>NC_137906.1:22264554-22562422 GCF_963455335.1 Martes martes
TTCATTGTTACACTTTGACCCCAAGGGGGTTAGTAGCTCCTGGCCTCCAGGAGTCATTTTCGTGAGGCAGATGGGACTGTATTCCAGCCATTGCAAGAGGCCGTGGTGACGGTGAGAGTGGAAGAATGCGTGGGTACAAAGGTTGCCCATCTGAGGGGGACTCGCTGAGGAGAGGTGCCAGGGAAGCTCTCCCAGGAGGCATATTTGAGTCTTGAAGGGTTAGGAAAAGTTTGCAGGTAGTTGCACAGATCAGGTATGCACTGGTAAGATAACAAAATCGCAGGTGGCAAGGGAAAGTGAAGGAATTAACGTTTGTTGAGTGCTGAGGACTTTCTCAGGGGCTGGGTACTTGCAGGATCCAAACATGGCATGTCTTCTCATGGTAAATACCTTTCTTTACTCCTCCTACCCAGGTCAGCTATTGCCCCATTTCTTTGTTCCCCTTTGCAGTAGAACTCCAGGGGAGAGCGCTCCCTGACTGCGGCCTTCCATTCTCTCTAGCTTGCAGTCAAGGTCCCTCCCTCTGCGGGCGCTACAGCGGTAGTTCTCAGGTCCTCCCTGGAGCCTCTGCTCCCACTCCTTCACACCCTGCTTTACTTCTGTTTGTAGCATTGACCTTGCTTATTTATTTATTTCTAGTAAGCTTGATGTTCAGCGTGGGGCTTGAACCCATGACCTTGAGATCTAGAATTGCGTGCTCTACTGAATGAGCCAGCCAGGCGCCCTGTGTAACATTTACCATTTTATTTATTTTTTAAAAATATTTATTTGACAGAAAGAAATAGAGAGGGAACACAAGCAGGGGGAGTGGGAGAGAGAGAAGCAGTCTTCCCACAGAACAGGGAGCCCGATGCAGAGCTCGATCCCAGGCCTGGGATCATGACCTGAGCTGAAGGCAGACACTTAACAACTGAGCCACCCAGGCGCCCCATCTATTTTTATTTTTTAAAATTTATTATTAAATTACTTATCAAATTATTTATTTATTTATTTATTTATTAAGATTTTATTTACTTATTTGACAGACAGAGAACACAAGTAGGCAGAGAGGTAGGCAGAGAGAGAGGAGGAAGCAGGCTCCCCACTGAGCAGAGAACCCCATTTGGGGCTCCATCCCAGGACCCTGGGACCATGACCTGAGCCAAAGGCAGAGGCTTTAACTGACTGAACCACCCAGGCACCCCTATTTATTTTATTATTATTATTGTTTTAAATTTTTTTTTAAGATTTTATTTATTTGACAGAGATCACAAGTAGGCAGAGAGGCAGACACAGAGAGAGAGAGAGAGAGAGAGAGAGGGAAGCAGGCTCCCCGCTGAGCAGAGAGCCCGATGCGGGGCTCAATCCCAGGACCCTGAGATCATGACCCGAGCCGAAGGTAGCGGCTTAACCCACTGAGCCACCCAGGCGCCCCTATTTATTTTATTTTTAAAAAATATTTTATTTATTCACTTAAGAAAGCAGAGGCAGAGGGAGAAGCAGACTCCCCGCTGAGCTGCGAGCCCAATGTGGGGCTCCATCCCAGGGATCATGACCTGAGCCGTGCAGGCCCCCTCACAACAGACTCTGACCAGGCCATTTGGTTAGAAAGAATTTCTCAAAACGCAATACCCCAGAACCAACTGTGAAATTTTAAAAACCCAGTCACAAATTAGTTGCTGCAATTAGGGCCCTATGGCCAGATTTTCACGTGATTTGTCCGGTGCTGGCAGTGTCGCCGGGGCTGCCCATGTCTCACTGGACTAAGGCTACGTGGTGGTCCGGCAGGCCTCCGCCGTTCCTTGAAGAGGCAGCTTCGCCCTGTAGGACTTCTTTTTCGAGTACCCAGGTCATCACATCTTCACCCTGCACGCTGCCCTTCAGGCCTGGTTGCCAGCCCCACAGGCCCGCAGGCTCCTGCCACCCTCCTAAAATTTATTATTATTTTTTAAAGATTTTATTTATTTATTTGACAGAGAGAGAGCGCGAGAGGGAACACAAGCAGGGGGAGTGAGAGAGTGAGAAGTAGGCCTCCCGCCGAGCAGGGAGCCCGATGTGAGGCTTGATCCCAGGACCCTGGGATCATGGCTTGAGCCACAGGCAGCTGCCTAACAACTGAGCCACTCAGGTGCCCTGCATTTACCATTTTTAAACATTTTATAAACATTTTTAAACATTTTAACGTTATTTATGAGTTTTTTTTGTTACCTCCTCCTGCTAAAATATTGACTCCCTAGAGCTTGGGATCTTCACTTTGTTCATTGATGTGTCCCAAGAGCCTGGAACGGTTTCTGGCATGGGAGACAGTTACATTGGGGTGGGAATGCCAAGGAGGTCTTGAGTGCTCACGGGGCCTTTAGAGCATGGGAGTCAGTGAGGCTCCCTGTGATGAACAGAACTTGCAGAGACAGGGTATTTCAGAAGAGGAGGCTGTAACTAACTGTGTAGTGTTCAAACCATTGGATAGACTGGTTTGGCTGTGGTGGTTTTTGTCAAGTAGTAGTTGGAGAGAAGTTCCATAGAGGCGGTTTATGGCTAGATCATGGAGGGCTTTCGATACTACTCTCAGGAGTTTGGCTTTGTGTTTTCCGTGAAGGAGAAGGAATCCATCTGCCGTGCAGGGTTAGATCAGTGTGGGAAACCGGATATGATACCTTGCATGTCTGGATGTGACAAAGGTCGGTTCTTGGGTGTGGAATTAGGGTGAGGAGGACTTGGACAAGAGAGTTTTCACTGCTTGAAAAACTGATTCTAGCATCAAGGGATAAAGGAAAGGGAAAGGTCAAGCTGAGTTTGGCGGCCTCTAACCGGGTGGCTGGGGATAGTGGGGGTTTTACTTAATGGGTGATTTGGATTTGGTGGGAATGGAGATGACAGGTAAAGAAACTGACAAGAAGATGACAGGAGACTTGGCTCTGTGGGGAGATGGGCAGCTCCTGCTGTGTTGAGATGCAGGTGGTTGGCGTTGGGCAGGACAAGGGTCTCGACGATGTTACGAAAGTGGATTGTCGGTAAATGTGTCCAAGTCAAGGAAGATGTGACAGTACAGGCTGGGGTGAAGAGGGAGGGGGCTCCTGAGCTTGTAGCTGTTGCTCTCGGCCTGCACTTTTTACAGCCCATTGTATACTGACCTTCTGTCTTCACTTTTCCAGATCACCTCTAACTTCTGTGTGCTGAAGCCAATATAAAGGGCCTCTTTTCAGTCCTTATGCTGACTTTTCCTTTTGGCCCGTGGCAACCACTGGACTTTTTCTTGGCTCCCATGATATTACTGCCTTGGTTCAGTCTCCCTTGGTCTTTCTCATGGCTTCAGTTAGGACCTGTGTGTCCCGGAGAACTCAGCCTTACTCTCCTGCCATTGGTATCCACCTGTGTCCTGCAGTCATCAGATTAAACATGTCTAAAACCAAATCCATCATCTTTCCCTCAGGTTAGTGCCTGCCCCCCCCCCCCCCCCCCCGCCCATGCCCCAGTTCTGTTGATGACTTTATTCACGGACACTCAAGTGGTAAACCTGAGTCATCTTTAACTTCCTCTTCACTTTTAGTCCCCTTCTTGTAGACCTGTGGATGCTCTCCTGACTTGTGTTCTGACCCCAGCCTTTCTTTCCATTCCGTCCACTTTGGTCAGGCCACGTCTCTTTTTTTTTTTTCACTCGGAGTGTCTTGACAGCTTCCAGGTTCTCGCCCAGCAGTTCATCGTCTGTATTCCTGCCCGAGCCACCTTGTGGAGCTCAGATGGGAGCCTGCACTTTGACCCCAGATCATTCAGAGCAGAGGGCCCCCTTTGTTAGAGACCGAGTTTGTTTGTTTTGTTGTTGTTGTTCTGAGAGAGAATTGAATGAGAGGGAGGGAGGGAGGGTAGGGAGGAGGGGCAGAGGGAGAAGCAGAGAGAGAATCCTAAGCCCAGCGGGAAGATGGGCTTTATCTCCTGACCTGAGCTGAAATCAGGAGTCGGATGCTTAACCTACTGAGCTGCCCAGACTCCCCAAAGACCAAGTTTTTATCACTGCAGCATGATGGAAAGCACTTGGGCCTTGGATTTTTCAGTTTTACTTTTAGTCCTCTCATTACGGATTGAAGATGATTTATTAAATGCTTAAGGTGATTGATTTGGATGTCTTTGAAACACTTCCCAGATTGTACCTGTTCTCTAGCCACAACAAACCACCTGTCATTGCCAGAACACTGAGTACACTTCATACTTCTCTTTGCTCAGTGCTGTTCCCTCTGCTCTGCTGTCCTTTTCTGTTTTGCAGGTGAGACCTTCCCTACCATTTCAAGGTCACCCTAAACACCGTCTCTTTGAGGCCTTCCAGCTAGTAGTTTAACAGTTACCATCTTTTATTAGAGTTAGGTTTTTTCCTTTGGCTTTTATTATTTTGATGTATTTGTTATTGCTATATAGAAATTATAAGACTACATTCTTCTAGTAAGTGTCAAACAGTTCAGAAGTTTGAAGAGCACAGTATAAGACTCTTCAAATCCTCTGGTCGCTCTTTAGTCCCACTCCAAGCCTGCGGGTGGGGAGGATTAGTTCTTTGTCTTTAGGAGTCCATATCAGGGTGAGTCTTCGGCCTCTGCATTTCCAGTACCTCTTAAGCATTCTGCACCGAGTGAGGCAGTCAAAAGAGGCAGGGTTGAAAAAAAAAATCCTGGAAGGTCAAGGTGGGCCCTAGACTTTAGTAAATGACAATGGCAGTATTTGGAGAGTGTGGTAAGATTGAAATAGAGTATGAATATAGTGAGCACTGTCTTTTTCCAAAACCCATGCAGGCCAGCAAGCTCTGATAAGGGCATTTTTCTTCTGGGCAAGTAGACAGGATGGGGAGGGGTGGGGGGGGAATGAGGGTGGTGGTGATGGTGGTGGTTTATGGGGCTGGGGGCACTGGACAGGCAAACAGGGAAAGTTGTTACAAGAAATGCTGTGTAGATGTGTACTTAGGGGGAGGCTCCAGACAGTAATTGCTTCTGGGAGAACTGCTGGGGCACAGTTGGGGTGTGGTGTGGTGAGGGAAGGGGTTGTGGATACTGAGGAAACTCCCAGTGTAGAGAGAAGTGAGGGAGGTGCAGGAGGCTGATGGGAAAGGAAGGAAGCTGGGGGTCAGAGGGAGCAGAAGGTCTGCGTGTTTCATAATTACACTCAGCGCTAGTCATTGTTGAGGGGCCCTCGTGTACACTGTGCATGGTACCTCATTCAGTTTAATGGCAGCCCGGCAAGATAGGTCTTACCTGTCCCCATTGTACTTTTGGGAAGATGAGGACACTGAAGGTCAGGGAGGGCAATGTAAGTAACTTGACCAAAATTACACAGCAAGTTGGTAGAGATGGGATTCAGACTCAAGGTTCTAACTCCACAGCCCATGTTTTTTCTGTATGAGTAGGTTTCTCCTTAAGCCAGTGCACATTTACACAGGCATATTCACTTGAAATAGCCCAACTGGGTGTACTGTCCCAGGAAAAATAGTACATCTAGTCCTCTAACCGTAAAACCTGTAAAACTGCCTTCCTAACAGAAAGGGCAGGATGGTAGAAGTTTGCTGATAACAGAGAAGCTAGGTGTCTGCATATCTTCTAATGCGATAGGAATAGGAAAAGCATGATGGTTGAGGGCACGGTGGTAGCTGGACCACATTACAGGACGTCAGCAGTGAGGAGGGTGGCTTGACTTTCTGCAGTTGAGTTCAGCGAAGCCCATTAGGTCTAGCAGGTGCAGTAGCTCAGGTACCTCACAGAGCCTGTGGCTGTTTTATACAAACATCATGGTGAAAAAGATCTCTGGTCTCAGACTCCCTGGAAAGGTAAAGATATTTTGTGAGCTGAATGCAGCTGGGGGAAAAAAAAATCATTGGTTTCTAAATTGGCTTGTAAGCAGACCTGGGAAGATGCCTTTATTTATTTAGAAAAGAGTAATAACTGGATAATTTTTACAAAAACGACATGTGCTTATTAAAAACAAAGTAGTATTAAAAGGTGCCAAGAACGTTGGCAAAAAAAGAAGTTACCCCAAATCCTACCAGCCTGAACTACGATTAACCTTACATAAACATCCATATGTTTTTGTATGTATGTATCTATCTGGATAAATGAGATGGAGTCCTAAAATATGTACTTTCATTTAAAAAGTGATCATTCTAATTTTTGGGATCATGTTCGTTTTAAAGTGAATGAAAAATCAATTTACTATTACTTGCCTTTTTTAACAAAGTGTATACTTTTTGAAATACTTAAATACAGAAAGTTGCAAAAGGAGTATTATGAGTCCCCAGTGGTGACATCTTTAATAGCTGTGTCCAGTGTCAAAACCAGGAAATTGACGTTGGTCCGTGTCAGTTATTGACTCTAGACCCCATTTAGTTTTCATCTGTTTTAACCTACAGTCACTTGTATTATGATTCTGTGCAGTTTAGTCCATGTGTTGATTTGTGTAACTACCACCTCAGTCAAGGTACAGAGCAGTCCCATCAGCACAGAACTCCCTCAAGCCTAATGCTCTTTGTGTTCTAGCCCCACACCCTCTCTCCTAGCATCCACTTGTTTCTCTGTGTATAGTTTTGGCATTTTATGAATGGTGTATAACTGGAGTCAGTATGTAACCTTTTGAGATGGACTCTTTTTACTAAGCATAGTGCCTTTGAGGTCTCTTGAATTTAATAGCAAAAAAAGAAAACAAGTGAAACGAAGAAAGGAATTGTCAAATTTCAAATGAATCTTTGCTTCAGTAATCATTAGCTCTTGATAAATCCCCGTAGCTTAAGGAAAAAGATTATGAAAGTTATTAAGAAGATGGCATCATTTTTATTTTATTTACTTATTTTTAAGTAAGTTTTATGGCCAATGTGAGGCTTGAACTCATGACCCCAAGATCAAGAGTTGTGTTTTCTACTGACTGAATCAGCCCAGTGCTCCAAGAAGATGGCATCATTTTTAATAAATATATTCCATGTTTCAGTTCTAGGCAGTATCAGTGAACTTAATAACAGGAAAAATAAGAACATTTGGACTCCTTCTATTTCCCTCTTCTCATTCTTGGTTGTTATTTTACTTTGTCAGGGTCTTTAGAGCATTTATAGTATGTTCCATGACCATAACCAGTATTTAGTCTTTGTTTTATATTTTATTTTATTTTTTTTAAGATTTTATTTATTTACTTGACAGAGAGAGATCACAAGTAGGCAGAGAGGTGGACAGAGAGAGAGGGGGAAGCAGGCTCCCTGCTGAGCAGAGAACCTGTTGCCGGGCTTGATCCTAGGACCCTGGGATCATGACCTGAATTGAAGGCAGAGGCTGTAACCCACTGAGCCACCCAGGCTCCCCTTTGTTTTATATTTTAAAGGATTCAGTGTTCCCCATTGGTTCTTTTAACTGGGGTTCATATCTGAAGTCTTTAATTCATCTTCCTGCTGACTAGATTTTATTATCACTTATTTGGTGAATCAGGAATGCCTGCTTTTATGCTTGAAGGACATCTTGGCTAGGTATAAAATTCTGGGTTTGCATTCTCTCTTGCAGATCCTTGGACATTGTTCCACCATTTGGGATTGAGCATTTTGTTGACCCTTTTAATCTATTCAACATTGATTAGCTGATAATTTTGGGGGAAGATTTTATTTATTTATTTGTTTGTTTGTTTGTTTGTTGGTCAGAGAAAGGAGAGGGAGCACAAGCGGGGCGAACAGCAGGCAGAGGGAGAAGTAGGCCTCCTGCTGAGCAAGGAGCCCATTGCAGGGCTTGATCACAAAGGCAGATGCTTAACTGACTGCTCCACCCAGGCATCCCTAATAATGTTTTTCAGAAGAGTTTATGGTTGCTATATTCCTTGAGTTATTTCATGTTTGAGTATGCCTATCTGTTGTTCTCCATAAATGGTAATCCTCAGGGTTTGTGTATTCTTTTCGTAAGCATTTTGTTGATATTTCTCCATTGTTTTCTGCCATCAAATGGTGTTGTGTAGAAAGCATTGTTAGGGGTGCCTGGGTGGCTCAGTGGGTTAAGCGTCTGCCTTCGGCTCAGGTCATGATCTCAGCGTCCTGGGATCGAGCCCCGCATCAGGCTCTCTGCTCTGCAGGGAGCCTGCTTCCCCCCCCCCCCCCCCACCGCCCGCCTGCCTTTCTGCCTACTTGTGATCTCTGTCAAATAAATAAATAAAATCTTAAAAAAAAAAAAAAAAAGAAAAGCATTGTTAGCCTAATTCATATAGTCCCTTTACCCCAGTTAGAGATAGCTTGCCTTTTATATATGGTTGTTAGAAGAAATCTATGTTGCTGAAGTTCAGTAACTCAGTTAGGATATCTTTTAGTGTGGATTTTTTTATTTAGAGATTTATTTATATTTTATTTTATTTTAAACTTTTTTTTTTAAAGGTTTTATTTATTTACTTGGCAGGGAGAGATATCACAAGTACATAGAGAGGCAGGCAGAGGGAGGGGGAAAGCAGGCTTCCTGCTGAGCGGGGAGTCTGATGTGGGGCTCGATCCCAGGACCCTGGGATCATGACCTGAGCTGAAGGCAATGCTTTACCATCTGAGCCACCCAGGAGCCCCAAAAGATTTATTTATATTTTAGAGAGAGAGTGCAAGCAGGGGCAGAGGGAGAGAGAGAGAATCTCAAGCAGACACCCCACTGAGTGTGGAGCTTGACTTGGGGCTTAATCCCATGATCACGAGATCATGACCTGAACTGAAATCAAGAGTTGGATGCTCAACCGACTGAGTCACCTGGGCACCCCAAGTGTGGATTCTTTTTTTGTCATTTTGCCCTAGAACTTGGTATGCCTGCCTTAAGGTATTTAGCTAATTCCCTGATGTTGGCTCTTTTAGATTTCTAGTGTTTGCTGCTAATACTGTAGTAGACATGTTGAATATATCTTTATCCACTTTGTGAAATTGTAGGATAAATTTCTAGAAGAATTGTGGGGCAAACAGTAAGTGTATTTAAAAATTCTGATAGATAGTGCTAGTCCTGTGAAAAGATACCAGTTTCTATTCTCATTGATGCAGTAACTTCCTGTTTCCCTGCCTTCTGGCCGACCATTACAACTTTTTTTAATGTGAAGAGTGAAAATGGCACAACAGGCACATCATATGCAAGCCTTTCTTTAGCTGTCAGTGAAGTGGAACATCTTCTGATCTTTTATTGCCATATGTATTTTTCCCATGTCTATTGACCATTCCTGGTCTTCCGATCTTTGTACATTTTTCTTTTGGGTCAGCCAGCAATTTTTTTTTGTAATGTAATTTGGCTGAATTTTAGAATTGATAAGTTATGTTTGGAATGGCTTGCACATTTGGTTGGTGAATCTTATGCTGCTGATTTTATTCAGAATAAGAACACTAACATTTCCTGTATACTAAAATTTGGACTTGACTAATGTGTTTGTTTTAGTGATGGGACTGTATAACCTTACCATTTTCTAAACTTTTTTCCTGATGATCCATGTGGTTAAGGCTTACATTCTTCCCCACTTGGCTTTGTGTTTGTCATAACATACCATAAAAACAGTTTTAATTGTAAGAAAACGATTCCATTGCCAGAAAGCTGCGGAGCTCACCTTGGTGAAGTGATTTTTTGGTAATCGTCTGTTAACTGGGTTTATGAACCAGAATGTTATTTTAGAATGCTAAAGGATATATGAAGTAATTTCATAAGGGAGTTTACCAGTCATGCATAGTGTGTCTCTGATTTTATTTTCTCCTGAAACTCCCCTGATGGCTGAGAGCGCCTCCACCTGGTTAAAGGAAGGCACCTGTCCTGGGATATAGGTCAGAGCACCTCTGTAAATCTGACATTTCTTGAAACTCTTGGGTTGTACCTTAAACATTTATTGTTTAAAAATCATTATACTTTCTTCCTCTCTTCCGTCCTCCCTACCTGCCCTCCCCAATCTTCAGAAGTGAAATTAAAGACCCAAGCACATATGTTATCTTTGAGGAACACCAGGTGGCCTTCATCTCATTTTACTGTGGGGGTGACCAGTCCATGTTTCCAGACCTTTGTGGACAGACCTACTTGGCTGAGAAGTGCTGAAAAATCCCATCCTGGTGTAATCTTAAAGGAGAGTTCTTATGAAGAGAAGATACTTGAAGGCTTTCAAAGACCTCGAAGAAATATCAGAAAAGATTTTGAGAAAAAGAATACCTTGATAATGAACAGCTCGAAAGTGAAAGGACTTTGAGTGGACCACTTTTATCCGCACATACTCCTTGACATTTACCCCTTGTGGTTTTGGTGATTGCCAGTGACCTTCAAAGCCTTTGATAAATCATTTGTTATTTTAAAAAGGTATTTCTTGCAGTGTCTAGAACAAGTCACTTGGCTAGTGAGTGGGTCCAGCTGACCTCCTAGCTCAGGGCAACCTGGGGGTTTTTTACTCTTCTGGGTTGTGACTTGGGAGTTACAGGAGTCTTCATTACTTTATAGAAGATAATCCCCAAAGAAATTCAACTATTGGAACTGGTGATACAGATGAAAAGATGAGGAAGTTAAAGTTCTTAGTGAGGAAGTAGAAGTCCTGGATAAATTCAAGAATAGAATGTTAAGTTTGGTGTCTTGGATTCACCATGCACTAGGTGTAGAAGGAAAGGAGAGCAGTTCCTAATACTGGAGAAGTGCTGGGCTACTGCAAATATTGCTGATGATGGAGGGAAAGTTGAAAAGACTTTTTAACTTGTGAGGCTCCTGGGTGGCTCACTCAGTAGAGCGTCGGAGTCTTGGTTTTGGCTCAGGTCATGATCTTGTGGTTGTGGGATTAAGCCCTGCGTTGGGCTCTGCGCTCATGTGTAGTCTGCTTCAGGTTCCTTCTCTCTCCCTCTGTCCCTCCCCACTCATGTGCACACTCTCTCAAATGAATATCTTAAAAAAAAGAAAAAGGAAAGACTTGTGGTATGAAGTCTGTGTATGGATATGTGTGTGATTTTTTTTTTTTTTAAGATTTTGTTTATTAGAAAAAGAGCAGGAACAGTAGGGGAGAGGGAAATGTAGGAGAGGGAGAAGCAGACTCCCCACTGAGCAGGCAGCCCAGTGTGGGGCTGGATCCCAGGACTCTGAGATCATGACCTGAGCTGAAGGCAAGACACTTATCCCACTGAGCCACCCAGGCGTCCCTATGTGTGTGATTTGTAATTTGGTAATTCTTTTACCAAAATGGAAAGTTAGGAGGTGGAGGAAGCACTGTTGGTGGGTTTGAGGGCTTTCTTGTAATAGCGTTGCAAAATAATTGGGAAGAAGTCTGCTCTACAGTTCATGTGAGGATGGAAAGGGTCAAGAGAAGTTCTAGAATTTTTTAACTTCTGGAATTTTATAACTCTGGATGAGGAGGTACATGTCAGCAGATGATTACCGTGCTAGGGGATAAGTGCAGAAATAGAGCCTTGTAAGGGGTACAACTATATTAAAAAAAAAAAAAAAAAAGCCTGGCCAAATTGGAGAGCTGTATCAAGGAAGGCTTCCCAAAGGAGTTAACACCTGGGTTGGGTTTTAGAGCAGAAACGGGAAGTCATGAGGCAAAGATTTTGGGGCTTGAGGTGGAGAAGCAGAAGGGCCACTTTAGGGCAGATGGAGCCACAGATGTACATGGAAGAATGAATGGTCAATTCTTGAAAGCGAAAGCTTTGAAATGCTGCAGAGCGAGCTGTCTACCAGGCAGCCCCGAGGATTTCTGTGAAGGCATACGTTCCAGAAAAGGCTTTTATTTAATTCATGACAAAAGGAGCCCTGTGCTTTTATCCAGCCCAGGAAATTATTCATCTATATTCCACATTCTCTTTTGAGAGAGAGAGTAGTGATCTTCCAAGAATTTATTTATTTAACTTAAACATCTTATTTTGAAGTACTTTTAGACCTGCAGAGGAGTTGCGCAAATAGCACAGGGGGTTCCTGCTTCCTCTTCTCCCATGGGGATTTAGTTTTAAAAAAAGTAGTCAAGCCTTCCGAGACTTGTGACCAGTGAGTTAGCTGAGTTTCTGTGGCTATTTTGTTCTCGTACCGTTTGGTGACTGAAGTAGGTGCTGACGCTGTCACGGTCTTCTCTGCCACCTCTTGATTTTGCATAGTTATTTTTTCCCCTTATGGGAAAAAGTATTTTGAACTCTGTAGGTTATTGTTAAAAGTACAAAACAGACAGGAGCTCACTGTCCTCTGATTCAACTTCTTGCATTTTGTTTCCTTCTAGTCTTTTTTCCTGTTTACTTTTTAAATATGGCTGAGATCACACTGTAAATGCACTTTTTTCCTCCTGTTTTTTCCATGTAACATTATAGTATAAGTGGTTTTCCAGATCATCAAATACTTCATAAATATTTACAGTGGCTGTGTAATATTGCATTGCATGGATTCTTGGGCAGTTGGGTTGTTCCATTTTTTTTGCCATTGTAAATAATAATGTGATTAATGTTTTCGCAAAGAGCTTTTTCTGTATTTCAGAAAATTGCCTTAGGCTAGATTCCCAGAAGGACCCGAGGGTATGAAGATTTTTTTTTTTTTTTTAAAGATTTTATTTATTTATTTGTCAGAGAGAGAGGGAGAGAGAGCGAACGAGCACAGGCAGGCAGAGTGGCAGGTAGAGGCAGAGGGAGAGGGAGAAGCAGGCTCCCTGCTGAGCAAGGAGCCCGATGCGGGACTCGATCCCAGGACGCTGGGATCATGACCTGAGCCGAAGGCAGCTGCTTAACCAACTGAGCCACCCAGGCGTCCCGGTATGAAGATTTTTTAATAAACCTTTTATTTTAAAATAGTTTTAGATTTAGTATGAACATTTTTAAGGTACATCGTCAGATATTTTCTGGAAAGTTTATACCAGTTTATCCTTGCCACCAGCTGTAGATAATACAACCCTCAGCACTGGATAGTCTTAAGAAAATTGTTGCAAACTTAATAGGTTAAAAAAAATGGCTTTATTCCATAATATCTTTTTGGGGGTGGGGTAGGAAGAGTTATCACCAACTTAGATTTTATTTTTGTCTTTTTTTTTTTTTTTTGCTATCTGCATCCTCCCTGTTTTTGTCTCTTTGTAGGATTTATAGGTCACACTTGTAGGTTTATTTTATGTTTACTTAACTATTTACTTAAGCATCCTTTATACTTTAATGTATTAGAAATGGTGCCTTAACATATTTTTTTTCCCCACAGTGAAGGGTTTTTTTGTGTGTGTATTGTAAAATAAATATGAAATTTACCATTTTCAAATGTACAGTTCAGTAACAGTAGAGAGTGTACATTCACAGTGGTGCGCCTGTGTCCTCATTCCTGGCTTGGCACGCATTCGAGGCGTGGTCATCTGTACTCGGGGTGGGAACAGTACTGGAGCGCATTCCCCTGAGTGCTTTCTTCCCCTTCTCTATTCTTTCCTTCCCATAGGAAGGATGTAGCTCCTGATTTATTCATGAGGGTTGCATTGGGAAGAGCCCAACACCGCTGGCCCGTGTCTTCCAGGTGTGAGGTCTCTGTGTCAGAACTTTGCCTGGCTCTGTCCTTGGACTTCTCTCCCCTGCTTATCTTCAAAAGAAGCTGTCACCTGCCGTGTCCTGCCTTCCTATTGTTGCTAGGCCTGACCGGGCAGTTCAGGATGGGAAGGAGGAGGCATTGCAGCTTGGCCAGTCGTGAAGAGGACATTGGACTTTGATCTGCACTTGGTTGCTTGTGACTATGTAGCAGCTGGCTAGAACCTGGAAGGGAGAAAGGAAGTGATTATGCTCCTTCAAAACCCAACAGTCTGAAATGGCCTGCCGTTTTTTGCCAAAATGAAATAAATGTTATTTTAACTGGTATGTAAAATGCCAGTGCTGTCTGGGAATAATTCAGGATGGAGGTGGCATGGGTTTTTACAAACTTGCCCTTAAACAATTGCAGGTAGTAAGAGCAGCTGATGTGAAACCCTTTATGTATGAGCTGTAGCGTTGATTGGGGCTTTAGATTGGCAGCGTGTGTTTATCGTGCTCTGTCAGCTTCATACTCATTCATTCCCTGATTTCATGCCCTGCAAGGTAACGCCAGCTCACTTATCATCCCCATAGCCCTAGAACCCTGTGTCCTCCTTTAAGGGGTAGAGGAGCTGCTGCTGGGAGAGAGGGCTCTAGTGGCCGTGCTCAGGGCCTTCACTTCACCAGTAGCTGGTCGACTTTGGGCAGGATACTCTCTCTGAGCTTCGTTTTCCTTCTCTGAAAATGAGGTTGGACTTGCTGTTCTCTGCGGTTTGTGTTTCTCTCTTAAGATTCAGTGGTTCTGTTTTAGGATTTCTTGATAGCATGCCTTGTGTTAATGTGCTCGGTATCGCTTGCGTTTAATTGACTAGGCGTGCAGATATAAATATTCATCCTCCTGGGAGAAGTACCTGGGAAAACGCAGCAGATGGAATTGTGAAGAGAGAGCCTATTTGGGGCTCTGTTACTCACTTCTGTTAGACAGTTTCTTGCACAATAACTATTCTTATCATTTGCTTTTTCGGCTGTGTAATTAAAGCCTTCCACTGTAATCTAAATAAATAAGCATGTAACTTACATGTATTTGAGCTCCTAGTGGGATATGCTTGTTGCACAGCCAGCAGATGCAAAATTTTTCATGCCTAGGCTATGTACTATCTTACTCTTTAGAACACAGCGTGTGATAGTAAACCTGGCATCTGAGAGAACCGTCAGTCTCCTCTTGCCTGTTGGATCCTTGCTTCTCACTTTCCCTTTCCTCTTTACCCAGGCAGCTTGGAGCAGTGAGGAGCAAAGTCAGAGGTACCAATCTAACAGAAGTTTTAAAAAACTTCTTATTTTTTATTTTTACTTTTTTATTAACATGTACTGTATTATTTGTTTCAGGGGTACAGGTCTGTGATTCATCAGTCCTAATGCAATTCACAGCACTCACCATAGCACATACCCTCCCCAGTGTCCCATCAGCCAGCTACCCCATCCTTCCCACCCCCCTCCCCTCCAGCAACCCTCAGTTTGTTTCCCGAGATTAAGAGTCTCTTATGGTTTGTCTCTCTTCTCTGGTTTGTCTTGTTTTTTTTTTTTCCCCTCCCTTCCCCTGTGATCCTCTGCCTTGTTTCTCAAATTCCTCATATCAGTGAGATGATGTGATTGTCTTCCTCTGATTGAGTTTTTTGCTTAGTGTAATGTCCTCTAGTTCTATCCATGTCATTGCAGATGGCAAGATTTCATTTTTTTTGATGGCTACATTTAAAAAACTTTTTATTTGGAAATAATTTCAAGCTGACAGAGACTGCAAGGAATGAGTAGTACCGAGAACACTCTCATGCCCTTGACCCAGACTCCACTATTGCTAACATTTTGCCCTGTTTGCCCTATTACTTATGCCTTTTCTATGTATGTATATATGCACATATGTGTGTGTGTATGTATATGTATGCACGTGTAGTGGTTTTTTTCTGAACTCTTGGAGAGGAAGTCACCTCCGTCCTGGCCATTGACCCCGTGTAGTGTATTTTCTCACAGGGTGTTCTCTTACAAAGCCACAGTGCAGTAATCAACATCGGTTAATGTTAACATTGATTCAGGACTTTGATCTGATCTACTGTCCATATCCAGTGTTGTCCTTTGGCCCAGTTCTGGCCTTCATAGCATGTTTTCCCCTTAAGCACAGGATCTAGCCTTAGAGTGTAGCATTTACTTGTCATGATGCTGTAATCTTTAGATTTGTTCTAAATTTTTGAAACTGGTGCTCCTGTCCAGTGGTAGCTAATTGGTTCTTCTTGTTTTATGTATTGTCCCATATAGTACATGGATAGGTTTTCCCAGCATCAAACATACTGTCCTCTGTGTACAAGATGTTTCCTCTAATTAGTCCCTTGGGGGGGGGGCAGAAAAAGTTGCTTCGATTTTATCACCACCACAGGGGACCAGTTGCACCTTCTGGCCCAGATGCCTGGCAGTTATCCTGTTTCTACCTCCTGGTCCCCAGAAACAGACCCCTTTTGTTCATGGAAGGGTCTGACCCAAACCCAAGAAATACTTGGAGATATTTTTTTTACCATTGGTCAGCTTGATGCAGAAAAGTGCCTTTTAATGGTTAGAATTCTGTTCAGATGTGGCTAAAGTCCGTATTTTAATCAGATATTGATCTGATCATCCTGCATCAGTATCTGTGTGATGATTCTGTATAAAGTTATATCCGTGATTACTCCCAAAGGGCACATATTTTCAGGGTTACGCTGTAGGCAAGACAGTACGCAGCCCTTGTGAGGCAAATGCATAACTTAAGTAGTTAGTTCCAGACATCTGTTCACAGACTCATGGTAGGTGCATCGCCTCGGACCTGCTTTCCGGGAACATAGAGTGTCTCCCTTTCTTTCCTGCAGTAGAAAACATTTTTTTCCCGTAACTCCTGTACATAATTTTTGGAGTTAATTACTTCCCTGTACATCTGGAGCCCTGGATGACCCCTCTGTTTAGCCTTGCCTCTACTTCTCTATCACACTGACCAAGGGATACCTGGACAACGGGCGTGGCTTGACAGAGCCTTGTGTGAGCAAGGCACTGGGCTCACCGGGTTTCAGGGCCTGCCCTTCTGAGCGCTGGACTTCCAAGGTCTAATTGGTTTCGACACAGTTTGTTTTTAGAGAGGTTAAGTGAGACTTCTACTTAATCACGATGTGTGGTTTCTTTCTTTCTTTCTTTTTTAAAGGTTAGTATCTGCCCTTTCAGACACACAGAGCAGAGACAGGAAAGTGGGAAAAGACTGGTAAACGTTGCCCTCCTGACTGAGGCTTCCTCTCCAGGCTCTCCTGTCTTAGCATTCTGAGCCGGGTGACATCAGAGGGGCCAGGTAGATGTCACACTGATTCCCATCATGCCTTCTTTTAAGCTTTGTATTTCATCTCATATTCGTAGGCAGGCCTGAGGGTCGGAGGGACTTCTTTGCTCATCTGTTTTCTTTGCCATGAAGAGAGTAGGGGAGAAAGAATGGAGAGTTTGAACACCCACGATAATCCTGTTAGGTTCCCGGAAGTTTATAAGAGATTGAATGTCTCTGCCAATGGCATCTGTCGTAGCACATCAGGCATGCTTCGCACACTTCGCAGCCTTGCTCAGCGGCTAGTACAGAATCGCTTTTCTCAGATACCTTCTTTACACACAGGCAGGTGGAGTAGTAACATCGTTCTGGATAGGCCACGGGAATGTTGAATGGGGCTCTGGGATGCTAGTCCTCATTTTTTTAGGTTTGGTGTCGAGGAGGCCATGAACCTAAATATAGGAGGCTCATCTGATTCACCTCTAGGATATGTGAGATGTGGCTCCTGGAAAAGGTGCCCAAAAGCTTGATAAAAGCTTCTTTGAAAAAGAGTCATTTTTTCCCCCAGCATCGATTTTGTAAAAAGGTTATGCTTTATTTATTAATTTTTACTTCTTTAAAGTAGGCTCCATGCCCAGCATCGAGCCCAGCAATGTGAGGCTTGAATGTAGGACCCTGAGATCAAGACCTGAGCTGAAATCAAGAGTCAGATGCTTAACTGACTGAGCCCCCTAGGTGCCCCAAAGGTTATGCTTTAGAGGGGGTGTTATAGAGGCAATTGGATAAAACACAACAAATCTAAGCCAGCGTTTGAGAAACCTGTTACATAGGTGCCTTAAGGGACCATTCATCCACCTTCAGTCTCAGTGTTTTTTAAGATAAACTGTTAGCAGTCTCCTGTTTTGTTTTGTTTTGTTTTTAATGTTTATTGAGTGCTTGTGAGCAAAGGTCACTGTGTCAGAGGCCCTAAAGGGGGAAATTTAAATAGTCACATGTATCTTAAATCTGGAGGGATCACCAGTATTCCTGAGAAACTGAAAGTGATACTGTCTTCTTGTTCCTTTTTCTCTCCTGAATTCGGCCTAAAATGTCTGAGCAGCAGTCCATGCTGAATGTGGTAGAAAGTGCAGATGTGTTAGGCAGAATCTCTTTCCAGGCACTTCATGTTCTGGTTAAGGAGAGAGGCCCAGTACTGATGAAGTGTTAACTTACAGATGGGGCTTTTGGCCCTTTCTTTCTTCCTGGCACTGTGTTCACTGTGTGCTTTATACAGTTTACTTAATCCCTAGAATGATCCCATGTGTTGGGTTCTCTTATCCCCAGTTGGGCACAAAAGGGAAAAAACCCTGACAGATTAAATAACTAGGCCGAGGTTGAGGTGCATTTGGGAAACCAAAACCGAGGAGCCCAAGCCTAGAGCCTGTGCTATTCCGTCACGGCATGCGGAACTGACCAGAGAACAGCGCCATGGGCAAAACTGCAGTACTGGTTACATGACAGAAATTCAGGATACAAAGAAGGAAGCTGTGCTGTAAACTTCTGTTCTGTGAAAAATTTCATGATGGTAGAACTGTGAATTGCAGACCCAGCAGCAAATGCAGGATGGGAATCGTCATTTGCGTAGGAGACCATGAGGGTTCAGACTGGAGTGATGGCTGCTTGTGGTGAGTGATGGTGAATCAGGCATGCTTTCCTTCTCCATTCATCCTAGTAAACTTCTCTGCATTGTTTAAAACCCCAGATACGTTATCTCCTGCGAAGCTCTCCTTCTGTCCCTCAGACAGAGTTAATTCCCTTTGGGTTCCTGAACCTAGCCATACCTCTGTCACTGCTAGATGATGTAAACCATTGTATTCTCCTGTTTTGTATAGGCCTCCCTGTCTCTCCCCAGGCTTCCTCCAGTTCCTTGAAGTCAGGGACGGTCTTACCTTTACATCTCTGGGGCTTAACGCAGAGTCAGTTAGTGAGCATTGAGCTGATTTGTCGAATGAATGGCTGTCCAGATTCAAAGGCTCTTTAAAGCTAGATTTACAATAATTGGGGACAAAGAATCAGTGTTGAGAAGAATTTATCTGGTGTGAAGCACAGATTGGATTGGAATTGGGGAAGCTGACATCAAGGCGACCAAGCTAAGAGAAATTATAGTAACCCTGACAGGAGGGGATTAGGGCCTGGGAGAAGTTGTGGTGAGGGAAAAGGTGCAAATCTAAAAGACAGTGGAAAGCAGGAACGAGTCAGCCTGATGACCTTAGTTGCCGGCATAGATGATATAAGAAAGAGTCAAAAAAGATTTCAGATTACGTGATCCTTCCCCTTTCAGGTTTTCCTTGTAATTTATTAGGTGATTACCGGTGTTGGTTGACTTCATTGCTCCTTAATAAATGAGTCTGTAGTATATCCGTCTCTGAGCTGCTGAACTGTGAGCAGTGGTATAAAAGGAGCAGATGCAGTCAGAGCAGGCACAGCTGAAAGCTCCTCCACTTCCCAGATTTTAACTCTTTCTGGAACAAAAAACTTTGGTTTATTTTAGATACTCACATAGCTCTCCGAGAGTATCTTCTGACCCAGGTTTATTTTCGATTCCTGCCCCAGGGTTTTAATTTGCTGCTGCTGCGGTAAGCCAGGGAACTCTTGGGGAAGCACATACAGGTTTTTGGGATTGTAATCCTTTGTGTTTCGCCCTCAACAGCTCTGAAAACAAGTAGGTGAGGCCTCCCACTCACATGTGACCTGCAGGCCCCCAGTTGCTCTCAGTAGTTGTGTTCGTAGAAGAAAAAACACAACTTCTAAATTCGGCATCTGAAAATACCAACCTGAACGCTGAAAATAAGTATGACATGAGTTTTTTATTTTTATTTATTTTTAAAGATTTTTTAAATTTATTTGACAGACAGAGATCACAAGTAGGCAGAGAGGCAGGCAGAGAGAGAGAGGAGGAAGCAGGCTCCCCGCTGAGCAGAGAGCCCGATTCGGGGCTCGATCCCAGGACCCTGAGATCATGACCTGAGCCAAAGGCAGAGGCTTTAACCCACTGAGCCACCCAGGCGCCCCGACATTCGTTTTTTAAATGGTGCGTGTGTATTTACAGAGAAGTAATGTAAAGATCATGCTTGTGTGCCTAACACTGAGATCAAGGAGACAATGGTACCAGCATCTCGGAATCCCTCTTCCCCAGAGGTAACCACTATTGTGATTATAACACACCACAGGTGCATCGCGCTTGCTTTTACAATTAGCATGCAGTGGATAATGAAGGATGTGTTTTGGCTTGTTCCTCAACGTTGTGTTTGTGGGGTTCATCCATGTTGTTGCACGTAGCAATATTTATCCATTCTTGTTGTCTTACAATGTTCTTCTGGTGAATAAACTATTTATCCGTTCCACTGGTGATGGTCATTTGGGTTCTTTTGACTTTTTTGGATATTATGAATAATGGTGCTGTGTACATTTGTGTACCTTGTTTTTAATATATGTGTGAAGATTTCTGCTGGGGGTTATCAAGGAGTAGAATTGCAGGATCATAAGGTTTGCATGTGTTCAGCTGCCATTGGTTTTCTTTTTTCAAATTATTTATTCTAAATTCCAGTGTACTTAGCATATGGTGTTATATTGGCTTCGGGTTTACAATATAGTGATTCAACACTTCATACGTCACCCTGTGCTCATGACAGGTGCACTCCTTAATCCCCATCTCCTGTTTTACCCATCCCTTCATCCACCTGCCCTCTGGTAACCATGATTGTTTTCTGTAATTAAGGGTCTATTTCTTGGTTTGTCTCTTTTTCTCCCCTTTGCTCATTTTTGTTTGTTTCTTAATTCCACATATGAGTGAAATCATATGGTATTTGTCTTTCTCTCTCCAAGTTATGTCACTTAGCATTCTACTCTCTAGCTCTATCCATGTCGTTGCAAATGGCAAGATTCCATTCTTTTTTATGGCTGAATAATATTCTATTGTATATATATACCACATCTTCTTTATCCATTCATCTATCGATGGATGCTTGGGCTGTTTCCATAATTTGGCTATTGTAAATAATGCTGCTGTAAACATAGGGGTGCATGTATTCCTTTGAATCAGTGTTTTTATATGGGTTAATGCCCAGTAGTGTGATTACTGGAGATGGGTAGCTCTATTTTTAACTTCTTGAGGAACCTCCATACTGTTTTCCAAAGTGACTGCACCAGTTTGCATTCTGACCCAACAGTGAATGAGGGTTCCTTTTTCTCTGCATCCTCACCAACACATGTCATTCTTGTGTTGTTGGTTTTAGCCATTCTGACAGGTGTGAGGTGATATCTCATTGTAGTTTTGATTTGCATTTCCTGGTGATGAGTGATGATGAGCTTCTTTTCATGCGTCTCTTGGCCCTCTGGATGTCTTTGGAGAAATGACTGTTCATGTCTTCTGCCCATTTTTAAATTGCATTGTTTGCTTTTTGGGTGTCGAGTTGTATCAGTTCTTTATATGTTGTGGACACTAACCCTTTATCAGGTATGTCATTTGCAAATATCTTCTGTTCAGCCAAATGGTTTTCTGAAGTGGTTAACCCAGTGCACACTCCTACCAGCTGTACTCTATGCATGTTCCCGCTGTTCAACATCCTTACCAACACTTGTTATTGTCCTTTAAATTTAGCCATTTTGGTGAATGGGTAACACTGTTGTGTTTTTAATTTGCATTTTCCTGACAGCTGATGAGGTTGAGCACTTATGTTCTGTATAGGCTTTTGAATACCTTCTTACAATGAACTATTTGCCTGTCCAAAAAAAATGAGTCATTTGTTTTTCGTCTAAGTCCTCTGTTAGTTATTTATATTGGAAATCTCTTTCCCTGCTTTGTGGGTTTCTTTTGAACTCTCTTCATTGTGCCATTTGATGAATGTTCTGATTAGTTAATCTTTTCCTTTCCTTTATGTTTAGTGCATTTATGTGTCTTATTTAAGAAGTTTTTCCCTACCCCAACGTCATGAAGATGTTCTATATTATTTTCTAGAAGCTTTATTATTTTATCTCTCACGTTTTATACCTGTATTCCAACTGGAATTTTTCTCATGTGAATATATCTTACTTGGTTTTAATTTAATCTTCTCTTTCCTTTGTTCTTCAAGATCTGGATCTCCTATCCCAAGCACAAGCTGGAAAGCATTCGGGTGTATTTGAACCCTGAATGTGCTTCATAAATTAGTGCAGTGCTTGAATAGTCTTTGGGAATTGGAACCTTCTCTTCCTACCACATCATGGCACTTGGTTTTTGTTTTATGTTTTTGTCCCTTTATTGCTAGGAAGTTTAGTCTGCTGGAATATTACCACTTCCTTACTTGCTTTTAATTCTTAAACCCACAGCAATCTGGATTTTGGCTTTGCCACCTGTTTGAAACATCTGGCAAAGGTTCCAGTAGCTTTCTTGCCAGTTGGGGTGACTTTTCCAATATCCTGTGGCCATTTGCAGGTCTTGAGCCTATCTTTTATGTTTTAACATCTCTGTTCTAATTGTATGACATTGGCAAGGCTTCTTCAGCCTTTTTTTGGTCTCCTGTAAATTTACCTAGTTTCATTTTTGAAATCCAGTTGGAAAAGCCTCACTAGATATGTTTGGACAAAGCCTGTAAAGCCCGAGGACATGAATCTCCAGTTTCAAAGTAGGCCTGACCACTTCTCTCTCTCTCTCTTTTTTTGTTTTTTTGTTTTGGTCTGTTTTCATTTGGTATTTAAGACCAAATACAAATGATAGCAGCCATAAATGAAATAGATAATTCTTCAGAGTTTACATAGCAGCTTTACACGGGTCACTGTGAGGTAGGTATTAGTACTTACTACAGTATAGGGGTGATTGAAAATGCGAGCAGCCTGCTGTTTGTTCTTGTTGGGAAATACCTGGTGATACTACTGGGTTAGGTTTTAGAGTTTCTGTTTTCATGTGACCATCGTTTGGTGGACGGCATCCAGTCTGATCCTTCTGGATGTTTAAATCTTTTCTGCTGGAATGCTTCTCGTGTTTGAGCTGGAGAGGGGTAGATGGGACTGGGATGGAGTTAGAATTGCATTTTTTGGAGAGATTTCCCCGAACTTGCCCCAGTAGCATTTAATACATGGCTGGGAATTGTCGAGTTCACAAACTTCTGCCTCAAGAACCAGTACAAAATAGACCTTGACGGTTGAGTGCCTGAATGTGATGAGCTCAGGTGTTTACTAAGCTCAGCTCTGAAATGTTTCACTACAAGAAAAAGTTGTGGAGCAGGTGGGATTTGAAAATGTCTTGAGTTTTCAGGGACCCATTTTGGCTCCAGAAGACCAACTGACTTATTTTAACTAAATAACTGACTTAAGTTCAACAGATATCTTTTAATTTATGTTAATTTTAATTTTAATTTTTTGCCAGTAAGTTGCTTGTGAGATTTTCCTTTGATTCTTTCAGATCTTTCCAGAAACTTTTTTAAAAATAGTAAATCCTTTTTTCAAATGAAATGGGTCTCTCAAGTCGATTTATGAAACAGACCAAGGCACTCTTTTACTTACAGCAGTTCATTTTAGGAATTTGAATTTTCAACATTTACTGAGAAAGCAGGGACAGTGAGGATGTTTTGATCAACACAAAAACTTGAAACAAGTGAAAAAGATTTCAGGCTTCTTTTGGCCTAACACTTCAGTTATTTCACCATTTGAAAAAAATGTGTAGGTTTTTTTTTTAATGTGGGCTCCAAGCCCAACATGGGACTTGAACTCACGACTCCGAGATCAAGATCCCCCGAGATCAGCTGTACCAGCTGAACCAGCCAGGTGCCCCAAAATGTGTTGTTAAAATTAACCTGCGATCCAAGGATATTATTCAGTTGAGCTGATACATTGGTTTGAAAAAAGAGTAAGATTCGAGGGCTAATCTTTTTTTTCTTTTTTTTTTAAGATTTTATTTATTTATTTGACAGACAGAGATCACAAGTAGGCAGAGAGGCAGGCAGAGAGAGAAAGAGAGAGGGGGAAGCAGGCTCCGTGCTGAGCAGAGAACCTGATGCGGGGCTCGATCCCAGGCCCTGAGATCATGACCTGAGCCAAAGGCAGAGGCTTTAACCCACTGAGCCACCCACGTTCAAGGGCTAATCTTGATCATAAATACAAAATTCAGATAACTTTGAAGAGCTAAAACTATTATAGTAATTCATCACTCAGCATGTCATTGCGAGTTGTCATGGCACAGCCGTTCGTATGTGACCGCAGCATGGGAGGGACAGCCGTGTCTGGCACTGTTTGAATGGGGTCCCCGTGTGTTCTGTGGTGTGCGTGCTCTGCCAGTTGATGTCTGGGCTGGTGCAAGCCTGACCCCGCCTCTGTAATTAGTACCAGTCCTAAGAGACGATTTACCCACAGAGGTGGCCCAGTTCCTCAATGTCTTCAAAAGTCAGTTACCAAGTGGAGGCCTCCGGTAATATTACAGTTTGATATATACATTTGAGTGTGGACACGTTTTAAAATACAGTTTTCGGGGCGCCTGGGTGGCTCATTGGGTTAAAGCCTCTGCCTTTGGCTCAGGTCATGATCTCAGGGTCCTGGGATTGAGCCCCACATCGGGCTCTCTGCTCAGCAGGGAGCCTGCTTCCCTCTCTCTGTCTCTCTGCCTGCCTCTCTGCCTACTTGTGATCTCTGTCTGTCAAATAAATAAATAAAATCTTTTAAAATACAGTTTTCATAGTCTGCTCTCACTGCCGGGGGGGGGGGCAGTCAATGGAGAGGGTGTGGAGAAGGGAGGAGGGGGAAGGTGGGGAGACTGGAATTAAGAGATAATTAAGAAATTAGAACCGCCCTTGGTTCTTGATCATCTCTGGGTAGATGATGCCAGTGAGAATTCAGAAATGGTCTAGGAGCGCTCACCTTTCTGCAGATGGGTGAGTGGAATTTTGACTCCAACTCTCTGCTTCAGAGGATGTCACCTGCATGAGTGGGAGAAGAGTAAGAGGGTTGGGGGCTCCACATGGAGGAGGGAGAGGATGGGCATCAGGGTCGAGAGCCCCTCCTCTCCTTCTCCACCCGAGTGGCTCTGCTGAGAGTCTGGCTGTCAGTGGGTCCATGGTTGGGACATGCTCATTTTGAGTTCCCGCTCAGCTTGCCTCTTAGCTGTCCTACCCTTAGTCTCTGGTGGCTGCTCATTTGAAATCAAGACTTGTCAGAACATGTGCCCCTGGAGGTGCCTTCAGAACCCCTACGGATCCGTGCAGCAGCTTGAGTGCAGTTCTTCTCAGTCCAAATATGGCCAGTTATTTAGACGTGGGATAAATGCATCATCGACAGGCGGCCTCTAGGGAGCCCTGACCTTCTCCCCTAGTCTCTTCACTCCATCTGTTCAGTCAGGGCTGGGGGCTGTTAATTTGCTTTTAATATATTTCTGGAACGATATTTTGAGTTATTTTTGCCCTTTTTCCTTAGCATAAATACTTGAAAATCAATTGTACAGTAGCATGAATTTATAGGGTATACTCAAAATTTGGGTTTTGAGCCAGCTGGGAAATTCCCTTCAGTTTTTCTGAATCCCATGCATTTGAAGAATGTTGAGCCAAGATGTTTGAGGAAGTAAATTTATGAATGTGACCTGGAGGGAAGCGAGGAGAGTAGGAGACACAGTTACTGATCTTTTTCTTTTCTTTCAAATTCCATTGTTAGGCATCTGAAGAAGCCTCCCTCAGGGCACTGGAAAGTCTGATGACAGAATTTTTCCACGATTGTACAACCAATGAAAGAAAACGTGAGATAGGTAAGTGAAGTGTTGAGTCGACAAGAGTCACTTGAGAGGAAAAGGCCCTAGTGAGGAGGAAGGAGTTTGCGGCCTGCACTGATCAAGCCTGCTTGTTTCCCCTGGAATTCTTACTCTTTTTGCTCTCATTTTGCTGGTCGGTGGCATCTGCAAATCTAGCTGTGCAAGGGCTTTGGTCCACGGGGCCCACTGTCATCCAGAGTGATTGCTTTTCTTCCCTTTGGCCAAGTGTGGAAAAACCCTCCCGCTGCTTTGTTCTTAATTTCAGCAATGTTGAACTTATATAAAAGAAGCCTGCGACTATTAATTAAAAAAAAAAAAACAAAAAACCTCATGAAAGTGTCAAAATGACATGATTTTGGTGTGTGGAAGTCTCATCCAGACCTTACCTAGTGCCCACAGATCCTTTAACCGGTATTTCCTTTGGGGGCTTCTTGCATCTTTTTCCTTATCTCTGCCATTGTCTCTCCCATTCTATAGGTTTTGATGAATAAAGGCTTCAAACAGCACAGAGATGTAGATATAGTTACCTTAGGTCTTCTGGGAACCTCAGTGCTTTGTAGAATTTCCTTTTGAATTTCATATTCATTTATGTGAACAATATTCATTAAAGCATACTGTAAACTACAATGTGTATTCAAGAGTCCGATCTCTGCCTCGGAGACATGTTGCACTGTATTCCTGGAGTAATCTTTTTATTTCCCTCTGAGTCCACACTTAACCGCTGAACTTCAAAACGAGAAATGTTTCTTCTCTATCCCAACCTAAAGGCTTTTACCCTCAGATGTCTGACTGCTCTGTATGGACCTCATGTTCATTGCCTCTGGAGAGGGCTTTTTCTGTCTCTAGGACTCTTTGGTCCAGAGTTTGACTGGAGTCTGGGTTTCCAGGTGGCCAGACCTTGGCCTGTCGTCCATTTTCTCTTGCATTTTTCAAACACATCAGCTCCTGGTAGCTATAAATTTCGTACTCTTTTTTTTTAAATTTTTAAACTTGGCCGTCTCTTTTAGGCCTGCCCTGTGCATGTCTTTTCTGAGGGAGTATACTGTAGAGAACTAGAATATTTGTAAATAGAGGGATGCTGATGGAAGCTGAACCCAATAGATAATCAGGCATTTGGCCTAGAAGATCCACTCTGTTTGCTTCCCTAGACTCTCTCAGTACTCAGTTGGGCTGACCCTACTGCCTCCAGAGTGATCTATCTTCTCGCTAGTTTTATGCTACCAGAGTACCTTATACTTACAGTAAAAATACCACTGGTGATTTTTACCAAAGCGGTGAAGGATCTGCCCCTTACATCAGTCTGCTATATCCCAACACTAATATCTTTGAAGTCCTATTTTTAGCTTATTGAGATGCTTTTGGTTTTTCTCTTAATTTTTTGGTTTGCAAAGCAGCTATTGCTCACTTTCAGTGTTCATGAATTAAAAGTGAAACCTCTGAACTAAAATCGTATTCTCATCTGATTTAAAATAGCATTAAATAACCAGATACTACAGATGTCTAATTTAAATGCAGGCTAACGGGGATCCCTGGGTACTTGGCTCTATATGGTGGGTGTGCCTCAGTTCAGTTCTCTTTGTATGTAGTCTTTGGGGCTTTGTCTGAGTGTGTGGGCTGGAACCACTGGCTTCTTTTTTGATATCTTGGGTAAACTGAAGGCTTTCGTGGTGAGGTGGGAGAAAGGAAGGAGGCCTTTTATTACAGGGGCTCTACCCACCCTCCACCAAAGGCATGTTGTTAGTGCTCTAGAGATACAGCTGTTTGCAGGGAAACTCGGGGGATAGTCCGGTCGTTTTCACAGTGGACCAGGAAGCCGGAGCCTCCAAGAGGAGCGGTGATCACCTGGAATGAGACTTCGTGAACGAGCGGCAAAGTCTCTAGCCCAGAGTTCCTCATTTCTAGCCAGAGTCATTCTCTCTGGTTCGACTCCTGCTCTGGGAGTCTTACAGACTTTTACTTAGTTGAAAGAGTAGGCCATCGGCTTCCTTGTGTGGGATTTTCAGTGAGGCTGTAGAGTACTAGCAGGGCAGTGATTTTAGGGTTAGAATGGGCAGCTGTACTTCCTGCTTTTCCAGGCGCTTCCTAGAATCTGTTGGGGTTGACGGTTTGTTTTTTTTTTTGCTTTTTTTTTTTTTTGCAAGATTTTATTTATTTATTTGACAGACAGAGATCACAAGTAGGCAGAGAAGCAGGCACAGAGAGAGGAGAAAGCAGGCTCCCTGTTGAGCAGAGAGCCCAATGCGGAGCTTGATCCCAGGACCCTGGGATCATGACCTGAGCTGAAGGCAGAGGCTTTAACCCACTACGCCACCCAGGCGCCCTGGGGTTGTTGATGTTTTATCTTTTATTCTTTTACAAAGTTTTAAAAAATTTTTTAAATTAATTACTTTTTTATCCTCTTTATGTTTATTTTGATTTTTAAAATTTTTACCCCTTTTGTGTTGTATTCCATGACCAGAGCAGCAGGTCAAGGTGACTAAGGGGTAGTGTGTCCAGTGACGTGGTGACAGACTCTTGGTGCTTGCAATCTTGGGGTTCTGGCTGATGCTGTCAGCCGTCTAAGGAGGAGGAAATCATTTCTAACTGATTTGATGTGGACTGGGCTGCTCCTGGCAGCTTCCAAGCCCATGATTGCTACTGTGATTTACAGACTCTTTTTGGTGTGGTATTTTAAAATAAGACCAAATGAAGACCAAATAAAGAGAATTACCCATCTTTAATTCTCTTGCATTTTTCCTTGCCCTATACTAATAAGGTTATCCTTAATATTTTCTTGTCCTGCTTCCCTAGCCATCATTTTGTGTTTGTGTGAACAGTGTGAGTCCTAAAGAAATACATATAGCCGGTACTCCAGAGGAAATAAGTTAATAATTAGCCATCATTCATAAGGTGAAATGATTTTTTTTTGAAGTGGTATTTTATAACTGACCATACTTAGATTAAGTAAGAACTTTTTGTTTTTGAGGAGGTCGGGGCAGAGGGAGAGGGAGAGACAGAATCTTAAACAGGCTCCACTCCCAGCGCAGAGCCTGACATGGAGTTCCATCTCACAACCCTGAGATCATGATCTGAGCCAAAATCAAGAGCTGGATGCTTAACTGCCTGAGCCTCTCAGGCACCCCAGGTTAAGTAAGAACTTAAACAGTGAAAGTTTCTCTGCCTAAACAAGTGCCCGTAGGGTATTAGACTGTAGATGGCCAAACACATCATCCATGCTCGTGGTCACGTTAGAGTCAGAAAAATGTATGGTCTGTCCTTTCTACCTCGAATACATGGCTGGATTTTTCTAGTGGTTTTGATATGGAGAAATATGTGTTTAAAAACTAATGAGAGGGCACCTGGGTGGCTCAGTGGGTTAAAGCCTCTGCCTTCGGCTCAGGTCATGATCCCAGGTTCCTGGGATGGAGCCCCGCATCGGGCTCTCTGCTCGGCAGGGAGCCTGCTTCCCCCCACCCCCCACCCCCTGCCTGCCTCTCTGCCTACTTGTGATTTCTGTCTGTCAAATAAAAAAACAAAACAAAACTTAAAAAAAAACCTTAAAAAACACACACACACACACACACAAAAAACTAATGAGACAGGGGCGTCTGGGTGGCCCAGTGGGTTAAAGCCTCTGCCCTCGGCTCAGGTCATGATCCCAGGGTCCTGGGATTAAGCCCCACATTGGGCTCTCTGCTCAGCAGGGAGCCTGCTTCCTCCTCTCTCTCTGCCTGCATCTCTGCCTACTTGTGATCTCTGTCTGTCAAATAAATAAATAAAATCTTAAAAAAAAATCTTAAAAAAAAAAACAGCTGATGAGACAGCTTAGCCTTGTGTTGATTTCGTGTCCCTCATAGCCTTCTTTTGTTGCTATTTAACTTTTCTAGAGGAGCTTCTCGATAACTTTGCCCAGCAAATAGGAGCCTGGAGACTCTGCCTGTACTTCCTCTCCAGCACCAGGAATGACTATGTCATGATGTATAGTTTAACGGTGTTTGAGGTAAGTTGTCAAACGACTTTTGACTGTTTGGAAAAGTATTTTGTGGTCACAGTGCCAGGTTGTTGACATTGGACTTTAGCTTCAGTGTGCAGTTGGCTGGGAAAGAATAGTAGCTCAGCTCAGGGGCTTCCTCCCACACACGGCCTCTGTCAGGATATCTACTGTCCTGGGGCACCTTTCCATCTTCCAACCCTGGGTTGGTAGGTAGGTTGTTTGTGTTAACATGCAACCTTTCCTTCCATGTTGTCATTTAAAAGAGAAAGATAATGAAAGAAAAACACTTCAGGAGGAGAGATGGTACCCATAATACCATTATCCCAACCACGAACATTTTCATTTATTTCAACTGTCTTCCAGTTTTAGTCTTTCTGTGCACATTTTTTTAAACCAAGTTATAATCATATTGCTCATGCCACTAAGTGGTTATACCATTATTCACCAAGCCATTCTCCTGTTTTTGAATATTAGACTTGTTTTTGTCATTTTTGGTGGCCATTAGAGACCATGTATAATAGAAAGTTTTGCATGTGGAGCCCTTTGTTTCTGTGAAATTATTTAGCACATCTTTCCAGGAATGAGAGTGTTGTATTACAGGATTTAAATGTTCCTGGTACTCTTATCGCCAGTTTGCCCTAAACCTTTGTTTAAAAGCAGGGTTTTTTGTTTGAGATGATGTAGCTAACCATTGGATGAAAACCAGTTACTTTTGTGTAGAGATCGTTAACTTCAAAGATGTGTATTTGTGTTTCAGAATCTGATCAATAAAATGTGGCTTGGGGTCCCATCTCAAGATAAGATGGAAATCCGTAGCTGCCTGCCCAAACTCCTTTTGGCTCACCACAAAACCTTACCTTACTTTATCCGGAACAAGCTCTGCAAAGTTATTGTTGATATTGGCCGTCAAGATTGGCCCATGTTCTACCATGACTTTTTTACGAACATTTTACAGGTAAGGATAGACCTAAGGAAACCTCATCTCATAAACTGTTTGATTGTAGAGGTGGTTATTTCCTTCTCTTGAAGATGAGTTTTAAGATCAGCATTTTGGAACCTTGGTAGAGAGTTCTTTGTAGGATTCACGAACTCATTCGCTTAACTTTGCATTCTTGAGACATGTTGTACCTTTGTGCAGTGGCAAAAGAGGGGGGAGAACCCAATCCCTTTGTTAACTTCTTGTGAGATTTTGTTCAGCAAAATTTGAAAACCTGTTAGGTACTGCTCCAGGTGTGGGGGTACAGGGGTGAGCAATAGTTTTAATTTGGTGGGGGGCTAGCTGTGCAAGCAGTAATTATCCAGCACTGTGGCTAATGACGGTGTGGAGGTGTGTGTGGAGTGCAGTGATGGCAGAGCATTTGGCCTTTAGGAACTGACGTGTTTTCAGCGTCGGTGGGTGAGGTGTGAGGCGGTGGGGTGCTGGAGTAAGTGGCCAGGTTGATGGGCTGGAGCCAGGCCAGGAAGGCCTTGCTTTTGCAGGGGCCTTCAGTTTGTAATTCATAGCCCTTCCTTGGGAGCTCATGAAAGGTGTGTAGAGGGGAGAACACACAGCCACATTTTTGTGCTGGAAAGACAGCTCTGGAACTGTAGGGGTCTAGATTGCAGAGGGGCAAGGCTGGAGCCCTGAGTGTGAGTGAGACAGGGAGGATCTGGCCCTGAGGCCTTTCTGGAGGGTGGAGATGGGGCACTTAGGAGACCCAGTCAAGAGGCTTTGGTCAGTGCGGGGTGGTAGGGGTGAGGGAAGGGAGGTTTCTGGCTCAGGTAGCCAATTTTCCAGGTCAGGGGCAAAGGGAGAGGAAATGGAGTTGGGTAGCAGATGGGGAGTTCAGTTTGGCAGAAAACGCATTCAAGGTTTGTATGTTCTTCTGTGGATATCTAGTGAGACTTTGAGAACTGAGGAGCCGGGGCTCAGGAAAGAGGTCTGGCCATAGGTCAGGATTTGGAAGTCATCAGAGTAAGGGTGGGACCTAAAAGCCAGGCAGAAGATGCTGTTGTTCATTTGAATCCTGACTGAAGTTGGAAACAGTTTCATGTTATTGAGATAGTTGTGGGTATGCAGGAAATGGGTATTAGGTACAGTTTATAGGAATAAAATTCTCTGAAAATCAGTGTCTCAGTGACTATAGATAGGTTCAGCACATTTTCTAACATTCTGTCTGCTCTCTCTGCAAGGCATATGAGTGATGGGACAGCTAAGAAAAAATACAGCATTCTTATTCCTTCTCTCAGATTGCCTCAAAGTGGCATAAAAATTCTTCATTCAAAAAAATTATTTTTTGGTTCTGTATAGTGATCCATTTATCTGGAGATTTTTTGGGTTCATACTGCAAAGGAGATTCATTGATTCAGTAAGGTATTTGTTGAATACCAGCCATGTGCTAAATATCTGGTGGGGATAAAGTAATGAAACAAAAACAGTGTCCCTGCCTTCGTGGAACTTAGACCAGTGGGCAGGCATCCATAAACAATAAATAAGCTTATAGGTAGTTATAAGTAAGATGAAGAAAATTAAATCCAGAGTAAGGAGGAAGAGAGAATGCTAGGGGGTGTCATGTAGCTGGGATGATGATAGAAAGCTTTTTTGAGGAGCAGCCATTTGAGCAGAAACCTAGGTGGAAGCGATGGAGTGAGCCATGTGGGTATCTGGGGGAACAGCATTTGCGGCAGAGGGAATAGCAGTTGCAAAGACCCTGAGGAATGGCAAGGAGGCTAGCGAAGCTAGAGTGGTAGGACCTAAGGTGAGGGCTCGCTCTGATACACTTCCCTTTACTCCAGGATGAGGACAGTTGTGGTGACTCTCCATCACCCTCCTAGAGTGGGAGTGCATTCCTAGGTGGGCTAGTGGCATGTCTCCTGAGAAGAAGCAGTGGAATGTGAGCTGGAGATGCGTGGTCCTAGCAGCAGCTGGTGGGGAGGAGCCGTGTTTCCACCCACCTGGGGTCACTTCCTTTGATGGAGAATAGACATTTCCTGTCTGCCCTTGAAGTATAATTACTGGTAACAAATGACAATTTGGAAGAGCCTTTTTAGGTGAAGTGCTCATGGAGTTTAAAAGGGCTAGTTTTCTTCCTCTGTTCACCACTTCCCTCTTTCCACCCTTCATGCTTACCTCATGCAGCCTTTGTGACTTTGAAACACTCCATAGTGGAAAGAGCACTGGAGAGAGCATGTGTGTTTGGGGTCTGTGTCCATTTTTGTCACAAATCATCTTTGATTTTAGCAACTTCTGCCCCTTTGGGAGCCTCTGTTTCCTCCTTTGTGAAACAAGAGGATTGGACAAAGTGATCTCTAAAATCCTTTTTGTCATATTATTCCCTCCTCATTTATCCATGAGAACTGGTCAGCAACATAAAAGCCATGTCAAGAATAATGGTGCTCAGTTTCTGACATTAAAAAAAAAAAAAAAAGAATTTATTTATTTATTTTTGTATTTATTTGAGAGAGAGAGAGAGAGAGGGCAAGCAGGAGCCAGGGGGAATGGGCAAAGGGACAGGCAGACTCCTGACTGAGCAGGAAGCCTGATGCAGGCTCTATCCCAGGCCCTTGAGATCATGACCAGAGCTGAAGGCAGACACTTAACTGACCCCGCCACCCAGACACCTCCAGGTGATGACGTTTCTGATGATGATGATAAAGAAAACTTTTCTTTAGGTAGTGGCAAACAAAAGCAAACCAGTTCTGGAGTCAATTTCACCATTCTGCGTCTTTTTTTTTTTTTAATTTATTTAAAAAATTTTTTTTTAATTTTTTTTTAAAGATTTTATTTATTTATATGACAGAGAGATTACAAGTAGGCAGAGAGGCAGGCAGAGAGAGAGAGGGGGAAGAGGCTTTAACCCACTGAGCCACCCAGGCGCCTTCGCCCCCCACCCCCTTTGTTTAAGTAGACTCCATGGCCCTGTGGAGCTCATCATGGGGCTTGAACTCACAGCCTGAGATGAGCTGAGACCTGACCTGAGCTGAGACCAAGTGTCAGTCACTGAACCAGCTGAGCCTCCCAGGTGCCCCCATACAACAATCCTTTGAATAAACCATCTAGAAAGGTTTTTTCTGTCTCAGTTCCATCATGGTCTACTTGCTGTACAGATGCAGAGTTGTTTGTTTTTGTTTTTAACTCTGTGTTGGTTGGCTGGGCATCTGTGCAATTTATGCCATCATCGTGACCACATACCAGGCCGAGGGGAGTTGATTTTGGGCCCCAGAAAGACACTTGTAGTTCTGTGTGTTGGTTATACCCTTTGTAGCCACTGGAGCAGGAAGTAGTTGAAGTCAAAACTGACCTTTGCTTCCCCTTCCCCCCCAAAACAGAAGCCCAAATATCACACCTTTCTAGAGTCTGTCCAGATTCCTGAAATCTGCTGAGCTGGACCTGTGGTCACATTGTGCCTGGGACCAGATAATTAAAGGGCAAGCAGCATAGAAAGAATTGCCATTTCGTTTCTGATACGGTGGTGTAGTAAAAATCATTGAACCTTTTCGGAAGCTCACACTAAGAACCTGAACTTCAACCTAAAAGTGTTTATTCTCTGTTAAAATAAATTCCCAAGAATGACCTATGTTACGAGCATAAATTATACATGTGAAGATGGTAAAGGGAGACAGTATTTTACTAACAAGTCTTCTGGACACAAAGCTAGTGAGAAAAAAAATATTTGACCCAGTTGTTCTTTCAGGTAAAGAACAACTTTCATTTTCAGTTGGCTTTTTGCCTGGCTATCTCCCTTTCTTCCAAATGAGAGAAAGGGCTTTCGGCTGCATTTTCCACAATATAGGAATTTTTTACTTCCTACAGAGCACAGAACTTTTCCTATCTACAGGGAAACGTATTGCCAAATGGAATATGTGGCATTCCCAGCCGAGAGAGTAAGAATGAGGGCTTTGGGGAAAAATAGAGATGAAAGAGGTAGAGGAGAAAAACAGAAGTAGGGGGTGGTGGGGGAGGGAAGTAATGGAACTCTTTTATTTATTTGTTTATTTTATTATTTTTGTTTTATTTTGTTTTTTCAAATTTTTATTTAAATTCAAGTTAGTGAACATACTGTGCAGTATTGGTTTCAGGAGTCAAAATCAGTGGTTTATTCCTTCCGTACAAAGCCCAGCGCTCATCCCAACAGGTGCCCTCCTCCTTAACAGCCGTCACCCTAAAGTATGGATTGGTAACCCACAGGCCTCTGGAAGGAAGGAAAGAGATGTGTGTGAAGGGTCAGTTCTTTATTTGGTAAAGAAAAGTTGCTGCAGGGATTTCTTGTTCTTTCCGTCCTGCATCTTCTCATGTTAGAAGCAGCCCAGACTTGTAGAGGATGGCGAGAAAGCCCGTGGAGGCTGTGTCTACAGTTGTAGCCTTCAGGAGAGTTGATGCAGTAGACACCATTTTCAACACACCGCCCGTGGCCCCTGTTTTCACGTCATGCTGCTCCTGAGGGCAGTTGAATTTATCCTGAGTTCTGCCCGTGAAGGCATTTCCTGCTCTTGGGGATGAGCTCTGTTTGCAAAAGAAAGGCAAGTGCCCTGTGCTGCTGCAAGTGGAGGAGAGGTGTTCTGTTCCTCCGCAGTTCCTGTGCCCTCCGCCTCCCTCATTTTGTAGATTGAATAAACAAACAATTTATCGTTCTGGTTAAAGAAGTTGGTCAAGTGTTCCTTAGTCGTTTGCCCTTTTAAGATTTTATTGGGGCGCCTGGGTGGCTCAGTGGGTTAAAGCCGCTGCCTTCGGCTCAGGTCATGATCCCAGCGTCCTGGGATCGAGCCCCGCATCAGGCTCTCTGCTCAGCGGGGAGCCTGCTTCCTCCCTTCTCTCTCTGCCTGCCTCTATGCCTACTTGTGATCTGTCTGTCAAATAAATAAATAAAATCTTTAAAAAAAATAAATAAAAAGATTTTATTTATTTGACAGAGATCACAAGTAGGCAGAGAGGCTGGCAGAGAGAGAGAGAGGAGGAAGCAGGCTCCCCTCTGAGCAGAGAGCCCGATGCGGGGATCCCAGACCTTGAGATCATGACCTGAGCCAAAGGCAGAGGCTTTAACCCACTGAGCCACCCAGGCACCCCCGTGTGCCCTTTTTTAGAGTGTAGCCTGTAAGTCCACAGAATTTTAGTGGCAGCTTGCTTTTACCATTTCTGGAAACTGAAAATTGACTGGTGAGTAATGCTTTGAATTTTGTGAAGTTGATTAGAAAGATCTAAGTAGTGTTAACGCTGTTGAAGGGCTACCTTTTTCTGTCTCTTGCTTAAGGTAGCTGTTAGAGCACAGTGAATATTGCAGGTGATAGGAGGAGTAAAATGTGCGACATAGGTATTTGTAAAATTATAACCGTTGTCGATGACGAAGTCATGGGTGAGTGATGTGTAGGCATGTTTCTGCTCTACCACATGCTTAACCTCGAACTTCCATGAAGCAGGCAAAGCTTGGAAATGGAGATATCGCAAATTGGTTTACACATTTCTCTGTCACTATTACATCAATCTGGGCAGAGTGACCAAGGCTCTGTTGGGAAGGTAGACGTGTAAAAAAATTGTCATGTTAGGTGTAAAAGAGCATTGTGTTCATGGTTAGAACCTTAGTCCTTTGAGATGAGAAGACACTTTCAATGGCTACAGAAGGGACTGAAATGGACTGCAGAGCCTTGAGTGATGTGGCCCGTGCCGGCGAGGCTCTACCATGGAGGGGCTGCTAGGTTTACTGTTTCCCCTGTCCTCCTGTACCCTCGTCGGCCGGACAGCCTGCTCAGAACTTCCTTTTGCCTGCAGTTGATCCAGTCCCCCGTGACAACCCCCCTCGGGCTGATCATGTTGAAGACGACGTCAGAAGAGCTGGCTTGTCCCCGTGAGGACCTCAGCGTGGCTCGGAAGGAGGAGCTGCGGAAGCTGCTGCTGGACCAGGTGCAGGCCGTGCTCGGGCTGCTGACAGGTGAGCAGTGTGGCGCTGGCACTCTGCTTTCTCGAGCAGTCGCTCTAGTTGTGACTGTGGTGGAGCCGAAAAACAGAACACGGCGTGGGCTGCCCTTGCCGGGCGCGGTGTCCGGCCCGCGGTAGGACCTCTGAATGTGCTGGTGACCTTCCTTTACTGTCTTTATGGATTGGCCCGCCAGTCACATCAGGGATGCGATTGAAATGCCACGCGCTGCCTTCTCAGGAAGGTGGGTGGCAAGCACCTTATTAAAAAGGATTTGAATTTAAGATCAGAAGAAGCCAGAGGAGAGGAGGATGGGAAAGTTACAAATTTTGTGCCGTGAAGGAAGACCAGGTGTAGCATCAGCACGAGGTGTGCTAGGCTGTAGTTGTAAGTAGTGTTTTCTTCATCATCTTGTCTGTTTTATCAGAGCCTCGTGATGGCGTGTGGGGAGTAGGGTTAAACAGAAAGCAAAAGCAAACCACAGAAGGGGGCGGAAGGTGGGGTGAGGGTGGAGTGCGGTGGCCCTGCATGGCCGGGCTGCTCTTGAGGAGGCGCAGGTGCAGCCCGGGGCCCTTGAGTGCGGAAGAAGGCCTAGGCTTGCTGCTTGAAGGGGTGTTGTAGTGGAAAAAACCTTTTTATCTCTACTTCCTCTACCTGGCTTTCCTCTTGGATGTCTAGGAACTTTTTTCTTTTTTAGGGGTTACAGAAGCGCATGACATGCAGTGGGCACTTAAAATTGGTGAGGAAAGCTTGATCAAAAGTAAACTTGTCATTTGCCCCCTGTCCTTCCCCACATTCCTAGGGGGAGCCCATACCTCAGAGTATTTCATTCAGAGCACATTCTCTGATGCCCCAACTAGAGGTCATATTTCTGCACTCAAGGACCATGTCTGATACCTCTGTGTCCTACTGCGCAGACATTCAAATGTTTAAAATTGGGATTAGTTCACACAGCACAAAATCCACCTGTTTACAGTGTTACACTCAGTGGTTTTTAATATATTCATAAGGTTGCACAACAATCATACCATCTAATTCCAGAACATTTTCCTTACCACCCTTCCCCCCGCTCAAGCCCCTGGCAGCCACTTATCTTTCTGTCTCTATGGATATTCCTAATTGGCCTTTTCATTAAAAAAAAAATCATACAATATGTGGCCTTTTGTGTCTGGCTTCTTTTTCATAGTGTGATACTTCAAGGTTCACCTGTATTATAATACTAAATATTTTGAAAACACATTATTTTCAAAAGCATTTACGCTCCATCATCTTAGGTGGTAGGTTCTGTAAAAAGATACAGAGAGGAGTAAAATGCAGTCTCTGCCTCTAATATGGAGTACTAGAGAGCACTAGGGTACTAGGGGGGAAAGACAGACAGCTAAAACGGGTGTGTCAGGAGTTACATTAGAGGACAGGCAGAACTGAGCGGATAGAACTTTCTGGGAAAGATGACAGCTGGGTGTAACTCTGAGGGACAGATAGCAGCCATCAGTCTGGGGGGAAGGTCAGGTTTGGAGGGAAGGAGGAGAGCAGGGCAGAGGTTGGTGTGGAAGGAGTAGTGCACAGTTGAGCGTGTGCAGCTTGTGTGGAGGCAAGGCCGGATGGGCCAGCAGAGGCCTGAGGCCGAGTTCCTGTGGGATGGAGTCGTTGGCTGGGTGAGGAGCGTAACAGGAGTTGTGGCAGGTATTTGGGGCATGATAAATGGGGTTTGGACCATCCGAGCGGTGGTATCCAGGAATGTCCAGTTGGACATACGATGGAGAGAGGGGTGTTTAAATACTGATGTTTGATCAGAGATACAAGATCGTTCTTCTCAGTCTGATTTTCATAGGTTAGACTTCATTTCTCTCTTAAACTCCATTTCTCCTTTCTTGATAGGTATCTTGGAGACCGTATGGGACAAACACAGCGTCACTGCTGCCACCCCCCCGCCATCCCCGACCTCAGGAGAAAGTGGTATGGTCCGCCCACCACAGATGGTGTTCCTCTTTTTAAATGCAGTTTGGGGTCTCGATGGGGTAGTGATTGCTACCTATGCCAGATACAGATGCTGACTCTTCCTTGATCTATTTTTGGCCTTTCTGCCCGTGTGTTCTGAGGAGCTAGCTCTGCTTAGTTCTTTGTAAGTACCTGTGCTTTCTAAAACACTTTGAACACTCATGTTGTTTCTTCCTCACCTGTCAGAAAGATGACACCCCTGATCGTCTTCATCCACTCCATCCCCTTCAGTTTAGAGCTGGTGGCTGTCCCTTCTGGCTTGTTTTTTTCTCAGATTTCATGGTGTATTGCTCATGCTGGGGTTGGCATGTGCCCGTGGGCTTGACAGGTCTGCTGTGCAGGAGCTGGTTGGCTTCCTGAAGGAGGAGTGGGGAGGGGGAGGAAGAGAGGGTGTGGAGGGCCTTCTCCCCTATGGGACTCAGGGAAGATGAGATCAGCGTGCAGTAATCAGCATTGACTTTACATCAGTTCCGAATAATTTGGTCAAGCGTGGGCATGTTTGCAGGGTCACTAAGTCGTTTACTGGTGGCTCATTATCCACAATTACAGTAATACCTTTATCAAAAGTCAAAGTGCATTTTGCCTAAAAATGGCTACTTTCAAGGATAGATAGAAAGAAGAAATTGTGTCTGAGCAGACACTTTTAATTTCTGAATGCTTGTGTTTACACTGAATGATCACAGATGCTTTTTAAGTAGAGTATGTCCTGTGGGTTGTACACACTTCGTCCTTTCCTGTTAAGGTTGGTGGGGCTGATGAGAACGATTTCCCCATCTTTCTCCTTTACCCCAGGAAACGGGCTGTTGAAATCAGAAACCTCCAAGCCTGCGCTGTTTCATGTAGCCTGTTGTTGTTAACAAGCGGAAGTTCAGATTCTTGCAGAGCTGCTGTGGAGCTGAAAATACAGCGTGACGTTTTGAGGACAGCTCATAGTATACTAATTTATTCCGGGTTCCATTTATCGTACTTGGATTAAGAACTGTTAGAGAGTCATTTGTTAGACTTGTTAGATTCAACACTTTCAGTTTGAGAGTGTACTAAAAGCCGACAGGGATTTGAACTTTATTTGTACTTGGTAGCAGACTTTCATTTTCTACATGGATATTTGCGATGACTTAGCAGATCTACATTTTGCAATACCTGATGATTGAAGAAAAAAATTGCAGATGAGGCAGAGCTTTGATTTTTATGAGCTCACGCTCTGGAATCTCCTGCAGTCTGGCTGATCTTAAAATGTGTCATTTCATTTAAACACTAGTTTGCAAAGAGTAGTTCTGTTGGATTGGATTTGGTTTTAGGTGAGTGAATACTGGCTTAACGTCCAGTATGGAGTTACCGCAGTTTGCTCTAATAAAACTTGTTTCCCAGAGATCATTTTCCAGTGCCAAAGGCTGTGTGTTTTAGTTGGCTTCGTTCAGCTGCATGTGCTGAGCAAACTCCGTTTCTGCTTTGATGGAGGCCAGGTTGGGGAAGATCAGATAATACAAATCCAAAATAGATGTCTGCCTCTCTTCTGCGCTGCTCAGGTTTTGTTGGTGAGGTGGGGTGAAACACAGTGTGAACGGACTTGACATTTCCATACAAACAAAACCTGAAAGTGTGGTGTGTACTTCTTGAAAATTGCCTCTTAGGCACCATTAAAGCATTTTTGAAGTCCTGAATTCTAGTATTTGAGAAAAGGCAAAATAAATGGAGACTGTTGGGGGCCTGGGAAGTGAAGTAGGCTTTTAAGCTGGCGCACTTCTTAAAAAACAATAGGCTTACATGTTCACATGATACGCCTTTTTTCTCTTTCTGACAGTTGCAAGCAAAGCTGTCAGGTCCTGTTCCATTATTTAGACAGTGCTGATGATTTAATTAACATTTATTTTCGTGGTTTTGCTCAACTGCCTCTGCGCACTGAAGACGCCAAGTGAAGCAGGAGAGCTTGTAGGAGGTTGTTTAACTCTAGTGACCGTGAGCTCACTGTTGTGGACGAAGATCTTAGTGGGGACAGGAAACCCAGTGAGTAAACCAGATACTCAGTCCACTCCCTAACCCCGGTCAGCACTCTGCCCGCCTCTCTCCGCCCTGTCCGAGTCCCCATGCAGCTCTCTGGCAGCCCCGTGGCTTGTGGTGTTTTTTTCCTCATATGCTTTCTGGTAACATCGTTTTTGGTCTGATCTCTTTCAAAGAACAAAGCCCAGGAACTAGTCCCTGCAACGGCCACTCTAACATTCTGGATGTAGAAAAAGCTTTGAAGTGCGCTTGTGGTCTGCTTCTCAGAATACTTCCTCAAATTGTTGCCTTATCTTCTAAACTTGCCTCACTAGACCAGAATCCTGTGAAATAGATGATGGTTTTATCTTTCGTTTACAAACGAGGAAACTGGCTCATGGGGGGCGGAGTCCCAGTGCTGGTGTCAGAGCAGGGACGGAAACCCTTCTGAGCCTAGGTGCGTGACCTTTGCCCCAAGTTTGCTTTCTCCACCACTCTCCCTGCATCTGCCCGCCTCCTCCTGCCCCTGGTTTTGAGCCCGGGCTCTGCCACGTGTTCTCTCTGCCTTCCCTGACCGCTGGCCTCCTGGGCTGTGAAAGGAGAGGAGGGGTCCTCTGAGGACTGAATGGGGGAAGCCGTGGCCATGCCCTCTGCACGTTGGGGCTGTGGCTTCCTGCTGCACAGGGGCAGCTTTGGCCCTCTTCCTTCCTTAGACTCCTCTCGTCCTCACCTCTTTTTGCCTGGACGAGTGCGGGGGCAGGGAGGAAGCAGTGAACAAAACGAAATGGTGTAAATAACTGAGATTCTGAGTTTGCTCTTGTTCTGCGGTGGAACTCGAGATGCTGTCTTTCCTGTCTCCGTGGCACATTCTGTCGAGTTTGGGTCTGTATGTATCCTGGCACTGGCAGGTTTCCGGGGAGCTGATTGATGGAGAGTAGTTTATACCTTTCTGTTTTCTCCTGGACTTTGCAAATTGCAGATCTTTATGTGCTTGGCGAATCTTTTCACATTTCCCCTTATAAGCCATGAGTAGGAAAATGGGGCTGGGGAGGGCCACTCCACTCCCGTGAGCTCATTGTCTCCCTTAGACTACTTGAATGGAGTTTCTCCCCATTCTGCTGGACTGAGGCTACAGTGAGATCCCTGGTTGTCATTTGGGACAATTTTTGCCCTGTAGGGGCTATTTGGCGACACGGAGAAATAATTTGGCTAACGTAATGACAGGAGAAGGTACTACTGGCATCTCGTAAGTGGAAGCCATTGGTGCTGCTAAGTGTCCCACGAAGCGCAGGACAATGAAGAAGTCATTATCCTGGCCAGATGTCGGTTTGTAAATGTAGAACTGAATAGAAAACATGAAATTTTAATAATTGAAAAAGTCAAAAAGCCAAAGGGATCTTTGCACGAATGCTTAACCCGTCGGGGTGGCTTCCAGTTGAGTAAATGCACTGGAGTTGTCCGTGACCTCTTGGCAGGGCTTGCGTACTCTGCCGGAGCCTGGCCCAGTTCAGAGCAGCTGAAGTTGTCCTCGGGCTTTATAATCCAGGCGTGGCCTCCTGCAGAGGTAGCTTGTTCCAGCTTGCTCAGGTTTGCATTGGAAAGCTGCAGCGTGAAGCAGAGTTGCTCTGTTCTGTGGGAATTCCTTCCCACTTTGATTAAAATACAATTTGTGAAAAACTCTTTGTAACCTACTAAAAGACTGGAACATTTAAAGTTGAGTAAAATCATTTTCTTCGAGAACAGTCTTCAGAGATTCTTGTTTTGAGGGGAGAAAAATAATAGGTCATCTTATCCGCTTCAATAGTTTTTACGTTTGCGTCACCCCAGTCACCTTTTGTCCTTGTGCCCGTCTGTATCTTTGTGAAGTTGTGGTCATGGCCTACATGCTGTTTTACTCAGGACTTCGGACCATGCTTATTTTTCTGCATTTAAATATTAGCTCTCTTCCAGATCACTTTTCCTGGTTGCATGGTCTTTCTAGTTAACCTGCTTTCTGGAAAGAAGCGTAGGCTTAGGGGACAGACCTCAGTTTCCGTTTCAGCTCTACTTACTAGCTGAGGAACATGGGGGAAATGCTTAATGTGTGTGTGTGTCTGTATCTTAATTATTCTAACAATTTTTAAATGCGGGTAATAATACCTACCTCAGAGCGGTGAGCATGAAGTGAGAATATGTAAAGTGCTTAGTGTAGCACTGTGCGTGTAGTAATAGCACATTGGATGGGAGCTGTTCGCCACGTAATTATTATTGTTGTTTTGCTTCCCCCCTCTAACCCCCGCCCTAGCAATCCTACCCTGGAAAAATTCTTCTGAGCTAAAGAGTAGGGACAACTTTTTTGTTTTGTTTTCATTTCTAAAGCCACAATTTATTTCTACTTAAAAATGTTGAAGAGACTTTAAATAGGTATCGGGGCCCAGAAATGTCCAGGTTTAATAGAAGATCATACTGAGATGGTGTCTGTTCGTTTCTCCTTTGCTGAAGCCTCCATTTAATCCTGGTTAATTCTCTACCCCGATAATTCTTCTAGTTGGGTAGTGGTGAATTGTCTGATTCCATCATCTTCTGTAAGTGGTCCCCGGTTCATGAACAATGAGAAGAGCAATACCAGAAACTGTCACTTGCCGTTGAATGAGAGAATGTTGCATATGACTCCATATGACTCAGGTGGACAGCCACCACAGCCATTTGAAGATCACCTTATTGGGGTGCCCGGGTGGCTCAGTGGGTTAAAGCCTCTGCCTTCACTGCTCAGGTAGTGATCCCAGGGTCCTGGGATTGAGCCCCGCATTGGGCTCTCTGCTCAGCAGGGAACCTGCTTCCCTTCCTCTCTCTCTGCCTGCCTCTCTGCCTACTTGTGATCTCTGCCTATCAAATAAATAAATAAAATCTTAAAAAAAAATCACCTTATTAATCTTATAACAAATTGGATAAATATGTGCAGATTGTACTTGAACATCCTTTTTGCGTTATTCTTTGAAACCAGGTTCTCTGGTTATCAGCGTGGGCAGCTGAGATCATGATGAGTCTCATCCAGTATTAAATCAGCTCCTTCAGGGCACCTGGGGGCTCCGTCGGTTACGTGTCTGACTCGGCTCAGGTCATGATTTCATGGGCTGTGGGATTGAGCCCATGTGGGCTCTTCTGTGCTCAGTGGGGAGTCTGCTTGAAGATTCACCCTGTCTCTTCCTCTCAAATAAATAAATAAATAAATAAATAAAATCTTAAAAAAAAAAATGTAGCTCTTTCAGAACAGAAGCCAGGAAACACCTCATAAGATGCCACGGGACAGCTTTCTAATTTACTTTTAATGGTAGAAATTAAACCCCTTATTAATAAATCACAAATCCTCATTTTAATGGCCGAGGAGATGAAGCTGAGAAAGGTTAACTAATCTGTTCGTGTTCGTCATGTAAGGCAGGAGTTGGCAATAGATCTGGGGGCCCTGGAGGTCCTGCAAGCCCTTTCAGGGGTCCCAAAGTTCAAATACATGTCCATAAAAATACTAGGATGTTGTTTGTCATTTTTGCTCATTCTCTCATGAGCATGCTGAATAAAACTCATTCAGATCCCACATTGCAATTAACCTTTAAGAGATGACTACTAGTAGAATTTTTATATCATATTAAGGAACAGCTGCAGTCACCTAGGAAGGCCACAGAAGTGCTTCCGTCCTTGTCAGTTTCATATCTGCATGAAGCCGTTGTCTTCATATACTTCAGCGAAAACAGCATATTGCAACAGAATGAAGCAGATGAGAGAGTCTGTCTTCTTTTAAGCTAGACAGACATTACAGAGATTTCCAAAAATGTACAAACAGTGCTACTCTTCCCACTTATTTTTTTGGCGGCAAAATACATTTTCTTCATTTAAGAATATTTTATGCTACCATGTAATGTGTTTAAGTGAAAATTTAAAAATCTGAAGTATTCAAAAACTTCAGTTTTAATTTCTATGTGACGAATGTCAACAGAAATCACCTGCATAAAGAAGAGTTCTTTGGCAGCCTCAGTAAGTTTTAAGAGTATAAAGGGGTTCTAGGGCCAAAATGTTTGAGAACTGCCGCTGTAAAGCACAAAATACAGTGTATAAGTGTAGCCGGTATTCCCTCATCCAGAAATAACAGCATTCCAGTTGCCTCTTTATATGTAGTTACAGAGAGAGTAAGCTAAATAAAAAGACAAAGTGGCATCATATCCATTTTTATTTTTTCATTTTTAGTTTTTTTAGAGATTTTATTTTGAAGTAATCTCTATACCCAACATGTGGCTTGAACTCATGACCCTGAGACCAAGAGTCCCATACTCTTCTGACTGAGCCAGCCAGGTGCCCTCCGTTTTATTTTTTAATAAAAACAAATTGTAGTTTCACTTGAATTTAACGGGAAGTTTTAAAATGAAAGGAATAGCTTTTTCCACAAGGAATATTAGTTTGTAAAAGGTATTTCTAGGATTAAGAAAAAGAAGATGAAAACCCCAGTTTCTTACTACGTGTTTTAATTCTAGCCTATATATTTTGAGACTTCTTGCTTGTGAGAGAAGAGTCAGCCAGCACACCCTCTGAGATTTCCTCCATATGTTTAGTCTTTATTCTATATTTAATTCCGTGCTTGCTCTAGTCCCCTTGCCACAGCTGCTCCATTCCTTAATTCTTCGTTTTTATTTATTGCTTTATTTGTATGGTTTCACTCTTCACTCTCCTGCTTAAGAAGAGTTTGTGGGGTCGGGGTGGGGGGCCTGGGTGGCTCAGTTGGTTAAGTGTCTGCCTTTGGCTCAAATCCTGATCCCACTCCCTGCTCAGTGGGGATTCTGCTTCTTCCTCTGCTCCCCCCCACTCATGAGTAAGTAAAATCTTTAAAAAAGAAAGAAGAGTTTGTGGGCAATATATTATTTGAGTTTCTGTGTTTGAGAAGATTGTCTCTTCCTTTGTACTCAAAAGAGAATTTTGGGTTAAGTTATTCCTGCCCCAGCACTTGTGGACACAGTACCACTGTTGTCTGGCTTCTTGTGTGCTGTGGGGAAGTCTGAATGTGGGTTTTCTCCTTTGCGTATGTGGGGGTTTTTTGCCTACATTTCTTCTTTATTCCTTAATTAATTAATTAATTAATTAGACAGGGAGAGACTCAGCAAGAGGGAGAACACAAGCAGGGGGAGTGGGAGAGGGAGAAGCAGACTCCCCACTGATCAGGGAGCCTGATGTGGGACTCAGTCCCAGAACCCTGGGATCATGACTTGAGCTGAAGGCAGATGCTTAACTGACTGAGCCACTCAGGTGCCCTACACTGATAAATTAATAAAAAAGAACTGTGATGAATTCTGCTTATAAACAAATTATATGTTTTCGTGAAAAATACATTCTCCAAAGCAAAAATTCACTGAGCCCTGGGAAGTAAGAGTAGCTTTATTTTACATTTTTATGGATCTCTTTAATATGGAGCTTAACGAAAGATGGCTTTTGCTTTCTCTCTGTTGTAGGTAAATTGGTTTGTAAGAAACTCGATAGTGTGTGTGTTAAGAGCTCTTTGTATTTCCAGGTGACTTACTGAGTAACCTGTTGCAGAGTCCTAGTTCAGCCAAACTGTTGAATCAGCCAATCCCCATCCTTGATGTGGAGAGTGAGTATATCTGTTCCCTGGCCTTGGAGTGCCTGGCCCATCTCTTCAGTTGGATTCCTCTGTCTGCCAGCATCACCCCATCCCTCCTAACCACCATCTTCCACTTTGCGCGCTTTGGCTGTGACATCCGGGCCAGAAAGATGGCATCAGTTAACGGCAGCAGCCAGAACTGTGTGTTGGGTCAGGAACGCGGCCGGCTTGGGGTCCTGGCCATGTCCTGCATCAATGAACTCATGTCCAAGAACTGTGTGCCTATGGAATTCGAGGAGTATTTACTACGTATGTTCCAGCAGACTTTCTACCTCCTGCAGAAAATCACCAAGGATAACAATGCTCACACGGTGAAGAGCAGGCTGGAAGAACTCGATGAGAGGTAATGAAAACAAGTGTGGAGTCGGCAGTGTCCTCAGAAGGGCCGCGACTGTTTATCACGCTGTGCTGCATAGTGTCTGTAATCCTCTTTGGTTTCAGAGTGTGGGGCTCCTGACGAGGAACAGACAGGTAGGTGTCTGCCAGTAAGTCTGAGCTTAGCCGGAAGGGCTAGGGTGGCTAGGGGGATGAGACGAGCCGGGAAGGTGACTGTGAACTGTGTAGGTGTGTTGTCTTTTCCCCCTCTGCCTCCTGTCCTCCCTTCTGCACCCTCCGCCCCGCCCCATCCTCAAGATTCGCCTGCAGGTCTCAGGTGGCGCAGGAGCCAAGTCTGCTGCTCGTGCGTAGCCAGGAACGTGAGAGGAGGCCATGGAGGTACAGGAGCTCTAATCCTCCCTTTTCACTTGATGTTGCCCATCAGTTTTTACTATTTGACTTCTCCCAAGTGAAATCGTGCGGTGCAGAGAGGAATGGTGTTACTGGGAGCTTCCCGCAGGGGGCACACTTGCATCCATAGAGAGGGGTGTGAATAAGGGCATGTGTTAACTTAGCACACACTTGGGTTTCTTCGTTCCCTCCACTTGAGTGGAGCCGAAAACGACCTTGCTTTTCTTTCCTAAGTACTCCAAAAGATAACCCATCACGGTTCCCTGAGGCATCGTCCTCTGGATGATGTCATTTGTCTGTCCTACACCTTTCAGTGATGCGATGCTACCACTGTGTACCAGAAAGAGGGGAAATTGGGAATTTATATTAAAAGCATCATATTGACTGTTCAGAAACATCCAGGTGGATAAATCGTATTGAGTTAGAAAATATTTATAGATTGCCAGGCAGCAAATGTTCATATTTTAATCCATTTTCCTTGGCTTGTTTTTTGTTCTTAAGCTACACAGAGTTAAGGTATTTTCCTTTTTCTTAGAGTAAATAGCAGAATATAAAGTCAAGTGCTTAAAGACCACCTTAGTGCTTTTTAAATTTAGCAATTTTATTAAGGGTTTTCTAAAGTTAAAAATGTGGATTCATAAGATTCTTTTGGTTTGGTTCCCTGTAAACAAGCTTCGTGTGAAATTTTCTTTGTATAATCACAAAAAAGCTCATGATCCCATATGGTGATTCGTTGATTTTATTTCTCATTATTTCGTAATTGCTTTCTCTATGAATGCAAAGGCATCAGTATGCAAACACACAATTTTATATACTTTCTAGCTTTGGTTGAGAAAGGCTGTATTTTCATATGTTAACAGAAAGTCCAGCTGCCCACACCAGCCGTCAGGTATCCGATGCTTTGAGTTTTACTTGTAGCACAATGTTCTTGATGGCTTGCATCGGGCAGTAGAGAAACATAGCACGGGTTGTCAATGTCATGCTTTTGTTATGTGTAATTTCTGTGCTTTTGGTTTTATGTTTTAATCCTGTGCTTCCTCTTAACCCTGAGAAAGCTGAGAGGTGCCCGGAAGCAGAAAGGTGACCTGAACAGTACTGTGTGCTTGCTCCCCGGCTCTTGGGCCCCTCAGTGCTAGTTCTAAACAGCCACGTCCGTTCTCAGCTGTTTAGGAGCTTCCGACCCAAGGCCTCTGCTCCTCTTCTCCTCTGGTGTCTGTTTCTAACTTTCCACTGCTCATTAGCACCTGTACCAGAAGGTGGGCAAGGGGAGGAAAATGAGGTGAAGTAAATCTAGAGTGTTGGCTTCCGAACGGCCCTTGTCTGTACGCGTCAAAAATGGGGCTGGAGGTTAAAATCGAGGCAGTGCACCCTTTCCCCAAGACTTCCCTTTACTTGATGGGTAGCAGGGAATTGAGCGTCTTCTGGTAATGGCTCTGGACAGCCACGGCAGAAGACGGCGTGACAAGCAGAGCGAGGCAGGAGGCGCCGCCTCTGGAGAATGCATGGGCCAAGGCATGGAGAGAAGTCTCCTCGCACCTGACTCTCTCTGAAAACTGTTGATTTGGATGCCTGACTGTGCTTCAAGGCCTTGGTCCCATGATCCACAGAGACAGCCTTTCTCCTTATGAGCAAATGAATGGTTTTCATTTTTGTTTTTTTAAGCTGCAAAGAAGCTTACACATTACATGTTAGCTCCTAGTGGCGGTGCGGAGGTCAGATAGGCGGGCGGGCCGCCTGCAGGGTGCTGGGTCCCAGGAGCAGTACGGGAAAGGACGTTGGATTTATGGGCCGATTTGCTCTTCCGAGGAGTAGTCTTTTGCTCTCCCGCCTTTATTATTGCACAATCCTTGCTTTAAAAAAAAAAGAAAAAAAAGCTTTTTGCAGTGGCGAGTGTCAGAATTGCCTGTGGCCAATAATTAATCTTTGACTAAGGCCTGTAGTGAATCTTTATCTTTGTTTATTGGTCTCTGAAATATGGTTTATGGAGGTATGTCCATCTCATTTTCTAATCACCTTTTGGTATCGAGGGGCTTATAATGACAGTTTCTGAAATGTGAGAGTGATGGTGTGCTGTGCGTTCAGTAACAGCAGTCTCTTATCCTTGCAGCTGCGACCCACACTCCTCTGGGCAATGACACTGTGAATACACATGAATGGGGGAGTCCCTGTGCTGTGAAAGGAAAGAGCACTGGCGTGGGAGTGGATGGGGGTCCCACTCTGCCGTGAGCTGGCTCAGCAACCTCGGGCGGGTCACTGTATCTTCCTGGGCCTCATCTGCCCAATGAAGCACCAGACTCAGTTGTCCCCGAGGCCTGTCCAGCTCGGGCAGCCCGCCTCCCTTATTTTTGCTATCACTTTCAGAGTAGACTGGGATGGACTTGTGTTTAATTAGCCACTGGGAGCCGGAGGGTGGGGGGAAGAACAAGCATCAGGTTGTAAGCCTGAATATACGTTAATTGGGTGCCATGCCTTTGGTCTAGTCTTATTTTGTTTTTGTTCTTAGCTCATTCATTTTAATATTTTGGCCTCCTAGCAAAGCCAGCCAGCCTTCCAGACTTGCCACATTGAAATGATGCACACACTCTGTCCATCGACTTTTTAGCACCGTTTCCTTTTACTTGAATTGGGCCATAACCTGAAGGGTTAGAAACTGTGACAGCGCTAGTTTATAGGATGCCTTAATGGATAGTGTCTGAGGATTAAAGTTGCTTTTCTGCTATGTTTCAGGTGGTAATGGAATGAAGGGTTGCCTGACCTGTAGGTAATTGTTGCAGGCCTTTATATTTTTAACTGAAAATATATTTTAAATCTGTATAGTTTTGTACTGAAAGAAATTTGGATTGAATTTGAATTTTCTTCTGAGGGGGTGGCTGGGGTTCCAATTGTCACCGTTCGTCTTCCTGTCTTACATAGCTACGTTGAGAAGTTCACTGACTTCCTGAGGCTCTTTGTGAGTGTCCACCTGCGAAGAATCGAGTCCTACTCCCAGTTCCCCGTGGTGGAGTTCTTGACACTTCTGTTCAAGTACACGTTTCATCAGGTAAAACACCAGAACTGCTCATCCTGCCCCCCCCCCCCAAAGTCTACTCTCTTGCTTTCAGGAGAAAGAGCCTCTTTATTTCTCAAACATTTATATGATGCTTACCTTGTGAAGATTGACACGTGTATCCTTTTTAACAATGCTTTGAGGTGGGTATTACTAACTGTCTCCATTTTCCAGATAAAGAAACTGAGGCACAAAGAGTAACTTGCTCAGGGTCATACGATCAGTAAGTGGTGGGGTCAGGGTTTGAACTCATAGAGTCTGTGTTCTTAACCATGTTTTGCTGGGGAAGCAAAAGATGCAGATAGTCTGAAATTAGGGCCTTTAGTTCTGTAACTGTCACTAAAACTTTCTACAAGGAGATTACAAGTAGTGAAGCTCTTAAGAGTGAAGTTTTGGTGGATCTGATTTTTGCCCCCATTCAACAGGTACTTTTTGAGCTTGTCTTGTATATCAGGGGTCAGGCACATAACCCTCACAAGCGAAGTCTGTGCCTTCATTGAGTTTACATTTTGTAACCCAGTGTCTTTTTATATATATGTGTGCGTGTGTCTGTATTTTAAAAGCTTTATTGAAGTAAAATTTACATCTTAACGAAATTCACCCATTGTAATCGTACAGTTCAGAGATGTTCAGTCAGTTCACAGACTTGTGCAGCCAGTTGGGCTGCAGACATTTCTGTCATACCCTATCCTGCATGTGCACATGCGTGCGTGTGTGTGTATGTGATTTATTTCTTAATTCCAGTAGACTTAGTGCACAGCGTTAATTAGTTTCAAGTGTACAGTGTAGTGATTCAGCAGTTCTATACCGCACTCAGAGCTCATCCTTTTGTGTCTCTAGAATAAGGTTTTTTTCTCAAAGTGTCACACACAGAGAAGTGCACAGATCATACATGGACGGCTTGATGAATTTTCCCCAACAAACAAATCCATGTCACCACCACCTCAATCAGGAAATAGAACATTACTGCCAGCCAGCACCCCCCTCCCGCCCGTATCCCTTCCCAATCACTTCCCCTTCCCTTCTCCCTGTATGTTATCCAGCTCTGCCTTCATGTCCCATTTCGTTTTGCCTGTTCGAGCTCTTTTCTAAACGGAAGTATCCAGTATGTATTTGTTCTGTCTGGCCTTTACAGTCAGTGTCCGCTGGTGAGCTTCGCCTGTGTTGTGTGGGGCCGTAGTTTGCCCTCATTGCTTTATAGTAAGTCATTATCTGCAAGTCCATTCCACAGCTGATTTGGGCTGCATTTGGGTTTTTGGTGATCATGAGTGGTGTTGCTGTGGATGTTCTCATGCATGCTTTTGGATGTCCTTCTCCATGAAGCTCTTTCTGTTGGTGTATCCTGGTGATGACATTATTGGGTCAGTGAGGGCATGTGATTTTATAAGTAGATGGTTTGGGTAGTTTATTTTTTTATTTTATTTTTTAAGATTTTATTTATTTATTTGACAGAGAGAGACATGGTGAGAGAGAGAATATTAGCAGGGGGAGTAGGAGAGGGAGAAGCAGACTTCCCAATGAGCAGGGAGCCCGATGTGGGGCTCGATCCCAGGACCCTGGGATCATGACCTGAGCGGAAGGCAGACCCTTAATGACTGAGCCACTCAGGCACCCCTGTTTTGGTAGTTCAAACCACTAATGTTGTAGCTTAAATGAGGCTGGAATAGAGACACGGGCCTAGGCTGGGACGGGTGTGTGTATGTGGTTGAGGGTACAGTGGTGAGCTAGGTTTCCTTGGGGCACATAAAATTAAGCACCCCCAGTGGGTAAGGGTGACCTGTTCCTGGGAGCAGTGGGGAGGGTGCAGGTGGAGGAGGACCTGGGTTGAGGATGTGTCAAGATGTCTGGTAGAGGGGCTGGTGGGCGCAGAGCTAGAATGGCAGCACGCTGAGCTCACCAGGCCTGAGAAGGAATGGAGGAGGTGACGAGATGGGGGAGGGGTGAGGAGGTAGGCCAGAAGCACTCGAGGTGGGAACAATTTGAGACGGATCCAGAGAGATGCACCTGGGGGGCCAGGAAGAAAGGATTTGGTGGACACCTTAGAGTAAGTGTAGCAGATAAAAGACGCGAGGAGCCAGTGCAGAGGTCAGGAAGAAGGGGTTTATTTGGGAAAATCGAATAAAATGTTTTGCTCTTTTGCTCTGTGTGTGAAGTTTTCTATCTGCCTTTTAAGCTAAAAAGCTTAATTAATTAATTTAATTAATTAATTTAATATTTAGAAAGCTAAATAGAAGTGTGGTTTTGTTTTTTTTTTAAGATTTTTTTTATTTATTGGCAGAAAGAGAGAGAAAGTGTGTGTGCATGAGCAGGGGGAGGGGCAGAGGAAGAAGAAGCAGGCTCCCCGCTGAGCATGGAGCCCAACGTGGGGCTCAATCCCAGGACCTTGAGATCATGACCTGAGCCGAAGGCAGACGCTTAACCGACTGAGCCAGCCAGGCGCCCCTAATAGAAGTTTTAAAGTATGCAGCTCTTATACCTGCTTCTTTGGACCTGAACCCAACAAACAGTTCTGTGTTTGAGCTCTGGTTATTTCTATGAGGTCTGTGTCCTTGGACCAGTCTTCTTAATTTCCTTAGATTTAGTTTCCTCACCTAAGGAGATGGACTATGGTGGGCACCTTCACAGTCTGTCCCAGTGTTCATCACCTGTGGTCCCCTCTCTAGAATCCCATGTGTTCGTTTTCTGTTGAACTCCTAGTGGAATTATGTATTTATATGTGTTATATTTGTATACTGGGAAAAGAAATGGCTATGGTCATGAAGCAAACAATAGGCTTCTTTCTTCCTCCGTTAACTGAGGTCACTGTTCTCTCTCGGCCTCCTGTATGAGGACCTTCCTTTCTGGGCGCAGGCTCCTGGGCTGTGGGAGTCAGTGTCCTTTGGGGTCCAGGCAGAAGCAGATTTGAGCATTGGGCTGAAGAGCAAGAAGCTGGAAGGTGATCTGTGCTGTTCACTTCTGGCTGGGCTGCCCTTGCCTGCAGAGGCAGAGTGAAAAAAGATGGCAGAGTGCGCTCCAGGGTCAGGAGCTGGTGGGAGCAGGGGAGTTCTTTGGGGTAAGATTTCAGAGTAAGAAGTGACGTGCTCTCAAGAAAGAGCTTTAAGTTCTCATCTGTTCATTAAAAGTGTGATTTTAATTTATCATAATTATCTGTGGAGTGGGAACACATTCTTTCCTCTTGTCTAGAGGCTTATGAGTGTACTCAAGTGTTTTCTGCCTTTTGTTTCTAAAATTCCTAAGGGGTGCCTGGCCCGCTCAGCAGTAGAGCCTCCGAAGCTTCATCTCAGGGTCGTGAGTTCCGGGAGCCCCATGTTGGGTATAGAATCCGTACGAAATTTTAGTACTGGTTACCGTTTGCTGAAAGAATAATAATGAGACAAAGATGATACCATCTTTCGTTAACTCTTTCCTCTCTTTTGTTTCTTTTCCTCCATTTTTTTTCACCAAAGTGTCCTGCGTAGTGCCTCCAGCCCCTGCAGGCATTGACCTCCACCATTGCTCTCCTCGCTGTCCCTAGAAGTATCTGATTTCTGTCTTCCTGCTCCATCTCTTACCACATCGTCACCAGGTCCTTCTTGGTCTTGCATTTTCACCTGTCAGCCGTACCTGCCTGTCGTCCTTACAACAGTGCCTGGGGTAGTGTGGCACCGGGGACAGGGCTCGGGATCAGGAGGCTTAAGTTCCACATCCTAGTTCTCTTTCTGTTCCTTATCTTGTCACCTTGGGAAGAAGAAAAACATTTGTCCACTTTCCTGGGCTGTTGTGATCAGAAAGACCAATACACTGTGACGTGCTTGGAGAAGGGAGGCGTCGCTAAATTCTTGAAGGAACTTGTCAGGCTCTTTAGTGATCAGTCAGCCCTGGAGTGTGAAAAATAAATCTGAGTACAGATACTTTTTTTTTTTTTTAAAGATTTTATTTATTTATTTGACATAGAGAGAGAGAGATCACAAGTAGGCAGAGCAGCAGGCAGAAATAGAGGGGGAAGTAGGCTCCCTGCTGAGCAGAGAGCCTGGCTCGATCCCAGGGCCCTGGGGCCATGACCTGAGCCAAAGGCAGAGACTTAACCCTCTGAGCCACCCAGGCGCCCCTAGATAGATTTTTAAAATGGGTCTCTGAGGGTTCTGAAACGTTGGATGACTCCAAAAGTGCGGCCAGCCTGTCATCTTTATGAGCTTAATCATCTGTACCCACAGCAGTTGTCAAAGGTGAGATTATGCACAGCGCACAAGGGCCTCACAGTGGGGCCTGCAGGTGGGGACGTGTTTCAGGTCCTACTGAGGGTGTACCTGCCCACCTTACTTTCTGGTCTTGAGCCACATGGTAATTTCTCAATTCAGAGGCATGGGGAGGACGTGTATAATTGTAGTATATAATATATATATATAATATATTCTATATATATAATATATAATATACTAATTGACATGACCATAAACCTTGGGTTTGTGTGGTGACTTTTCCCAAAAGCACTTCCGTATGCATATGATCAGTTATGTTCTGTGGAGGGAGAGGTGGGTGTTTTCAGATCAAGGAGGGACAACTGTGTGCCACCTACAGGAAGCTCAGCGAGTCGCAGCTAGAAAAGATTCCATCTCCTGTCTACAAGCCGCCCATACTGTTTCCACCTGGCTTATTGTTTTCTCCCCTCATTCTTCTGGCTCCTTTGGTGTCGTGGACATCCTGGCTTTTGCAGAGGATGAAGTGGAGACAGGAAATAGTCATTTTGTCTTCTGAGGACGGCCCTGTCAGTGGTCCTTACTAAGCTGTGCATTCCAGTTCCAGGGAGACACTGGGTTGTGAGGTTGGACTCTGCCTGCGTCTGTGCCCAAAAAAGTTAGTTTTTCTGTCTTGGACTCAGCCTGGGTACAGAACTTCCATCTCATGCTACCACCCAATGCGTAAATCCCACTTACGCCCTTGTAAGCCTCTGGATTTCCTTGTAGATCTGAAATGGAAGGAAACTGATCCTAGAAGATGATGGTATTATTTCTTTTCCTGTCTGATCCTGCCAGCAAACATGGGGCTCAGTGAAGTAATCACAAATAAAACCAAAGAGCTCTTGGAGGTAGCAAGAATTTGAGTGGATATAGAAGGGATTGGGGGTCACAAGTTGAAATCGAGTATGTGTGAGAAGGACTAGGTTTTGGAGAACATAGTGGATTTTTGCATGAAGTAGAATCTCAAGGCTCTTAAGAAATTGGAGCATGAGGACCTTTGCAAAGACTCACGCTTTTCTTCCCTCCTCACTTTGTCTTTATCAACACCTGGTTAGAGATTGCTATGAGCCTGTTGGACACCGCTCCTTCTGCAGAGGAGATAACGCCTGAGGGTCAGAATGAAGCTCATTTTCAGTCTGTTCTGTAGGAAGACTGCAAATGTTACTTTCCTAACCTTCAGATGTATAAACTTGGCACCTTTGGAGCCACTGGGTTTTTGGTTTTTTTTTTTTAAATTATGTTAGTCATCATACAGTACTTCATTAGTTTTTGGTGTAGTGTTCCATGATTCACTGTTTGCATATAATATCCAGTGTTCCATGCAATACATGCCTGCCTTAATACCCATCACTGGGCTAACCCATTCCCCCACCCTCTTGCCCTCGGAAACCCTCAGTTTGTTTCCTGGAGTTCATAGTCTCATGTTCCGTCTCCCACTCCGATTTCCCCCCCTTCATTTCCCCTTCCTTCTCCTAATGTCCTCCATGCTATTATTTATGTTCTGCATATAAGTGAAGCCATATGATGATTGTCTTTCTCTGCTTGACTTGTTTGGTTTTGTAGTTATATATAGTAGAAAGAGCATTGGCTGGGGGTAAAGGGACCTGCTTCTACCCTTGACCACAATAAAATGTCTCTGGATTTCAGTTTCTTTTTCTCTAAAACAGATTTGAATTGGATGATCTGTGAGAGCCACCCCCACCCCAATCGATCTCACATTTAAAGATTGGCATCTGCTCAGCTTATTTTGTAATTCAGTTTGTCCTGCATAGTCTCTCCCTAATGATGTGTTCATGACACCCTTGTCTTGTTAGGATCACTAGGTCTCAGTCTTGAAGACCATCTAAAATATGCCAGTTGTGGGGCACCCTGGGTGGCTCAGTCATTAAGTGTCTGCCTTTGGCTCAGGTCATGATCCCAGGGTCCTGAGATTGAGCCTCATATGGGGCTCCCTGCTCAGTGGGAAGCCTGCTTCTCCCTCTCCCACTCCCCCTGCTTGTGTTCCCTCTCTTGCTGTGTCTGTCTCTGTCAAATAAATAAATAAAGTCATTAAATAAAATATACCAGTTGTGGTTACAAGGAAGTGGAGGGAAGCTAGGCTTATGGTCGCACCATTCTGGTGGAAATAAGCACCGGTGGGTGTGTTTCTAAGAAGCAGTTGCATTAAGTAATTTCATTGTCTGGATTTCTTTTGCATCATAGCCTACTCATGAAGGTTACTTCTCTTGCTTGGATATCTGGACGCTCTTTTTGGACTATCTGACAAGTAAAATTAAAAGCCGTGTGGGAGACAAGGAAGCGGTTCTCAACAGGTAAACCCCAGAGACACTAGTAACTAGAAATAGACAGTTTTACCAGTTTTTCTTGCGGCCTGCAGGGGCAGCCATGCAGCAAGACCTCTTCAGTGAGGCTGGGGCATGTAAACTGGTTAGGTAGTTATGTCATTGTGCATTTTATATTTTTTTTCCCTTTAAATATCTTATTTTCTTAAAACATTTTTTCTGATTAAAAAAGTAATTTGTATTATTTATGTTTTAGGTGTGACAGTGTTTTCATGGGTTTGTTTTTAAATGGCCCTTATTTTAGAGATGAAAAACTGAAATATTTATTGGATGAAATAAGACATCTGTGATTTGCTTTAAAGTAATCCACTGAGAATAGAGGGAAAAGTGGGTTGGCCATGTGTTGATAATTGATGTTGACCTTTATTAATGCTAACTTGGGGTTCATTATATTCGTGGTCATTTTGTATATGTTTGAAAATTTCCTAAGCAAAGTAATAAAGGCTTGTGAAAAATAGGTATTTTAAAAAACTAGGAAAAGATAGGAAAATATAAAGAAAAGTTATCCATAATCCCACAGTCCAGCGAAAATTACTTTTGTACTTTTTATTGTATTTTTTAAAAAGAGTAAATGGGGAAATGTTTTTCCCTTCAGGTGTTTCTCAAGATCATTTTTCTTTTTTTTATTAATTATTTTTATTAACATATGTATTATTTGCCCCAGGGGTACAGGTCTGTGAATCGTCAGGCTTACACACTTCTCAGCACTCACCATTTCACATACCCTCCCCAATGTCCATAACCCAGCCACCCCATCCCTATCCCCTTCCCCCTAGCAACCCTCAGTTTGTTTTGTGAGATTAAGAATTTCTTATGGTTTGTCTCCCTCCCGATCCCATCTTGTTTCATTTTTTCCTTCCCTACCCCCCACAACCCTCCGCCCTGCCTCTCAAGGTCCTCATATCAGGGAGATCATATGATAATTGTCTTTCTCTGATTGACTTATTTTGCTCAGCATAATACCTTCTAGTTCTATCCACATCATTGCAAATGGCAAGATTTCATCTTTTTGATGGCTGCATAGTATTCCATTATAGATATATACACCACATCTTCTTTATCTGTTCATCTGTTGATGGACATCTAGGTTCTTTCCATAGTTTGGCCATTGTGGACATTGCTGCTATAAACATTCGGGTGCACGTGCCCCTTTGGATCACTGCACATGTATCTTTCGGGTAAATACCTAGTAGTGCAATTGCAGGGTCATAGGGTAGCTCTATTTTTAGTTTCTTAAGGAATCTCCACACTGTTTTAGTTTCTTAAGGAATCTCCACTCTGCATACAGAGTGGCTGCACGAGCTTGCATTCCCTCCAGCAGTGTAGGAGGGTTCCCCTCTCGCATCAAGATAATTTTTCTTGCAGGCAGAAAGTATATTTCCTGTACACTATAGTTAACTTATTTCAGAAATGAAATAATGAGCTAGTGTATCGAGAACGCTTGGCTTGTTATGAACACTTGCTCAGTCCATGGCATCTGTGGTTGGTGGTGGGATAGTGAACAGCCTTTCCCCAGAAGTGTGCCCGACGGAGGTGGTGAGGCAAATCCCCACCTGGGAAGAGGTCAGACTGGCCCTCTAAAACCCTTTGTATTGCTGAGGTTTTATGAGTTTTTAAAAATTCTAAACAGAGTATTTATATTCCAAGTTTAAACATTTGTACTTTTGTTCCCAAACTGTTATTTTTGTGATTGCACAACAGCTTCCATGTTGCTGTGGTGTCAGGTCAGATGTGCTTTATGGGGAGCACACTCATGTATCTGAGACTTCGTTACACAACAGTAGATCCTGTTTTGGTGAATTTGCCAACTCTAAGTAATAGTGTTTTTGAATGAGATTCTCAAAGAAAAGGTACATCTGCTTTATTCTCTATTTTGTATGCTGAACGGTTGTACTCTTTGGTTCTGGGACTGTGCCTGATTTTGCTATATTTAGTGGTAGATATTTCTCATCTCTCAGGCTTGTTGGAAGAATAAACTGAGGAAATGATTAATATGCAGGTGCTTTTTAAAGCACAGTACAAGTGTGTTTTAGGTGTGGAGAATACGGTTTCATTGAAAAAATATGTGATGGCAGATTATTAGTATTAAATATACGCTTGTGCACATTTTTGTACCAACAGAAAGAGTGCTGGTATAGAATTTTAATTCCTTTTCTGCTTTGTGGGAGCAGTGTTACTTTTGGTCAGGTTATATGCTGATCACATTTCCTGTTGCAAAATGAACATACTGACGTCTCTTGCAGGATGGTTAGGATTCAAGGAAATCATCTATATATAAAGTGCCTGGCCCAGTAGTTAGCCTATTTTTGGCACTTAGTCATTGATCACAGTGATGACCACAACTGTGATAAGTAGCAGAAGACATTGCTGCCCTTTGACCGTGCTGGTGACCATGGAGTTAAGGGATAGAGTCCTCCACCTGCACAAGTTGACCTGCCTGCCCACGCATCTGTCTTCTGATGTCACAGTTGTCGGGGATGAAGCCTGACCGCTTTAAACATTAGGAGTTTTTCTCATTGATCATTTGATCGTCATCCTAAGTGAGGCTTTCTAATTTTTAATGATTTTTTTTTAAACATACACTTAGAACACTTTTATGCCCTTGAAAAAACAAACAAAAAAACCCCAACCCTTCAAAGCCGGTCTGTGGTTTGCGAATAGTATATTGAATAGTAATCATCTCCCAGGGAACGGTTTGTTGATCAGACACTGCCTAGTGATCTAGCTTGCGGCTCCAAAGGCGGTATATAAGGTAGTCCCCTGAGGGGCACAAAGAAAATAGTTGAATTTTAATGTCTGTATTTTCCCTGTCACCTCTTACACTATACATTTGTGCAGGTGTGTGCTCAGCGTCCTTAGATGAAGGTTTTGAAATGTGGCAACCACTGTTGTAGGTTCTAAGAGACCCTGATATGTCAGACATGTGCAGTTCTGCAGAAGGGCTGATGAAGAGCCTTGGCTCGTGGTAATGACCCACTCATTTTAAAAAAGCACATAAGTGCGATCAGATGTTTTTCAGCTGATAAAACTCATCTGAAAGAAGGTGAGGTGCTTTTGGAATCACATTTGTGGCTTGAACCGGAATTTCAGAAGTAACTGATCTTGCAGGAACTAGTCAAGAATGTTTTCTTGGTGTCTTAAATGGGAAACGTGGGTGTGGTTAAGTTAGAGACAGCGCTCAGTTCCTGTCCCTTGTGGTCTTTTGGTTTTGCATCATTCATCACAACAAAGTGTTGTAGGCTTTGTAGGCTCTCCATTTAGAAGCACAAATGTACATGGATTTATTTTTGGACCTAGGAGCTTGGGAATTGGAGTGCTGCATGTTCCTCACTCAGTGAGAATGCTCCTGAGTTTCTTGATCAGAGCTGCTGGGGCTCATGTCCCACTGTCGGAGGAGTGTGTTCTGTAACACAACCTGCCCAGCAGAGCTGCTGCTGGAGTGCATGGTCCACATTGGCCGTTTTCACGTGGTGGTTTGCGAAGGCCTGAGGCTCAGTCTCCTTTTCCTGTGCTGTACTCCGGGGAGCGTTGTGTCTGCTTACAAGCTGTTGAAAAAGGGAAGTGAACTGGAGCGTGTTCAGTGCCTTGGCTGCCGGCAGGGGATAAGTGCTGGTTCTCTTCGTTCTCTTTCCCGCTCTCCCTTCTCTTTGAGCTTGTCACGGTGGGAGCAGCCACCTGTGTAGAAACTTATTTTTACAGGAAGATGAGGAAACCTGAAGGGAGTTAAGCAACCTAGAGTTACTGAGTCATGTCCTGTGATCCCCTTTGTCGTGAGAGTACTGGCAAGTCTCGGCCACAGACCAGCCAGGGCTTCTGAGTGACACTGGGCTGCACTGTAAACAAACATGGGCAAGCATGAGAAAACCTGCTCCCCTCTCTTTCCGGGTGGGTTTTTCTGCTTAACGAAAAGGAAGTGCCTTTGTGGCACGTGGCATTTTGAGACAGTTAATAAAAGGTGATAACTAGGTTTGTATCAGGGCTCCAGGAGTTTTCTAGGTCCTGTGAGGAGGAATTCATGCTGTTGTTCATGCTGTTGACGGCCGCAGGGAGCAAGTGAATGGGGTCTCAGTTACTGCATTGAGTTAAGAAAGCGGTCTAGGGTCCTGCCCCAGGCTTTGTAGTCACCTGACTTGGACTTTTGTCCTTTACTTGCCTGTGCATTTATTCATTTTTTGTTCATTTGTACTTATACTCATCGTTTACTGAACACCTGTGCAGTTGCTGCCGTTTTATTTAACTCAGATGGTGGGATGCTCAGGAATCACATTTGTGTCTCCAGCCACACAGGTCCTGTAGGTTTATCTCCACTGCGTGTTCAAGCTTGTCGTGCTGCAGATTGCCCTCTGACTACTGCTTTAGCTGCGCCCATCAGATTGTCCTGTGTTCCCTTTTCTTGTTTGCCAAAGAGATTTTGTGATTTCTCTTGGGGTTTTCTCTTTGTTGTTTAACTTCCAAATATCTGGAGGTTTCCCATCTATCTTCTTGTTACTATCTTCTGGTTACTATGGTCTGCAGACATAGTTCGTGTGATTTCAGTTCTTTTCAATTTGCTAAGGTTTGTTTTATAACAGTCTTCTTGGTGATTGTTCAGAGTGTGGCTGACAAGAGCATGTTTTCTGCTGTTGTTGGATGGGGTGTTCGGTAGATGTCGGTTAGGTCAGGTTGGTGGTGGGGTTCTGTGTGTCCTCTGTCATACTCTGTCCGTGACCAGGAGAGAGGCGAGCTCTCTGTGTATAATTGTGGGTTTATCCATGTCTCCTTTCAGCCCTATCATTTTTGCTTCATTTATTTTGGGACTCTTGTTAGTTTCACACAAATTTAGTTTCCCTTTTCAGTGTATTTATTGTTTTACGATATCTCTTTGCGGTTTCTAGAGCTTGCTCTCATATTACAGTATATTTGCTTTTCACATTAGCATTTCACCACTGCAAGTGTATGTAGGAACCTTGCTGCCACATACATCATTTCCCCTCCCTTCTTTGATGGAGGTTGCCACATTTTACATTTATATCCATGGAAAACCCCATCAGATGTTTTATTATTGCTTTCATCCATCATTAACATTTTAAAGATCTTAGGGGGAGAGGAGTAGTCTGGAAAATACTAGAGAAATGGTATTTACCCAGACACTTGTCAGTTCTCTTTCTTTTGTCCTTCATTCTTTAAGTTCCAGGTTTCCTTCTCGTGATCATTTACCTACTGTGTTGATCAGCTCACATAACAGAATACCACTGGCTGTTTTACAGGCCTTACCTCCAAATATAGTTACATGGGTGTTAGGGCTTCAACATAATAATTTCAAGTGGACCCAATTCAGTCCCTAGCACCTTCTATCTGAAAAACCTTATAGAGGATATTTACAATAGCTGCCTTAAAAGTCTTTGGTAATTCCAGTGTGCTGGCATCTCTAGGTTGGCTTCTGTTGATTGTCTTTCCCTTGATAAATGGTCAGTGCCTTCTCATTCTTTATATGTTTACTTGTATTCTGAATCCTTTTACCTGTTCATTCTACCAGCCTCGGGCATGGCTTCCGTCTCCACAGTCACTTTGTGGTCGGAGATGGATGCTGCATTTACAGACATCACACCACGATTCACATAGCAAGAATGAGAAGGGGAGATGTTGGACAAAAGATGCTCTTCCAGAGGCTCTGCCCACTGACTTCTCTTAATATGTCCTCAACCACTGCCATCTGCAAGGGAGGCTGGGAAATGTAGTCTTCCAGTTGGCTTCAGTGCCCAGTTGTTTAACTGAGGGAGAAAAGAAGAATGGGTATTGGGTAGACAACCAGAGTCTACCACACCTGTATGCTCTCCCTACCCTCATCAGACACTTTGGGGAAGCAAGTACTACCTAAGTGTGCTTTAGCCTGGATTCTAGTCGAGTTTAGTTTTCTATGTGATAAGCTTTTTTTGTGCCAGCGTTGCTAACTGCCAGTAGGGTTTTAGGTCTAATTTAAGGTTATCCTATGCATACAAAGTCTTTAAATTCTCTTTTAGCTCAGCAAGACAATTTGTAGATGACAGGTTTCATCTGCCCTCTGGTCTGAAGTGGATTTTCTTTCCTAGCAAAATTGTGAAAATGTTTTGGTTCAGTATAGCAATTTATGGCATAAAATTTCTGTAATTAACTTTAGGAATTTTTGTCTGAGCAAATGGCAGATATAAGCTCCAGGCTTAAGTGTTTGATCTTACCTTTTTCTCTGAAGTCTACTGAAATGGGATTTTGAGTCTATTGGCAATTTTTCCCACAGATGCTGCCTACGTTATTAGTGATTTTCGCCACCAGCATTCATTTCTGGGCCATGTTCAGTTGCCTGTTTAGCCTAGGTTAAGTCATTTGCAAACACTGTGGGGAGGGGTGGTCATTGTTTTTGTCTTAATGAAAAAATGAGCTCTTGTGCCCACCAGACTCTGCAGTGTGACTGTTCAGGAGGGCTCTAGTGGAGTCCGCAGACCCTCTGTACAGAGGCTCAGTCCAGGGGTTGTGACTTAGACTGGATGGACTGTATTTGATCTTGGCACTGGATACCTTTTAGCTCTGGTTAGCTTGTGCTGGAACTCACCTGCATGGGCTTAGATGGTTTATTAGGTAGATACCTGTCAGGAAGATGGAAACCAGACTTAATTATTTTAAGAATTCAATGTAGGAAAGTTGGTGGTGAAACTGGTGTTGGAGGATTGGAAGAGCAAGAAGGAAACACCAAGATAAAGCAGATGAGAACTACAGGAAGCAGCCCCACTGCTAGGGCTGAGGGTCCAAGGGAACGAGGTGGAGTTACTGAAATTTAGATCAGAGGGCTGGACCCCATGCAGCTGGAGCTCAGGTCTCTGAGGAGAGGGTAACACCCAGCTGCCACAGGAGCTCAGAGGAGGGGCCCCATGGAGCTGGAGCTCACTCTGCAGAGGAGGGGGTGCAGGCTGGCTGTGCATGAGGCTGGTTCCAGGAATGGGGAAGCTGAAAGTGGAACCATTTATTACTTCCGGGTGATTGTTGGCCAGGGCAACACAGCCAGGATGGTGAGCCCACAGGAAAAATGGCGTCTTCCTGCAGAGCCCATGCCACGGAGGCTCCCCGAGGTGGAGGACCAGGGTGCTTTATGTGCTCACAGCCCCAGCAGCCTAGAGTGCGGGATAGAGTGGTGCTGAGTTCCTGGCCTGGATGCTCAGCTTTGTGAGGAGGGGGAGTCCCTGCCTATCTTTGAAACGTTCTGGGACAGACAGACATTTAGCAGCAGGTTTGTTCTTGAAAATTAGTGACTTGTTGGCCCTTTTGGTGTACCTGCTGCAGGTAACTTGGTGTCTTCTGAGGTAGGTTCTTGCCACGTATGGGAGATATCCAGGCCTGGAGCTTTAAATGTTTCTTCAAGAAGTTCTTAGATATAGGTCAAAGGAGCAGGGTTCCCCCAGGCTTTTTCCAGTTCTTCCTTTAGGTATTAAGTGTTCTTAAAAACTGACTAAAGATGAGGTTTTGGGGAGTGGTTGGAGCAGGCCCAAAGACTGTTGGTGGTTTATGGGGAGAGCATAGGATGTTGAGTTATGGAATCCCAGGTTCAAATCACCTAGCTTGGTGACCTTGGCTTATTTAACTTCTTTTTATTTATTTATTTTAATATTTATTTATTATTTAACTTCTTTTTTTAATTTATTTTAACTTCTTTTAACTCTGGCTTCCTCATCAGAAATAGACCAGTAATACCAGCCATCTCTCTTAGATGTTAAAAGGATTGAATTATTGAATCCTATATTAAATCAGTATAAATTGATATTTATATATAATTACTTATAATCCCTAGGGCAGCCATGAGAAAATGACTCACAAATGCATGGTGAAAGGTGTGACAAGGGAATGAAAATGGCACACTAGATGTCTGTAACACGAAAGAAGGTGGTCATGGAGGAGTTGAACGAAAGCCCTGACCTAGAGGGAAGAAGTAGCACAATGGCAGAAGTCCTTCCTTAGCAGTAATGAAGAAATGTGAAGAATTAACTTCTCTAGTTTAAGAAGCAGTGATTGGCAGAATGGATTAAAAAAACATGATCCAACTACATGTCTCTAAGAGACTCACTTCAGTTTCAGAGACAAATAGGTTGAAAGTAAAAGATTTTCCATGCAGGCAGTAACCAAAAGAGATTTGGGGTAGCACGGCAAATATCAGGCAGGATAGACTTTAAGAGTGGTTGTTGGGGGGTGCCTGGGTGGCTCAGTCGGTTAAGCGTCCGACTCTTGATCTCAACTTGAAACTTCATCTCAGGGCCATGAGATGGAGCCCTGCATGGAGCTCCACGCTGGGCATGGAGCTGACTTTAAAAAAAAAAGATCCTTCAGTCCATCAGTGCAGATGGACCCATCAGTCCATCAGGAAGATGCCTGGCACATGGCGAAATGAGGAAATACCCCTGCTGCCATTCCACTCTGACACACGCACATGTCAACCCATAAACTAAATCTAGTTCACATGCTGCTTGTATATGGTAATCCAGCAGGGACGTCGTTCTTTCTCAGAGTTTAGGAAGCCGTTTCAAAATCCTAGGCTAAAAGCCCGCTGTCACCTGATGTTGAATTTCTCTCTGCCACGTAGGTACGAAGACGCACTAGTCCTTTTGCTCACGGAGGTGTTGAATCGAATCCAGTTCAGATACAACCAGGCCCAGCTGGAGGAGCTGGATGACGAGACTCTGGATGACGATGTAAGCAGCGTGTCCTCATCGACTTTAGTTGTTGTTTTTGGTGTGAGTCCAGAGACAGGGACCCTGTAAGCTCTCTGCTCTGGAGCCAGAGTAGTCTTACAGTTTGAGTTGTGCATTTGAACTTTACAGCTGACCTTGAACAGTGCGGGGCTTAGGGGCACTGATCACCCGCACAGTCAGAAATCTGAGTATAACTTGTGACTCCCCCCAAACTTAAGTGCTGATAACCTAACTGTTCACTAAAGTCTTACAAACAAATGGTTGATTAACACGTGTTTTGTATTTTACTGTATTCTTACAATAAAGTAAGCTAGACCAAAGAAAATGTTACTAAGAAAATCATAAGAGAGGGGCACCTGGGGGGCTCAGTCATGAAGTGGCTGCCTTCGGCTCAGGTCATGATCTCAGGGTCCTGGGATCGAGCCCCGCATCAGGCTCCCTTCTCGGCGGGAAGCCTGCTTCTCCCTCCCCCTATTTGTATTTCCTCTCTTGTTGTCTCTCTCTGTTAAATAAATAAATAAAATCTAAAAAAAAAAAAAAGTCATAAGAGAAAATGAATTTCTAGTACCATACTGTGTTTATTGAAAAAAAATTCCACATAAGTGGACCCGCGCAGTTCAGACCCCTGTTGTTCAAGGATCAGCTGTATATCCTATTCGTTTTTTGGGGTTCCTTAATTGTAAAAGGAAGTTGACAGGCATTTTTATCTGTATGGACTAGAGATATAAGCAGAGAAGCCATATGCACAGTGAGGAGAGGTTTAGTAAGGGCTCTGTATTCCTCTCGTTCCCTTGCCTCACCTCTGCACCTCTGCTCCCCACTTTGGGCAACAAACAAAAGCGGCCGGATGCAGGTGGAAATAAAGCACGACTTAAATGGTAAGCCTAGTACGAAAGGAAGTCTCTTCCGAGTGTATTTTGTAAATCCGTGTCTTAAAGTCAGTCTTGACTTTATTGATGCTGGTGTGCCCATCCAAGAATATGTGTCGAAGGACACAATTCCCATGTTCCTTTTTCTTACCCGCCATGCACTTCAGAATTTTCAGGTCAGTGGTATGTCTTTCAAAGTAACAGTGACGGTGGCATGGTGAGACCTTGAGGGGTGGCCATGTTTGGTTTAGAAAGAGCCTTGTACTTGGAGCCCAAAGGCCTTGGACCCCAAGGAGTAGAAGTCTAGGCCTTTAATTTCTCTGAGCCTTAATTTCCTCCTTTCCCGAAAGGGGAGCAGTGTGTCTGACAGTTACATGAAGGTAGCTTGTGGAAGGACTGGCTACATCCCTGGCACGTTGTATGTGTGTGGTAAATGTGAGCTTCACTTTTGTTAACCGTATGATTTCGTACGGTGCTTCTCGTGGCTGAGCATGGGTGAGAATCACTGGGACAGCTTGGTAAGCAGACTTTGATTTGGGGCTGGGCCACAGAATTTGCATTCTCTACGAGCCTGCAAGAGATGCTGCCTTGCCTGTGGGCGATACTTTGAGTGGCACTGATGTGGTCTGTTCTACTGACAGGAAGGTAGTCAGGGACTGTCTCAGAAGGTGACAAATGCGTGAACACTTCTATAGCTGGGACGTCATAAGGGGGGGCTCGAGCACTTCACAAGTGGCTTTTTGAAATCTGTGTTCCTTTGACCGTAAGGGAAAAATTAGGCCATTCTCTGTGGGTCATGTGCTTTCTGAGGAAATAACTTTTTATGAAGTTAATTCATTGGATTAAAATACTCTAGGTTGATCTTTTTTATTTTTTTAATTTTTAAAAAAGATTATTTATTTATTTATTTGACAGAGAGATAGATTACAGGTAGGCAGAGAGGCAGGCAGAGAGAGGGAGAAGCAGACTCCCCACCCAGTAGAGAGCCTGATGCGGGGCTCCATCCCAGGACCCTGAGATCATGACCTGAGCTGAAGTCAGAGGCTTAATCCACTGAGCCACCCAGGCGCCCCTCTAGGTTGATCTTTTTTAAAGTACTGAGTAACCCAGTTCCATCATTTGCCATTTCTTCAAGATCTTCTGTGTGAGAGTGGACTTGAGGTTGCAGATGAAGGGGCAGGGGAGATGTCAAGACTCTGCCTTCCTGGAAGAGCTGATCCTTCTCTGTTTCCCCTGTAGCAGCAGACGGAGTGGCAGCGCTACCTGCGCCAGAGCTTGGAGGTGGTGGCCAAGGTGATGGAGCTCCTTCCCACGCACGCCTTCTCAACACTGGTAACTCACCTCTCGGAGGGGGATGAGGAGCCTAAGGTTTTTCCCTGCACATGTAGCATGAGTAGTAAGCTTTTTTGCTCACTGATACTTTTGTGTCTGTGTATATATATATATATTTTTTTTAAATTATATTTATTTATTTTTAAAGAACATAATAATTACCATAACCAACCCTCAAGTTTAACGAATGTTAACATTTCCCCCAAATATTTAAACCAACTTTCGGAAGTGCTGTTTTTCTTTCCTGAACTCTTGGATATAATAGGAATTTTCCTAATGCCTGCCTTCATGCCTGCATCAGTAACTCAGAAATGACCAGGTGCCGTAGAGGATTTACAAAGATTACATTGCTGGAAAGCGAGCCTTTGTAAAGCTCATCACTAGCACTCTGCCTGTATTTATCTGCTAGACTCTTGGGCATAAGGACTGCTTTCATTCACTAAGTGGTGCTTGTTATTTGGGGAGATTTCCCTAAGCCTTCAAGGGCAAGGTGATTTTGGGGGCTTGTGTTCTCTTGTAGAAAGTGCTGTTGTGTTTTCCAGCTGCCTTTCATAGGGACCTGTCACATTAAAGTCTGATCTTTATCTTAATGGTGAGTTAGCAGCTTTAGAAAGAAAAGATAGGGCTTTGGCTATGAAGGTCCTGTGTACTAAATGACTAAGGGAATCTGACTGCCAGAAAATTTGGCCTGTCTTTTCACTTTGTTATGCACTTTAATAAGGCATATCTGGTAGTTCTTTCCAGAACAGTTTCCCTTGGAATTGAAGGGAGATAGATAGGCCCTGTCTCTGAGCTCTAGAAGGTCAGACCATTTGGGGTTTGACGTCCTCTTTTAGGAACATGACAGTTCTGATAGTCCTACCCAGCATCCACTGCTTTGTTTAGAAAAAGAGTATCGAACTGATAATGTTTTCTTTCTTACTCCAACCGTTAGTTGGCGGTGTGAATTGTAGAAATTGTTGAGGGCAGGGCACTGAATGGAGACACTTCTGCTTAGCTGCCTGTAAAAGTTCCCAGAGAAGTTTCTTTTATCTGATGCCCACCGCCCCCCATAGATACTTATAATGTTTTAATGTTAAAAATGCTGTTAAAATATGCGTTTATGTTTTTTTTAATCTTTGTTTCTTTGTTTTCAGTTCCCAGTTCTTCAGGACAATTTAGAAGTTTATCTGGGGTTACAGCAGTTTATAGTTACTTCAGGGTCAGGTAAACTGGTTTTTATTTTCTCACTTTAACCAACATTAAAAAAATATCGGGCTGATATTTAATTATTGCCGCCTTTGCTGTTGGAACATGATTTCTCCACCGCCACCTCCCCGTGGCTCTCTCTCTCCCCACTTCCGCACAGGAAAAACTTTTCTAAAGAATCATGATCTAAAGGACCTGTGGGGAGGCAAAAGATGAGACTCTGACAGTGCATTCTGGAGAGCTGTTTCGGGGTGGGGCGCAGCTAATTGGAGCAAAGAGGGAGAACTTTGAAGAGAAAAAAACAAAAAAAACCCAAAAAGCCCAGCACTTAGAATATTTCCTTAGGTCTTTTCAGCCACAAGTGTGCTAGGGAAAATGGCCTTGGGCTTCCCTGCCATGTGCTCTTTGTTCCCGGGTGTTTGGAAGCAGGACACAGGAGCGGCTCCGGAGCAGGCGGACTCATGTGGAACACGCTGACAGCTAGCGATCAGCAGCTCTCCTCTTGTCGATGGCCCACGGGAGGCCTGGCCATAGCTGGGAGGAAAGACTTGGGGTGGCCCTTTGTTGGCTGTGCCTGCTTGGGGTTTCTTCTTGGCATTTTGGGGTTATTTTGTTGATGACAATAATAGCTTCCATTTGTCAAATGCGCATTACCTGCCTGGTCCTTTAGTATTTGTCTACGTTCCCCTTAACTCTCTCACCTGTCCTGCAGCTGGGAGGATTAGTACCAGTTGCTTCTGTTTCACGGAACGGGAAGTTAATGTCCGGAGATTTTTATTTGTCCCAAGATGGTGTCACAGGGAATGATTAAAAAGTTGAATTAAGTCCAACCTGACTTCTGTTTTGCTAGCCAAAAACATCAGAAACCCCAGCAACTTACCATTGTGCTTGCAGATGCACCTGTGCTCACCCCAGCCCCCCAGCCCCCCAGCCCTTCCTGTCTCTGGTGGTGGTTTTACACTGCTCTTCTTTAGTGTTTCCCCTCTGGGAGTTGTGCCCAGCCCTGGCCTCCAGTCCCTCTGTTGTGTAACTGTTGTCTCAGCCTGGCACAGAGCCGCCCAGGGTAGAGACCATCTCCTGGACGAGCTTGTTATTCATGGCAGGACCTCCACGAGAGGCTCTTTCTGAGGGTGCCCTTCTTGGTGGCCTGTGACGGTTTGTTTCCATGACTGTATTAGCTTCTAAATAATCCACTGGGCCCCAGGAGGTCGATGGGACTTGGCATGCCCCAAAGTTTGTAGATAGGCTAAGAACAACTTAGAACTTTAAAAAGACCACTTTTCAAAGCAAACATGCCTGTAGAATATGCTGTCAGCATTAACAAAAATCCTTTTGACCGTGTCCCAATGCTACCGATGTTTCTAGCATCCATTCTTGGGGAGAAATTGTGCCCCGGTGGTCTCTTCCTCAGGGCCACTCATCAAATTAGAATGTACTCGGCATCCTCAAGACATTATTCTTGATCTTTAAAAAGGTTGAGCAGGCACTCCCTCCCCTACTTCTCTGCATTGACCCCGTGTTCCTTTTCCAGGGTGTCGCTGCCTTCTTTATGTTGCATTGAGTCTGTCTTTGGACAAAAATCTGAGTGATTTTTAAGTCCTTTTTCTGAGACATACTGGTAACTTCTCATCCGAGAAGGATAATCAGTCTTGTTTTTTCCTACGTGCAATATCACGTACCTGTTCTCATCGAAAGCCCTTTGCTGGCAATTTCACAGTATGCTTGGCTTTTCCAGATTGTTTGTAAATCTCACCCCTCAGTGCACACTCCAGGGGCAAAAACCTCTCAGGCCAAAGAAATACTTACTTCCTGTTTTAAAACAAGTTCTCTTATTCACGCCGAAGCATTCCCCCACCCCTTGGTGGCTCCAAAGCCAAGTTTCCAATGCAAGGCCTGTTAAAAAAATGGAAACTCTGAATACATTTTGTTCCCTGGTCCCATGGCCATTCACCCTCTGACATAACCTCTGTGCTGTGTCAGCAGCCTTACCGCCTCTTCCCAGGGACCGTGGCGTCTTCTCTGACAGGGTGGGCCCGCCGCTCCTGTGTGCTGCTGCCCACCAGCCTTTCATTCTTCGGTCTCCTCTGGAGTCCGTGTCGATGGGAGTCTTCCTGTTGATTCTTGCTGGTCTTCTGCCCCCACGTCTGTGATCCGGTCCGAGGCAAGACTTGTTGCTGCTGTGGCACCTCAGTGGCTGTGCGCCCCTCTAGCCCCTGGGAGCTCCCCCTTTGCTTCTGTTGGTCGTTCCCGCCGTTTGTGGGTTGAGAGGTCCTGTCTTTGGTGGTTGTGTCTCTAAACGTTCTTTGCTCTGCTCGGGTTTCTTTACGACCTACTTCCTCTCTCAGAGTAGAATTCCTCAAATGATTTTCACACCCCTACCTCCCCAGCCCTCCAACAAAGAGAAGACGGAGTACTATTTAACATTAAGATGTGATTTGCCAGGAAGCTGTCCTTTGGACGTGGTGAAGAGTGCATCTCGACAGCTTCGGGGTAACTTGCTTTAGGGGAGAGGATTTTCTCTTTTGAAAACCTCTGTGTAGCAGGGGGTCCCCCTTCGTGGATGTTCTTTGCTGTCAGGAGGGCATGTAAGCCTTAGCCAAACGGAAGATGTGGGTAGTTGGGAACAGCTTTCTCGGTGGACACTCAGGCCTGCCCCTCGAGTTGAGGTTGGCTCCTTGCCACATTATGTGCTTCCGGTGGTATTGAGGGGTCTGGGTTTGGAGGTGGGGGCGACGACTTTGCTTTGGGGTACTTCCTGCCTGTGCACGTGTCTGCCTTGGCAGACAGTGGGAAGGAAGCAGCTACAGTTTGCATTAATGTGAACCTTACATGGCACATGTGTATTCAATTGAATTGTATGGAATTGCAGTGTTGGTCGGTCAGAAATGGTCAAATATCAGCAATTTCTTATGGTTCAGACTAATAGTTTAAAATCACGGCGGTCCCAATCTGTTTTCTATTCTAAGTACTGCTCTTTGACAGATTCGGGGTGGGTTAGAGAGGAACAGTCAGGATGGCAAGGATTCTCAGCAGGAGGGTGACACAGGAAATGAAGGGACCCAGGGCTGCATTTCAGCTGAGGGGAGAATCCTCACCTCTCCCGAAGACTGGCCTGGGTCAGCAGGCTTAGGCTGGTTTTGTGTTCTCCCCTCGGCGGGTGGGACCAGTGATGATCATAAGGAACTGGGGGGACTACTTCTTCCCTCAGTGTTTCTGACCAAGCTGACTGAAGAGGGGAGACTCCCTGGAGGGGCGTCAGGGAAGAGGCCCTGCCTCAGGTGTCTTCATGTGGGGGCGGGGGGTGGGGGCGGCAGGGGGCAGGCCCCTTAGGATGACTGCTGAGAACCCACTCCAGTGGAAACCCGATTTAGGGTGGTATTTTGGTTTGGTTTTTATTTTTATTTTATTTTTTTTTTTTTTAAAGATTTTATTTATTTATTTGACAGACAGATCACAAGTAGGCAGAGAGGCAGGCAGAGAGAGAAGGGAGGAAGCAGGCTCCCTGCTGAGCAGAGATCCCGATGCAGGGCTCGATCCCAGGACGCTGGGATCATGACCTGAGCCGAAGGCAGAGGCTTCAACCCACTGAGCCACCCAGGCGCCCCTTGGTTTGGTTTTTAAAAGGGAAACATTTTGTGTAACTGCTCTTCAAGCACCTAGTTCTTCGGTAAACCCAAGGGTACCTAACTGTAGGGTCAGGTGTGGTTACGTGGAGAAGCAGTGGGCAGGGTGGCCTGCTGGGCCCGGGCCCAGGGAGGGTGCAGACTCAGGCCAGCCGCCTTGCCCTGGGGAAGAAACGCCAGCCTCTCTTCAGCCCATATTACCACCACACCCAGTTCTGGGTAGAGTTTTCTTCAGACATTCTTCCCACAGCCCTAAAGCTTGCTTGGTGTCAGAGGAACAACAGGTTTTAGCTTATTACCTCTGGAGTCTGATGTGGAGCTGTAGCCCTGAAAATCCTTGATGTTCAGAAGGTGCATAATTGTGGTGTTTTTGTTAGCTGGGAGAGGAGGAGAGGCAGCGTTCTCTCCACAGGACCAAAAATACCTCCTGGTTCTGTCTGTTCCATGGGCTCATCTGGCTGGCACTGGCGTGTGGTCGTCCTCTTGTTCTGATGGGGGAGCTGGCTCCCTTCCTTGACACTCGCCCCCGGGGCCTGGGCAGGGCCGCCTGCGGGCTGAGAATCCCGCTTGGTGTTTATTCCCCGAGGCACTGCTCCCTATGCAGGGTGGAGAGTGGAGGAGCAGGCGACTGAGGGGCAGGCAAAAGCTGGCCTTTGTCACTGGCTGTGTCCCTGAAAGGTCCTTCCCTGCATCGCCCCTTCCTTTTGTCCTCCTGCTCCCCGGAATGTGACCCACACCCTTTTCCAGACTCCTGTCCATGCTCGGGGGCTGTCCCAGGCTGTGTTCCAAGCCTCAGCACTGGGAAGTCCGTGTAGGGTCTGAGGCCTCAGACTTGCCGCTTCCTGGCACCTTCTGAGGTGTTCAGGCTTGCTGTTTGCGGCTTCACAGTGCCTGTCCATAGTGGCCTTTGAATAACAAGGGAACATTCCTGAGGGCCGAGGGCTGTATGAGGAGGAACTCAAGCACCTGACACACCTGGTCCTTCTTGGTTTGGTCTGTGTTCTGTCGCATCTCATTCAGTCATTCATTGTGGTGCCTGTTCTTTACCTGGTGCCGTGCCAGCTCCTGGCCACATTCCTTCCCCTTATGGAAGTTTATGGTCCATGAGGAGACGTGTGGCTCCTTAGTGTATCTCCCTGTGTGCGCCGAAGTGCCCTGGCAGGGAACACAGGACGGGAGGGAAGCCTGTTCCTTCTGCTGGGCAGTGCAGAGGGCAGGCCTCCCAGAAGGGACTTGGGTGAGTCTGGAGAGTGGGGAGAACATGCAAGGCAGAAGGGACCAGGGATGCCGGGGGCAGTCCAGGCAGGGACCTCAGGCACCGGGGGTTCCCGGGGGGTCCACGTGGGAAATGGGAATGGCAGGAGGCAGTGAGAGCCCTGGAGTGGATGCTGGGGGTTCAGGTTCTCCCACAGAGCTGGGAGGGAGCCCCAGGAGGTTTGGCACCATGCTTACGGGGAGCTGTGTACTTAGGCCTGGGTTCTGGGAAGATGTTTGGGGAATGCCACAGGAGGGGGTCGCCTTTGGCCAGTTCCTGTCTCATCACAGAGAGGAAACTCCTGATATGGCAGCAGGAGGGGGCTGGTATTTTGGGAGCGGTGGCATTGCAGGTGCCCACCCTCCCTCCTGTGGCGTGAGGGCGCAGAACTTGATCCAGTGCAGAGTGAGCTCTCCCGGCCCAGCGATGCTCACTGTCTTTTGTGGACCTTTGTGAGGAGGAGTCTGCAGGGCAAGGAGGTGGCTGAATTGCAAGTATTTTTGTCCCTCACCTTTGTGCCTTTATCACTCAGCATGAAGAAATTATATTGAAAAGAAAGTTTCAGGTCTTAGAAAACCACATGCTCTTTGTTATATATAATGACACAAACACTGAGTGATGCTTTATACCTGACAGTTCACAGGGTTTCCTGTGCAGGCCATCTGACTTTGCCGGTACACTAGTGAATTCCATAGGAGCATTATTTTCCTTTTTAAAGACAGGGAATTGAGACTCAGAAGGGCTGGCTGAGGCCCAGAGCCAGCAGGTGTTTGGGCCGCTGTGTCTTCGGACTCCAGGCCCTGTGCCTTCATCCCAGACTGTGTTTCTTCGGACCTTCTGGGGTGTGGCGTGCTGACTCCACCCTGTTCTTGGCGGAGCAGTGGATCCTGCCTGTCTGCCCACGGAGGCTGCATTCTGTGGCCAGCCCAGGTGTGGAAAGTGGGCAGCTTTGCAGATGTAGGGGCCAGTCTAGACACCAGTTCTACCCCAGAAGTATGACCCGTATCGGCAAGTGACTGCGCCGCCCTGCCTGTTTCCTTGGGTGGTGTCGCTCCCTCTGGCCCAAGAGGAGTCACATCAGGTGCTCAGTCCATGTTTGCACACTGTGGGCTGTGTGCCCCTCTTGTTTGCTCTCTCTGGGCCTACAGTGCTTGTGGGTGCGGGTTTGGGTGGAGGCAGGGCCCGCTGTTCTGGCTTGTTACTGCAAGGTGTACGAGTTTACACATGTTTGGTCGGGGGAGGAACGGAGGGAGAGGGAGAGTGTCAAGCAGACTCCCCACTGACTGCAGACCCTGATGCGGGGCTCGATCTCATGATCCCGAGATCATGACCTGAGCTGAAATCAAGAGTCTGACGCTTAACTGACCGTGCTACCCAGGCGCCCCTCAGCAGTTGGTTTTGCTCACTCTAGTTGCCCAGACGAGTTGTTGCTGTAGTGGTAACTACAGCACCTTCTTCCCGCGGGAACCCATTGGCAGTGTTCTGTTGCAGGACACAGGTTGAACATCACAGCGGAGAACGACTGCCGGCGCCTGCACTGCTCCCTGAGAGACCTGAGCTCCCTCCTGCAGGCCGTGGGCCGGCTGGCCGAGTACTTCATCGGAGACGTGTTCGCTGCGCGGTTCAGCGATGCCCTCACGGTCGTGGAGAGGTAGGCGGCAGCTCCGTCGTGGTGCCCTCCCTGCCTCAGAGCCCAGTCGTTCTTTCTTGTGTGAGGGCAGTGTGTGGCCAGGTGTACGGTGCACACGGAGCACCACGTACCCTTTGAGAACTCCAGGCCCATCGTCTGTAACGTGGAAGGAACCTGCTGTCTTGCAGCTGACTGTGAGAATTAGTGAGAGGAAGCACTTAGCACAGTGCCTGGCACATAGCAGACAGGTCTATAGGTAAAAAGACAGGATTGGTCTCAGAAGAAACCAGGTGAGGTCAGTCGTACATTTCTGCCCACACGGTAAAGAGACAGTAGGAAAGGCCTGGTAGGCAAAGGACAGACAAGTAGGCACTCAGCCTCTTCCAACTGGGTAGCCGGATGCCAGAGGTGGGACTTCTCCCAGTCCTGGTAAGTCCTGAGGAGTCAAAGCTGACCCGAGAGATGGTTCCCTACCTCTCTACCAGCCTTCTCCATTACCCTCCCCTCAGGAGCCTCCCAGGTGTACAGCTGCATTTGCTCAGGACCACTTCCCACTGCCCAGGCCTCCAGCTTCCATCTCACAAACCCATGTGCTTAAATATTAAGTCAGATACTCGGCAGACGAATGGATAACGACGTGGTATACGTGTACACGCACATGCGCGCGTACACACACACACACACACACACACACACACACACACAGAGGAATATGACTCATCCATCATAAAGAATAAATCTTGCCATTTACAATGGTATAGATGGAACTAGAGAGTATTATGCTAAGTGATATAAGTCAGAGAAGGACAAATAATGTACAATCTCGTGTAGAATTTAAGAAACAAAACCGATGAACATGGTTGAAGTGAAGGAAAAATAAGATGAAAACAGAAGGGAGGCAAACCGTAAGAGACTCTCAACTCTAGGAAACAAACTGTGGGTTGCCGGAGGGGAGGGCGATGGGGGGGAGCAGTAACTGGGTGACAGGCGTTCAGGAGGAACATGGTGGAATGAGAGTGGGTGTCATGCAGCTATTCTACCCCAGAAACTAACGATAATACTATATGTTAACGGAATTGAATTTAAATAAGTTATTTTATTTTATTTATTTATTTTTAAAGATTTTATTTATTTATTTGACAGAGAGAGATCACAAGTAGGCAGAGAGGCAGGCAGAGAGAGAGGGGGAAGCAGGCTCTCTGCCAAGCAGAGAGCCCTACGTGGGGTTTGATCCCAGGACCCTGAGATCATGACCCAAGCCGAAGGCAGAGGCTTAATGCACTGAGCCACCCAGGCGCCCCTAAATAAATAATTTTAAAAAGGTGCTTCCAATGTGATAGGAGGCTCAGATTGTTTCAAGGTAGCTGGTGGACTGGTTAGATCAAAACTGGGTGGATGTGGGTCCAGCCTGAAGTCAGGTCACCGGGCTCTTTCATTGGCCCAGTAGCCGAATCATTGGTCACTCACTGAGCAAAACCGAGCCCCAAGCCTAGTGACTTGCACACCTGAGTTTTCTTTAACTGTTACTCTTAGCCTAAAAGCACAGATAACTAAGAGTTCTAAGTAAATCTTTAAAAGGCAGATTAATAATAGTAAAAGCACACAGTAATAGGAAATTTTCAAAAAGTGGTTTTGCACGTTTTATTTCATTCTGTACTTTGAGGGACGGGGGTGTTCATGTGATCTGTGAGCCAGCCATGGCCCGGAGATGGGGAGTGCCTTGTTGCTTCAGGTCACACGTTCACAAGAGGGAACAGTGGATTGTGACTAGCTTCCTGAGTCCACATGCTGTGCTCCTTCCCGACCACAGGGCTTCCGCCTCCAGCGCCCCTCCTCTCCTTCCTGGGCAAGGCCTGGGATGCGTCTTTCTTCCTGTCTGATACCACATTTTTTCAGACTTCGGAGTCCCTGCCTTGGTGTACCTCTTTGTGCACTGCTTGGGTTTGCAGGCCCAGTACTCAGAGATACTTGGCTGTTCTGTCCTCGTTTAGAATAGGGTGTGAGAGAAGGCTCCTCGTTCGGGCTGCGTGACCTTCATGGCCAGTGGGATGAGCTGGCTTCTCGCCTGCAGGCTGCACACGGCAGACCTACTGGCGAAGCTGCCAAGTGCAGCAGTGGTGGAAGACACGTTTAGCAGTTGTTTTTAGTGTGGGACGGCACTAAAGATGCTGTAGACCTGAAGCCGAACACGGTGTGATTCCACTCACAGGAGATACAGGCACTAGTCAGAACCAGAGAGCAAGGGCAGTGACGGGCCAGGCTTGGGGCAGGGGGGATGGAGTTGTTCTTCAGCAGGTGGATGTTGAGTTTTATAGGATGGAAAGGTAAAAGGGATGCATGGCGGTGCTGGCCCGCTGTGTGTATATTCAGCACTGCTGAAATGTACTCTGGACACAGAACGGAGAGCGGTTTGCAGAATTACATGCTGGGTGCACGTGGGTGTGTCGTGTTACCATGCCGGCCCCTTTCCAGAATTTCGATTGAGAGTCCTTGGCTCTTTGACTCCCATTGCTCCCCAGCCCTGCATGCTTTGGGACTCAAGCTTGGGGTTTTCTAGGCAGGTCCTGCTTTCCACTCCCTTCTGAAAGGAGTGGTTTTCAGAATGTGGTCCCCATGCATGGAGTGCCAGATGCAGACTTGCTGGCTGCTCCTCGCCGCCCTGGAGTCCGTCTGTGGGGTCGGACCAGGGAGCTGCACAGTAACAAGCTCCCCAGTGGGTTCTTAGGGTCGGTGAAGCTTGAGAAGCTATGCCCTGGGGCACTGCAGGAGGAGAATGCCCTCTGTCTTCCCTGGTGTCTGCCTCAGACCTGCTCCATTAGAGAGCTTCATTACACAGCAGGCACAGACGGAGCTGCCCTGGGCCTCTGGCTTCTTCCCTTTGCCCAGAAGGGAACGTTGGTCTCCAGTGAAAGAGGCGTTTCCATTTCCCCGAAATCTGGCTCTCAGTTACTGGACTGAAGGCTTGTTTGTACGCAGTGAGCCTGTGGGCAGCCAGTGGGCTCAGCAACTTGCTTCTGAAAGGATTGTGATTGAAGTTAAAAACCCTTCAATTTGTTCTAAAAAGTTTTGCTTCATGCCCTGCCCCCTCCCTCAAATATTTTAACAGGAACATTTTTTTAATCTTAAAAAAGTTGAAAAAATTGCAGCAAACACCCATATATACCCATCACTTAGATTCTACAGTGAACATTTTGCTCTATTTTCTTTATCATATGTCTATCCATGTGCAACATTTACTTTTTTCTTATTTTCGTCGTAAAATACACAACATAAAATACTTGGATTTTAGCTATTTTTATGGTGTATATTATACTGTATTTCCCTGTTAGATATTTGTTTTGTGTTCAGAATTTCTTGGCTCTGTAAATCATGCCTTAGTATCTTTGTATAAACCTTTATGCACATCTCAGATTAGATCTTTGGGATAAAATTGAAGATCTGGTCTTGATTCTTGTTTGGATGGAAAAATGTCTGTCCTTGGGACCTTTGTTGGTACCTTGTCCATTTTGTCTGTTTTAGTCCGTAAGCTGAGTGTCTCTTCCTGCCGATTTCTTTGCCAACAGGTTGGTCAAAGTCACTCTCTATGGATCTCAGATAAAATTGTACAACATTGAGACTGCTGTGCCGTCGGTCCTGAAACCTGATCTCATCGATGTGTAAGTACAGAGTGGGCTGCTGGTGCATTCTTGGGAAAGACCGAGTTTTCTAGTCCCAGTCCGTTTATAGATAAAAAAGAACAGCGGTGGTTGCTGTGAAGAAGAGAAAGACTCCAAACCTAGGAAGAGAGGGTTGTCTGGGGGCAGGGGTGGTTGGAGTAAGTGGAATGCAGCAAGCAGGTGACAGCCGAGAGCAGAGCGTGCATGGAGTGGGCATTTCAGGAGGAAGAGCGGCAGGAGCCCAGACACAGATGGGTTGCGGGGTCCCACTGTCAAGGAGGCGGTGAGCAGCTTGGGTGGTGGGAGAGGAGGCCGGATAGGCATGGGAGGACCACAGTGGAAGCAACTTCAGTGCCTCAAGTCTTATTCTGTAGGCCAGTGGCTGAAACGGTAGCATATGGAGAATGACTCGGAGAGTCTGACTACAGCAGGGTGGCCTGAGGCTCCTCGGGTGTTTGTGTGTTACACGGGAACTTGAGTGATTTTGAAGGACGTTCAGGGATCACACTCAGAGGAGCCTTTTGGACAGTGGAGAGCCATTAAGAAAGTGACTATGGGAGGGTTAGAGGAATGGGGACTGGAGGTGGGGCTATGTCCCTGAGATCACAGTGCCCAGACTTGCTCTAGAACAGAGCAAAGGTTGGCAGACTATGGCTTGTACCAAATCCGGCCCACTGCCAGCTTTTATAAATCAAGTTTTACTGGAACACAGCCACGCCCATTCATTTACACATCGTCTGTGACTGCTTTTGTGCCACAGCAGCAGAGTTGAGTAGCTGTGACGGAGAGAGTATGTATGGCCTGCAAAGCCCAAAATATTTATACTCTGGTGTTGGCAGAAAAAGTCTGCTAACCCCTGTTCTAGATAGTTCTTGAGCTGCAAATTAGGTAAATGATAGAGTCTTATTTACTAGAGTGGTTTAGGATTTTTTTTTTTTAAGAGTGTGTGTATATGCGTGTATATATATAGCTTTCCTTTTTGAGAATTTAGAGAAAGCTGTGAAGCTTCTGCCGAGAAAAATGCTAATTTGCTCATAAACACAACATCTTGCACACAGTTTCAGGAAGTTTCAGAGCCCCCTCCCTCCAGCTTTACGGAGCTCTGTGAATTGGTTAGATTGACTGAAATTCCTAGACCCCAAAGGGACACTGATGTCCTTTTTCTTAATTTTGGTACTCAAAGCTTGATGGGTAAAGCAATCAATGCATTCTAAATATAAAACACAAAGTAACTGCTTGGTCACTATGAATTACCTGTATTTTCATACTTTAAGGTACTTAATACCTTTTCTTACCTAACTTCTCATCTTGAAAAAGTTACTACCTGTAGTAAAGGGGAAAAATAGAATGAACACCCATACACACTCAAACTAGATTCATCAGTTATGAGTGTTTTGCCCCATTGGCTTTTGTTTCTTACGCTTTCTTTTTGTATTCACATGTGAACACATACTTTTTTATTTTTGTAGGTGAACTGTTGGAAAGTAAATTGCAGACAACATGTCAGTTCACCTATAAATCCTTTAGCATGTTTCTCTAGGAACAAAGTCATCCAATTTTATTTATTTGAGGTAGAGAGTGAGCACACGTGAGTGGAGGGAGAGGGAGAGAATCTTTTTTTCTTTTTTTAAAATTTTTTGAATAGTTTTTTATTATGTTAGTCACCATACAGTACATCATTAGTTTTTTTTGATACAGTGTTCTAAGATTCATTGTTTGCATATAACACCCAGTGCTCCATGCAATACATGCCCTCCTTAATACCCATTACTTGGCTTACCCATTCCCCCATCCCCCTTCCCTCAGAGGGAGAGAATCTTAAGCAGACTCTGCACTGTGCTGGGATGGATCTTACAACCTTGAGTTCATGACCTGAACCGAAACCAAGATTTGGGACGTTCAACTGACTGAGCCACCCAGGTGCCCCAATATGTAGCATTTTTAAGAGAGAGAGAGTGTGTGTGTGTATCTATATTATTTTTCCATACTCAGATTTTCCCAGTCATCTCAGAAATGTCCTTTATATCTTTTTTTTTGACCCAAGGTCTAACTAATCATGAATCACGTTACATTTACCTTCTGTGATCTAGACCAGCTCTCCAGATTGTGTATGTTGGTAGGGGACAGGGGAGAGGAAGAGAGAGGAAGAGAGGGAAAGAGAAACTGAATTTTTGGACATTTAGATCTTTATTTATTTATTTTAGAAAATCATAAAAATCTGAATTTGTCTAGTTGTTTTTGTACTGTATGAGGTTGGTGTTGAACATCTATGTGGCTGTGTGTTCTTCCTGCCTCGAGGTCAGCTTGCCCTCCTGAGTTGATGCTCAGTTTGATTTCCACGTGGTTTGCCTGAGTCCTAGCTCTGTCCCCCAAAAGTTCCTAGGAGCAGTGAGACCCCAGAAAGAACACTCCCCTGAGGACCCCGGCTCTTGGTTTCTAAAGTGCATTCTCCACTAAAGGAGCCACAGCTACTTAGAGGGCTGACTGCCTTCTGTGTTACAGGCAGTGGTGGCAAGGTTTAGATGGTGTTTTCATTTTTAGGTTCTACCTGAGCAAATAAATGATTTCTGTGCCATGTGTCTTCAAACAGTAAATGCACTGGGTGGGATTCTTCCTTTAATGCTAACATATTTCGACCTTGACCTTTAACATCACATCTTCTCTCCCCTTCACAGGCACGCTCAGTCGCTGGCTGCTCTGCAGGCTTACTCACACTGGCTAGCGCAGTACTGCAGCGAAGCCCATCGGCAGAACACCCAGCAGTTTGTTACGCTCATCTCCACCACCATGGATGCAGTCACACCTCTGATCAGCACCAAGGTCCTCAAACAGCAGGCGCTACACTTTGTAGCTGACTCCTTGCCCTTTAAATACCTACTTACTAGAGAATCCAGATCTTGCTTGGTATTAGACCCTTAATTCTCACTACTGTGGTAGAACAGTGTGTCATATCATGTTCCTTTTGAACTGTGGGCCACATAAATTCAAATATAACTTTATATTTTTAGCTAAGTCCCACATAAATATATGCTCATTGTGAGAATGTAAAATACCATTCAAATTTATAGACCAGAAAGTTGTGATACTCTTTAGTCCCCTCCTCCGAAACCCTGTTCTGTAGTGGGATGTTTTATAATTTTCCTGTTGATGGAAGCTAGTTCTTGGTGTGTATATCCCTGTAGGATGGATTCCGGGAAGTGGATTTGCTGTCAAAGGTGTATCCACGTAAATTTGATAGATTCCACTCAGTTGTTCTTCGAGAAGACCACCGATTTATATTATGTAACATATAGATGTTTGTTTGTCTTTTTATAGTTTTAACCACGGGTAGCATTCTGCCCTGCTCTTTACAGTGTATTGTTTTCCATAAATTTTTGTTGAGTTTGTAATCGTAATTTGTAAATGAGTTACAGTGTTCCATCGGCGGGGGGGGTGTTATATAATTTATAGCTTACCTAGCCATTGCTGGACTTTAAAGTTGCCTCCATTTGAAAAAAAGTTACCCTAGATAATTCTGAAATGTATATACTCCCGAGCTTAGCTTTATCCTTTTGGGTGATTTTTTTAGACTAAGTGGGATTAAAGGTTAGGGATAGTTTATGGTTCTAGGAAATTCTAATATTTCTTTCCAAAATAATTCTGCATGCCCATGACTCTTTGGTGTGCCTTTTTTCACCAGTCTTGCCAGCATTAGGTCCTATCTGTAGTTTTCTCTTTTGCTAATTTGAAAAGGACAGATGGTCCTGAACCAAGGTTTTGATTGGGACACCATGGGGAGGGAGCAGGAGAGCCTGGCATGACTGGTGGGGTACAGGAAGGCAGGTGGAGAGAGAGGTTGGCTTGGTTGGAATGAGATGAACCATTCCGAGTAGTTTGAATGGTATGCCAGGGGATTTGCCATGGGATTGTGGAGCTGACAAGTGACTGAGCCCAGAGGTTTCAGTGACTAAGGCCAAGAGGAACCAGAGAGGGTTGTTTCCATCTTGACGTCAGGAGCCGCGATGTGGCACAGAGGAGGGGGCCTCATTGCTGGCCATCATCCCTAGAAGCTTTGATACAGAGCCTAGGTGGTATAATGGCTCCCAGCGCCGTATTTGGCTTGCGGCTACCTCATTAAAGTTCTTCTAATAGCGGCCCCCCAGGAGAGCGAGTGAGCCGGTATGTCCTCTTCTGTCTCCAGGTCCAGGACAAGTTGCTGCTGTCTGCGTGCCACTTACTGGTGTCCCTGGCCACCACCGTGCGGCCTGTCTTTCTGATCAGCATCCCCGCGGTGCAGAAGGTGTTCAACAGAATCACTGATGCCTCTGCTCAGCGACTTGTCGATAAGGTGAGACCCCAGGGCCAACCCGCAGCGGCCCTGGAGCTGTGTGGCTCAGACTCAGGGAGGCTGAGGAGGAGGAGGCTGGCTTTTCTTTTGTACTCGGAGTTTACAGGCCACACGGACAGGAGTGGTTTCCTCCACAGGTGGCACTTGGGGCAGCCTCCGTGCTCTCCCGATGGGCCCTTCCCACGCGGCCGCACGGTGTGCAGAACACATGAACATTTCCTCCCGGGAGGCAGCCGGGGGTGCTGCCTTGAGAGCCGGCCATGTGTCTGGTGTTGTCAGAGTCCCCTTGCACTCCTTTTGGTTTACAGTCTGTTTCTGTTGTATTTTCTTGAGGTAGAGATACTCCATCCAGTCAACGATTTTCATAAAACCCTTCAGGAGGCTCAGGCTAGAAGTTTAAAAACAAAACAGGTGGTATCAGAGGGCAGTCAAAGCAGTTACTTGAGAGCACCTGGTGTGAACGTGCTGCCTCTGACCCAGCGCCGAGGGCACAGTGACCGTGAGAGCTGCTCTTGCGGCCTCGTGCTCTCAGCCCTGTTCTGAGCAGCATCTCAGAGGGTGTCGAAGGCCAGTGTCGACAGTGTCCGTGACTTCTCCCTCTGTAATGCTTCTTGTGCCGAGGGGAAGGGATGGCACCAGGAAAGATTAATAGGGCTGGCCCTGAAGTGTGCTGGACCCAGACTAGGTGTCACTGCTTCAATTTCCCTTCCCGGCATTACCTTAGACTTGGACCAAAGCCCCAGGCCAGCCTGTGAGAAAGGAGCCGGGAGGTCAGAACTGTGTGTGTGTGTGTGTGTGTGTGTGTGTGTGTGTGTGTGTGTGTGTCTCAGGTGCCTGGGTCGTGTCATGTGCACTTGCATGTTGCTCTTCACCCTTTGATGTGCGGGTCTCCTCCAGGCTCAGGTGTTGGTGTGCCGAGCCCTCTCCAATATCCTGCTGCTTCCGTGGCCAAACCTCCCTGAGAACGAGCAGCAGTGGCCTGTGCGTTCCATCAACCACGCCAGCCTCATCTCCGCACTCTCGCGGGACTATCGCAACCTGAAGCCCAGTGCTGTCGCCCCACAGAGGAAGATGCCACTGGATGACAGTAAGTGTCCCCAAGGCAGGGATGGCCAGGGAGATAGGGCAGGCGCTGTCTTCCTTTGTGGCTGATGAAGTATTCACCTGTCCGTTGTCGCACGGCTGCTGGCTGGGGAGAGCCAGCATTGGGTGATGGAGTCCTGGTTCTCTGTGGAGTTCTGTGCCTGTGTCAGCTGCACCTATTTCCTGTATGTAGGACACCCCTTTGCTTAGTGAAAATGTCAAAAATAAGCAAACCATCGATGATGCCTTCCGTGGATAAACAATCTTCAGTGACTAATTGATCCATTTCAGATACTTGTATAAGCAATCAAAGCACTTCACCTCTGCATGTTGGGAAAAATGGATTTAAGTACTGTCTTGAAATTATTTTTAACCTTTCTCTAAAAACATGTGTTTCAGAGGCTTTGAAAGAACTTGGTATCTTCACAAACGACACTTCAAGTCTGATTGTTTATATTCAAAAGAGAGGAAAAAGATAAGAAAACTCAGTTCAAGTAGAAGGCATCATATTTCTAGAAATCTTATAGAAATATTATAAAAATACAGTATTTTCACACTAAGACAATACTGAAACATTGGGAGACACTATTTATAGAATGTCAACAAAAACACTTTGTGAAATGTTAGAAATAGTGATAAGTACTCAGCATTCTTGTTAAGAACATTATTTTTATAATTGGGAACATTAATAAGTGCTCACTGTACAAAAATATTAGAATACTATGAAGACGGGAAAAACTAAATCTCTCGTTTCAGTATTTTAGGAAGTTACCATTTTAGCATCTTGTTGTTTCTTCCTTTTTCTCTGTTTCAGTGTCTTCTGTAGCTCTGTGGGTGCGTGAGAGTGGCAGAGTGAGCGAGGGCACCCTGTGTGCGGGCCCCTGCCTGGGCCATCTTCTCTCCATCTCTGCGTCTTGCTGTGCCGGCACCGCCCTTCACGGTCCGGTGTTTGTCTGGTCCTGGGTCTCAGTGTTTAGCGTTCTGTCATTCATTTAATTCTCACATGAGCCTATGAGTCAGTTGCTGTTACCTGATTTAGTCCCTGAGGAAACTAGTGTAAGACGATGTGATTTGCCCAGGGGTTACATATGGCTAGTGTGGAATCACACTTTAGAAAGTTCGATGGTCTTTTCTCCCTTTATCTTACACGTACGTATTATCAGTCAGCATAGGCTACGTGGTAACAGTCCCAAAATCTTAGTGGCTTAATCCAGGAAAGATGTATTTCTTGCTGCTACTACATGTTCACCTGGGGCTAAGGGGTTGGCGACATCCTGCTTGTTATTCTGGTCACTCGAGGCCTTGGGCTGCTGAGGGCCGCCCCACAGTCTGTGCTTACACTGGGACAGGGATTCAGGGGATGGTGCAGTGGCGCTCCCAGCGGCTCCAAGCACCGGCCTGCAGGTGACACGCGGCCTTTGTATGTTCACTCACAGTTCAGTGGCCAGAGCATAGGGGTATGTGGCCGTGGCTTCCCTGCAGAGCGGATGCCACCCCCTTGCCCCCCGGGCCGTGCTGGGGCCATCTGCTGAACAGGAGGAGCCATTTCCACAGGAAACAGACTTAATGGCAGAGCTCACATCTGTGGCATGTTCCCTGGGTGCTGCACTGGGCTGAGAACTTTCTGTACAGATGTTTTTTCAGTCTTCCCTGCAGCCTGGTGAGGTTTGTTTTCTCCTCTTTCTCCAAGTGATAACATGAAGGCCTGGAAAGTTTTTCCCATTGCAGCTTACTACTTTGACACATTTTGAAACCTACACCATAGTTGAAAGACTGAGCAAAGGAACAGCTGTGTATCTTAAGTGAGGATTTACCACTTGTTAGTATTTCGCCACACTTGTGTTCTTGCCCCGCCCCCCACTTTTTCATTTTAACAGCCATTTAAATAACGTAAGTTGCTGAAATTGACACTTTATCCCTGAATTCTTAACCTTTATCTCAGAGAACAAGATCCTGTCTTATAACTCAGACACCATGAAGACAACCAAGCTGTGCGGCCTCATAACAGTGACATCATGTAACACACAGACCACAGGCAGGTGCGCCCCAGGCGCTACCAGAGTGGCCTTTTTTGCTTCTTAAAAATCCAAGATACAGTCCGGGGTATTGTGTTCTTTTTGCTGGTTACATCTTTCTAATCCTTTAATACAGAAAAGCATTCCTGGTTCTTGTTTTACGTCTTGACGTTTTTGCAGAGTCCAAAACCATATTCTCGTAAAATGTCCCAGAAGCTCTTCTGATTGTTTACAGCCGTTGGGACAGGAATACCGCCCGGGCAGTGTTGTGTACTCTCCGTCGCATCGCTTCTGTGCGTCCCGTTCCTGGCATGCTCAGGGTGATCATCTGCTCTGGCAGCGCTGCTGGTCTCTCCACTGTCAAGTCCCCACCCACCCCCCCCCGCCCCCTGCTCAGCAGGTGGAGGTTGCTCAGAATCAGAGAGAAGGTGGTGGGGTCAGGAGTCAGAGCTGGGTCTGAATGGCTCCGGATCCTGATTCTTCACCACATTGCCCCTTTGCTCTTGAAAGTGTTGTTTTTAATGGTCTGGTAATGTCCTGTCCAGTGGGGGTACATGTGATAGACCTGTTCTCCTATTACGTATTTAATGGTGCTTTCAGTTTCCTCTTGTACATTTCTGTGAATGCATTTTGGTTCTTGTTTCAATTTTCCTTATACACCAGAGGTCAGATTTTGGTTTCTTTACCCTTTTTGCTTTCCCCCTAAACTGCTTTCCCTGCGCCTTGTGTATTCTTAGGGAAACCTCTGACCCAAGTGCGTTTTCCGGGCTCAGTTAAAGTCCCCGTGCTTGCAGTAGTGGGTGTGAGTGTCTCCTTCAGTGGGATGCATGTCTTTGGCTCATGTGCCAGTGTCCGTGTGACCAGCTGTTAGAAGACCAGCCTGTTGTGAGCCATTATTTTATTTTATTTTTAAAGATTTTATTTATTTATTTGACAGAGATCACAAGTAGGCAGAGAGGCAGGAAGAGAGAGAGGGGGAAGCAGGCTCCCTGCTGAGCAGAGACCCCCCCCCCCCAATGTGGGGCTTGATCCCAGGACCCTGAGACCATGACCTGAGCCAAAGGCAGAGGCTTTAACCCACTCAGCCACCCAGGTGCCCCTGTGAGCCATTATTTTAAAATCCTTTGAGTGAGGTGGGGTCATCTCTCTGTCCACATTTTCAGAAGAGGAACTGCAACTTAGAATGCAGTGGAGTCAGGAGTCAAACCTGATTGCATCCACCTCCAGAGACTCAATTCTTTCTGCCGTACCTTCCCTGTAAGCCGCTTCAGCCCCCCAGAGGCTGGGGAGTGTGGGGGGCCAGGGTGGCCCCAGAAGCACGGCCAGGTGGAGGCCAGCTCTTAGCCCAGCTCTGGTTCAGCCTCTGGTTCTACCTGTGGAGCTCCGCCAGGGCTGAGTGGCAAGCTCAGGCTGAGCCACGGGGGCCTGCTGGGGGCAAGCCCTGTGTCTGAGGGCGAGAGGCAGCTCCACCAGTGCTGGAGAAGGACGGCAGCTTCCCTGTGTGGAACTTTCTGATATCCCAGGCACTTTGCTGGAAACATTTTCAACCTTGTCTGTCCTCTTCCCAGCAGCCCTGCAAAGCTGAGGCTGTTGGCTGTCCCCGGTGCCCTGACAGGGGTCCTGCCCCACTTGTAGGGCCATCTAGTGCTCACCTGTCGTTCCTCTGCGGCTCGTCTGGGCTGGACCCTTTCTTTGTCGTCTTGAGCTCCTGCCCGTTGGCCAACCACTCCCTCTGCTTTCTTGGGGTGCTGCATGGGGCATCATCGGGGTCTCGTTAGGAGTAGATGTGGTTAATAACACAAAGTCATACGATAATCATCGTATGTATCATCAGGCCCCGGGTGCAGATGTCGTCTTTCCAAGCGCAGCCGCAGCTGTGCTGCCAGGTGCTGGTGTGAACTGCCCCGCTAGCTGTAGACCTAGAACTGATGGCAAGTCTGATGTGCACATGTCCACTCTCACCCGGGGTAGTCCCCTTGTGAGGCTTAGTTTCTGTACTTTCCTCTCTCTCTGGACTTTTTCTGGTGGACAGAAGCAGAAGAGAGGCAAAAAACTGAGTAGGCAGGCCACCAGAGTCCTGGCGGTAAAAAGGGGAAAAAGAAGAGAGAAAAGGATGTAGGAAAAGAGAGAGCGAGGACACTCCATCAAGAAAGACCATGTTCTTTTAGCAAGACTTCTGCAGCTGTCCCCTAAACACCTGTGCAAATGTCCCCTTCCCGTATGTTTCCCGTTATCCTGCTTTATCCTCAGACAAGTCCTAACACACGCTGAATCTTGATTTGCAGCCAAAGTGATTATCCACCAGACACTTAGTGTCTTAGAAGACATCGTGGAAAATATCTCCGGGGAGTCCACCAAGTCCCGGCAGATCTGCTACCAGTCACTGCAGGAATCCGTGCAGGTCTCCTTGGCCCTCTTTCCAGCTTTTATCCATCAGTCAGGTAGGAGCTGGCAGCAGGCCCCGTGCTGGTGGGTGCCCGCGAGACCCAGAGTGACTGCTGGGTTCTGTAGAGCACACCCAAGTGGGTAGCGCGGGCCTTGACGCTGAAGGCAGAGTGGGGGTCGGTTATGGGGAATCTGGGGCCAAGCTCCCCCCGCCCCCAACCCTGGGAGCCCTCACGTGGGCCTTGCGCCTGTGTTGTGTGGCCCAGAGTCACTTGGGGCATCTTGCCTCGTGCACTTCTAAGTCTTCGCCTTCTCCCAGTGCGAAATGTGAGAGGATGAGGCGATGGGGTCATGGTACAGGAGAGGAAAGAGAGCTTTTTCCCATGAGTGCTGCTCATTTCCTTAGAGGGCAGGGTGGCTTTTGCTGATACGGTTCCCGCCCTCCATCAGTGTCACCTACAGAGGCTCTCCCGGTGCATGTGGCCTGGCTCTCCTGAGAGCCCTTGCATGAGTCTTGTCAGTCAGCATGCGCTCCCTGATTGCCTCTTGTGAGCAGAGTGTGTGAGGTTAGAGCCAAAACACACTGCACAAGATGATGGTTTAGATCTGCAGCCAGTATTTTCTGCGATTAATCCCTTTCATGGGCCGGCGCCGTTCAGCCTGAATACACCCTCCTTATCCACCTTATCCACTTTCAGCCACTTAACCCCTGACCCAAGTGCCCAGATTAGTGGTCGGAGGGAGAAAAGTGACACTGGGTGCCGGCCGGTAAGGGCGGCTGCCCGGTGACCTTCGCTTCCTCTAGTGAGCTGTGGTCAGCCAGAGGTTCACGACTCCAGAGCTATTTTCCTGGCATGTCCCTGATGGTTTCCCACTTTCCATCATGGGCTCTGGGGGCGTTGGGGAAACTTCTTCAAGCAGGAAGGAAGCCTTCAGGCGAGACGGTAGTGCGGCTTGTCGAAGGAAGGCCATAGGCCGCGGGCTTCTGCTTACCCTGTGTGCCAGCTTCTGACCTTTCGCTTTGCGCCTTCATTTAGATGTGACCGATGAGATGCTGAGCTTCTTCCTCACTCTGTTTCGAGGCCTTAGAGTACAGATGGGCGTGCCTTTCACAGAGCAGATCATACAGACTTTCCTCAACATGTTTACCAGGTAACTGCACACCTGCTGTCCGTGGCTTGCAGACTCCCAAGGGAGAAGTAGTGGGGCCCCGGCTACAGAGCCTGGGGCTTTCTGCTCCTTCTCTTCACTTGCCACAAGCACTGGTGTTCATGCTGGTCCGCAGAGAAACGCTTCCTTGGCTACCACGCGTTTCCCCTTGTCCGCAGAGAACAGTTGGCCGACAGCATCCTCAACGAAGGCAGCACTGGCTGCCGGGTGGTGGAGAAGTTCCTGAAGATCCTGCAGGTGGTGGTCCAGGAGCCCGGCCAGGTGTTCAAGCCTTTCCTCCCCAGCATCATCTCCCTCTGCATGGAGCAGGTGTATCCCATCATTGCCGAGGTACGGGGGGCCCGGTTCCCGGTGCTGCCTCCAGTCTGCACCTGGGGAGGGAATGAAGTAGTGAAGAAAATGCATTGTGTTTTAAAGCTAATTTGTTATTTTTCTTGTAAAAATAATTTTTTCCAAGAAAGAATGCCTTTAGTCCAGTCTTTCTGTATTGGTTGGATTAATCCGAGCTGGTCTAGTGAAAGCACAGCAAGGCTGGTTGGTGAGGGAGATCAGTCTGCTGTGGCGAACGCTAACTTTAGGTGAATACGTGGTTTTCTCCAGCGAACACTGTAACACATGTACTTTCCAGTAAGAACGTCCATTGATCTCAAGACTCTAAGGCTGGTTCTTGGATCTGTCAAAGGTTTTATTGTTAAAGGGACACTCTTCCTCCGTAGAAAACAGGCATTCATGACAAGATCCAGAATAGGTGTGGATTTTTTTTTTTTTAAAGATTTTATTCATTTATTTGACAGACAGAGGTCACAAGCAGGCAGAGAGGCAGGCACGGGGGTGGGGGGGGGGTAGGAAGCAGGCTCCCTGCTGAGCAGAGAGCCCGATGCGGGGCTCGATCACAGGACCCTGAGATCATGACCTGAGCGGAAGGCAGAGGCTTAACCCACTGAGCCACCCAGGTGCCCCCAGAATAGGTGTGGATTTAACTACGTTTTATGTAATAGTTAAATAAGAGCTAACCGTTGTAATTGCCCCAACTAAGGCTTAAATAAGTCAGTTGCTTTGCATCATTAAGCACACTTGGGTCCTGTAAGGATTCCTGCCATGGGAGCTCGTGCCCTCTGGTCCCAATTTAATTTTAATCAAGAGTGAATTGAATATTATCTGGGCCTTACAGTTTTAATTCTACAGAGACATCTAGAATACTGTGACCTGGCCTGCCCTCCAATGACATGGAGATTTTCGGTTCAGTTAGAAAATACTGCTGAGCCTGCCTCCCTCCATCCCCTCCTCCCCGAATCCTGCTACCGGTGACCGCGGAGACAGGCCCAGGGAGCAGTCAGTCCCACCCGCTGCCTCCCACCAGAGTCCTCTGCCGCTGCTTTCCGTGGCTCTAGGTGCACTTTAAACTCCTGTTCCACAGAAAGCAGAACTGCTTTTAAAGCTTCTTACTTGTTTTGCATTAAGATCAACAGGTTAGCTCAGAACAGCATTCTTTGTTCTGGGAAAAGGAACTACATGATGAAGATGTGACAGGTCATACCAGCTGCTTTCTAAATAGGAAAGCCTATTCCTGATTGTTCTGCCAATAGGTAGCCTTTTTTTTCCTGGTTGGCTCAGTCGGTAGACTATGTGACTCGCGATCTCGGGGTTGTGAGTTTGAGCACCATGTTGGGGTAGAGATTACACAAAAATAAAATCTTTAAGAAAAAAAATTGTTAGAAAAAAGTAAAAGAACACACGGTCCCTCGGCCCCGACCTGGGCCTCGTGTCTTTGCTAGAGGATGCCTGGTTTGAACTGCCCGCCCGAGGGCGACCTGACCTGCTGAGCATGTGGGCGGGACACTGACTCTGCATGCTATGCCGTGCCGTGCTGGTGCCGGTCGCAGGCTCGCTTGGTCTGTGTTGCTTTGGAGCTGCAGGAAGGGCCGTTGTGAGGGTCTGTGTGTCCCCGCAGCGTCCCTCCCCCGACGTGAAGGCGGAGCTGTTCGAGCTGCTCTTCCGCACGCTCCATCACAACTGGAGGCACTTCTTTAAGTCCAGCGTCTTGGCCAGCGTTCAGCGGGGTGTCGCCGAGGAGCCGATGGAGAACGAGCCTCAATTCAGCGCCATCATGCAGGTGACACGCGGGAAGGGCGCGTGAGGCTGCCACCTGCTCCCTCGGCTGGCTGTCCCTCGATTTGCTGCCCAAACATACAGGGAAGCTCCATAGTCTCCGGTCAGAGCGTGGTGCTGCCGCTTAGCAGCTGGGCAGGTAGTTAAGTTCTTGGAGCTTCGGTCTCCATCTGTAGGGAGAAGCTGCCTGTTTTGTGGGCAGAGGGTGAGGGCGACCGAGTTCGCTTCTGCCCAGCAGCTGGCCTGTGGGGTGCTGGATGCGTGCCTGTCTGTCTGCCTTGTCCAGTGCTACAAGGGTGAGGGGGCTGCCTGCAGCACACTGAGGCCCCCTTGCCCAGAAGCTGAGTGGAGTCTCTTAGGGGAAGGGCCCAGGGGTCTGCTGACAGAGAGTGAGAGGCTGGCTCTAGGGAAGGCAGGAGGCAGGCTTCAGAGTCCGCTGGGATTGCTGAAGATTTGACTAGTCACTTGAGTAGCTTCTAGCTTCAAAGGTGGAATCCATGATGGGATCCAAATGTTTATTGCAAAAGGTCAAGGTGAGACTGATGTGTGAAGTAAGGCCCAGTGGGGAGGACTTTAGAGCTAAGATGACTCAGGAACATTCCAAGGTCTGATCAGAGGCATTAAGGCCCTGGGTACCCTTGTCCTGCCACTGGGCCCGAGGAACCAGCAGAGTGCTGGTTCTTTGGGTGTGGGGTGGGGGCTCCAGGAGGGCTGGGTCTGAGGTGCTTTGAATGCTGCCCCTAACACAGTGGTCTTACTCCCTAGGCTTTCGGACAGTCCTTTCTCCAGCCGGATATCCACCTATTTAAACAAAATCTCTTCTACTTGGAAACTCTCAACACCAAGCAGAAGCTATACCACAAGGTCAGTGCCCTCTCTCAGAAGGAGGGGGCAGTGGGGCGGGCGGAGTCCCAGCCTTCTGGGACAGCCGCAGGGGCTCAGGGTGGGCCACGGGATGGGATGTGGACAGGCTCAGGGGCGGAGTGAGCCCTTGGGCCATCGCTCAGCCCAGCCTCTCTGTCTGCAGAAGATCTTCCGGACCACCATGCTGTTCCAGTTTGTGAACGTGCTGCTGCAGGTCCTGGTGCACAAGTCGCACGACCTGCTGCAGGAGGAGATCGGCATTGCCATTTACAACATGGCCTCTGTGGACTTTGACGGCTTCTTTGCAGCCTTCCTCCCAGAGTTTCTGACCAGCTGTGACGGCGTGGATGCCAACCAGAAAAACGTGCTGGGGCGGAATTTCAAGATGGATCGGGTGAGGAGAGAGAGGCCAGGCTAAAGGGCGGGCAGGCGTGGGCTCTCACCCTGGCGCCCGCTCAGGGAGGAAGGGGCAGGCTACTTCCGTGTGTGGTCTGTGCCCACTGGTGGCTCCTGAATGACTTGGTGCTGTGGCTGGACGCTGGGCCGCACCTGCCCACGGTGTGGGCTTCTGCAGCAAGCGCATTCTTCGTCCCAGCCATCAGTCCCCAGCCCCGGCCCCAGCAGTCCATCTGATTGCCTCTGCTTCTTCGGGCTCCCTGCACTGCATCAAGCACACAGCCCCCCCGGCCACAGTCATTTCCTCCCGGGTCCTGAGCTGCTATAGCCCAGACTTGTAGATAGTCTGGGAAGACTGGTGCTCAGGAGCCACATCTCTGAGTCCCACCAGGGTTAGGAATGTGACCCTGGGCTCTTCCCAGGCCTCGTGGTTCAGCGGGGCCTGACATGGGAGGACCCTTGTCACCCCGTGCTGTCTGCCCAGGGAACGTGGCAGGGAAGGGGTAGGGGGTAGGGAGGAGGAGGCACAGGATGTACACAGAGCCATGGTTGCTAGTGGGTCTGAGTCCCACGGCGCCCAGCTTCTCCTGTCCCAGGGTGTTCTGTCTGGGCACTCACCCGCCCTCCTCAGCTGTTAGGTCTCTGCACTTGCCTGCTGGACTCTTCCTGGAACTCTTCCTGAGAAACGAGTCTGTTTCATCCTTCACCGCCTGACGTGCGGCAAAACGAAACCTTTCTCCCCCATCCTTGTGGCGTCCCCACCTTGCCTTCTGTGCTGCAGTGGCCGGACCGCAGCCCCACTTCGTGTGCAGACGGATATGCTGCTCCCGCTGGAACAGACTCCGCTGGCTCCTTATCTCGTCTGTGATATGCGTCAGCGTAGTTTTCTCTTAGACTCAGCGGCTCCTGTTTTCCTTTGTCTTGGAATCTTTCTTTCCCCAGGATCTGTCTTGATTTCTCCTAAGCTTCGGGAAGCTCGCTGTAGCTGCTTGGGTAGTTTTCCTTCCTGCTCCTTGAGGCCAAGTCCTGATGTGTCTAACTCTCACTTTCTAATGATGTCCTTATCAGTCAACTTCTTGATTTAAAGCAGTGGCTTCCAAGTCTAGTTCTGCATCAGCACACCAGGGGGCCTATTAAATGTACAGAGACATACTCTGTGTTCCCCCCAGGTCATTTGAAATTTGGCATTTGGGAGCCACTGATCTAAGAGATACTCCTTTGGTTTGTTTTCTGGAGGACAAAATAAGTAAAAGAACCTGCACCTTCATTCATCTGTTTACGGGTACCAGAAACTGGCTGGCTCTCCGGCCTGTGGGGGCGTTGGGGTTCCAGCCCCTCCCCGCCTTCAGAGGAGCTTTGCTGGGAAGACAGGCCACATGGCCCCCTGTGGATGACACTGGGCCAAGCACTTCACGTGCCCTGGCTCGTGGAAGCCTTCGGCAGCCTTCGGAGGGGAGGTCCTGTTACTAATTCCATTTCGCAGATGAGCGGAGGCTCAGCAAGCTCAGCTGGTAGTTGGCGGTTAGAGAACTTGGGAATTCTCGAGCCGGGAAGCGGGACTCCTGGCTGGGGGTTCTAGCTGCGAAGCCGGTGAGCACTGCCCACACGCAGGTGACCCAGGGCCCTTGGGGAACGAGGAGCAGAGGGGCTGGCCTCAGCCGTCTGGGGCCTCTTTGACAGAGGCTGGCTTTGAGATGAGTTTGAAGAGAGGAGGTTAGCCAGGGGAAGGATGCTAAGGGGCCCCGCCAGCGGCTTCCAGAAGGTACTCCCGTGGCACTGCCAGCCACATGGGGTCCCACAGGCCCCGTGGCAGTGGCAGGCACCATTGATGTTACTCTGCATTTGGACCTGCAGTCTGGCCCCCAGTGATCCCAGCCTAAGCATGAGGAGGCAGACCTGGGGTGGTCTTGCTGGATTGGGGGAGACTCGGGGGTTCCAGCTGCCAGGGTCCTTCTCCACTGGTGTCTGAGGCCTGTGGGCTCCTGCGGGGGTGTCCCTCCTGATCGGGAGCCCTGGGCGGGGAGGAGTCTGTGGACACGGCTTGGCCGGCTGTGGTGATGGAGAGGTGTGCGTTGGTGGACATACCCGTGTTCACGGGCGAGTCCAGTCTGGATTCCCTTCCGTTCTTACTGTGGAAACTAGGGCAAGTTTTGGAAGCTCTCTGTGCTTCACTTTCTTCAACCTTCACATGGTGACACTAACGAAACCTGCGTTGCAGGCTCTTGGGGAAGCTGAGTGGCTTAGCACCCAGATGGCCTGGGGCAGGGCCTGGCCTGTGGTGGGCACCCAGGGAGTGTTAGCTTCTGTTCTTTTGCCCCCATAGGGCCGTTGCTGACACAGGGTGAGTGAATGAGTAGCAGTTCTGACGTCTATAGAGCATTTGCAGACCTCTGAGGCCCACCCCGGGATCGAAGTAACTGGGGTGGGATTGCTGGGTGATTTGGGGTGTTGGGTGGGGCTGGGCTGCAGCTGTGCCCCTGCCTTCCAGGACCTGCCCTCGTTCACCCAGAACGTGCACAGGCTGGTCAACGATCTGCGTTACTACAGACTCTGCAATGACAGCCTGCCCCCCGGCACCGTGAAGCTCTAGGCACGGCCTGCTTGTCGCCAAGGGACACGAGCTCCCACTGCTGCCACCCGCCTCCCCTCCGCCTCTGCCACACATGGCTCCCGGACAGGCCTCGGCCACTCCTTGGATTCTCGCACCCTGAACAGCGCTGCCTGCCCCCCGTCCCTCTCCACGCTCCTGTCCTGCTGCCCACCCAGCTGAGCTGGCTTCAGGGTGCATCTTAGCACTGGTTGGAGTGCCCAGGGCATCGGGAGCGGGCAGAGGCTCGTGCGGCCAGGTGCCAGGGAGATCCCCCCAGGAATCCTGTGGGCTGGTCCGCGCCATGCCCGCGGATGTCAGCCATGAGGCCGAAACGCCAAGGACTGCTCATGACAGTGCCACCTTCTCACCATTCCACCCCCACCTCCGGCCCGGCCGGCCCCGGAGAGACTTGATGCTGGAACTGTTGGGCGCTTCTGTCAAGCCTCTCCCGCCCTCCCCTCCGATTGCCTTGAAGTCTCTGCTCTTCGTCAGAGATTTGCAGACTTGTGGGGTTTTTGTTCTTGTTTTCTCATCATTCCATTGTGATACTAAGAAACTAAGAAGCTTAATGAAAAAATAAAATGCTTATGTTGTTGTTATATAAACGCTGGTCGGGGAGCATCTTTCCGCTCAGCTTGCCGGGGCCAGTGTGCAGGTGGAGGGGCCGTCCTGGTGGGGAGCAGGGCTGCGAGCCACAAGGCCCACGGCAGGGCCCCGGGAGAGCCCAGCAGAGGAGGGCCAGTTCACGTAGGGACTCCTAGGCCGCCTCTCCATTAAGGGGCAGGAAGACACAGGGCCCCTGTTTCTTAGAGTCAGAGGGTAGGGGCTTGTCCATACGGTTCCCCTTGAGGTGTGGGTGGACTTGGAGCCAGGTAGGGTCCGCCACCCCTGCTGCTCAGGCCTGGGCTCACGCTCATCGTCCTCCTAGAGAACGGATGCTGCCCGAGACACCCAGCCAGGCATTGGCCATCGGTGGACCAAAGTTTTGCCGGAGGTCAGTGGCGGCGGGGAGGGCTGGGTGGCTGGCGTGCTCGGAAGAGGTCGGGGTCTGGGGAGAACTCAGGGCTCACGGGTGTGTCTGAGAGCCGGGCCTTTTCGGCCGTGTTAGTGTGTGGCAATGGTGCTTGTCCTGAAGTTGCTGGGATGCCACGTCGGCAGCTCCTCCTGCCTTAAGGTCCCGGTGACCGGACCGACAGGACTAGGCTAGATTCTTTTTTTTTTTTTTTTTTTTAAGATTTTATTAAGTGAGCTCTACACCCAACATGGAGCTCTAACCTACAACACTGAGATCAAGAGTTGCACACTCCACCGACTGAGCCAGCCAGGCGCCCCTGGACGAGGCTAGGTTGTCACGTGGACCCAGCCCTGGCGAGAAGAGGCTCGCTCACCTGCAGTGAGGGTGGCCCCTGGCTTGGTGGTAGAACTGGGGAGGAAGGGAGTTGGGGGCTGATGGCTTGTGCTTCTGAGGCCTTTGTTAGCATCACTGGGGGGAGGGGGTTGGGAACGGGCAGGGGGTACATGGGCGATGCGTGCGTGCGCGTTAGTCACAGCCTCCCAGCTGCAGCTAGCCCCGCTTCAGAGTTCGGAGAGGAGGAAATTGAAACTCCAGTCGCTCTTTTGCAGAAAGGAATTAGCATCCAATTATTCTTGGGCTATAAATACCACCTCACCTGCCTGTGCGGAAAGGCCTGGGTGTGGTCTATGCCTGAGCCAGTGAAAGGGCTTTTTGAATGCCCGAGGATGGAAGGGGCAAGGAGCTGCACCCTTGGATGGAACTCGAGGCAGGATTCGGGGTTGTAGGGGGAAGGCTGCGAGGAATAAGGTGGGCCCAGCGGTTCTGTTCCAAGACTGCTGGGCATGGCCCCAGCTGCGTGGGTTGTAGTGAGCTCCCAGTCCTTGGAGGTGTGCAAGCAGAGGCTGGGTGAGCTGCTCCCCTGGTGTTCCCCTGACTCATCCCTCTTTTCTGCAGTGCCCCCCGCCCCCCACCCTGCAGGCTTTAAGGAGTGTGGCTGGAATGGGGTATGTTCTCAGGCCTTTGACAAACCCAGAGACTGTCTGCATTTGAGGCAGGGGACAGGGAAGCCAGAGATGGATAGCAGGCAGGTTTTAGGTCAGTCCTGACAACACCGAAGTTTTCACTGAAGAGGCCACTCGCTCTGCCATCTTTGCGTGCGGGCAGGCCACTGCAATAGTCTGTCCCCATCAGTGGCATCCACCCGAGGCACAGCCGCTGGCTCTGGGAAGGGGTCTGATGAAACACTTCCAACTTCCAGCATTTTCCTCCACTTGCCTGCCATTGGTCTCACACCATGGAGGATCAACTTTCTTTTCCGTTGCCTTTTTCTCCCCTCCTAAAATATTGTCGTGAAGAATGCAGAAAGCTAAAAAAAAAGTCATCTAATTCTACTGCTCAGAGAAAACCACTGTTAATATTTTGGTGAATTTTCTTTCCCAAATACGTACAAATACATAATGGTTTTACTCTTCCTTTTCCTTTTTTCCTCTGTGAACTCGAGCTCGTGTTGTCTAGCAGCCTTTTTTATTCATTATCACGTTGTGACCATTTTTCTAAAACTTGATTTTTAATGGCGGGGGCCGCTCCAGGCGCTCGCTTTGTGTACAGTTTTTCGGATTCCCAGTGGTGCTGCAATGAGCATCTGTGCCCGTGAACGTCCGTGCTTGTGTTGTGGGTTTCTGCAGGTTCTCCTCCTCCATGCGAAGGTGACAGCACAAGTGTTCTCGAGGCTTCTGATGGATCCTGCTGGGCCTGATTCCTATTCTGAAGAAGCTAAGTCACAGACTTGAGAGTTGCAAAATGTCTGAGCTGATAAGGTCCACTGAGATCATTTGACCATATCAGCCCCTGCTTTTTGTGGATCTTGGGGACTCTCCTGCCCATTTCCGAGAGTCACCATTTATTCCAGAGCGACGTCTGCAGGGAGGATGGGACCAGGGAGAAGAAAGGTGCGGGTGGTTCTAGCTGACTCCTGGGCCCTTGACAGGAACCCTGATTGACAGCCCTGAATTTAACAAACGTTATTTACGGAATCCCTGCCTAAGCCAGGTGCTGGGTTGCAAGTGAAGGACTTGGAGGCTAATCAGGCAGCTGGTGCCCGCCAGGACTTTGCAGGCCCGTGAGGAGACAGACAGGTTGTTGCCGAGAGAGATGTGCTAAATGTGGTGATGGGGGTTGGGGACTGGGAAACAGACGGAGGACCGGGGGTCAGGGGGGCTTCACCGAGGATGGCGACCACCAAGCTGGTCCCTGGAGGGTGTGGAGGAGCTCCCCAGTGGGCAAGCCGGTGAGGACACAGCGAGTGATGGCCTCTGACGGCAGGCCAGCAGGCTGGAGCTGCCTGGAGACTTCGTAGATTGCCAAATTGCCGTGAAACTTTGATGGAGAAATGGTTGGGGAGACCAACAGTTTTGCTTTTCTTTGCATACAAGGATGTCTGGAGTGACAGCAGACACTATCAGCAGCCATCCTGGGCCAGCAGGGCAAACCGGGACTTATGCTCTCCCTCGTCCCGGAAGAGAAGGCATCTGGCCCTGTGGGGCTTGGCGTGCCAGCACAGATGGCCGGAGACGATGGCCCGCCGCGGTGACCAGCCCGGGGACACACAGGACGGGCAGCGTCCTGTTCTGTGCTGCGAGCACGCAGGAGGATGTGGTCTGGTGGCGCTGGGGCGTCTCCGGGACCCGCTCTGAGGGAAAGCAGAGGTCTTCCCTGACCGCAGCCTCGGGAGCTCTCCTGAGCCTGCCTTGACTGCCCCTGTGGTAGCCCCCAACTGAATGAAGGCAGGGGGTGGGGCTCAGCCCCCATCGGGCGCCCCAAAATGTCGAGCACGTGAGAGTTTTCCAGATTTACTGTCTTCTGGGTATTTGCTGTCTTCCGGGTGTGTGCTGCGAACACGCGGCGTTACTTTTCAGGGAAAAGCACTCAAGTAAACAGCTCTTAAGTGAAGGATTTTTTTAGTTCAAGGGCTTCCTTTTCTGCTCATCCCTGCGTGCATCATTGGAAACATCTTTAGAAATCCGTGTTAATTCATTGGTTCCAGCCTTGGAGTTGGTGGGGATGGTGTGGTTGAGGGCACGGGTCATGCGGCCTCCTGGGTTAGGCCCAAAGCCGGCTCAGAGCCCCAGGGGCCCTGAAGAGCACCGGACGCCCCTGCTGAGTCCAAGCCGGGTGCCTGCCCCGGGGTGGGCTGGGGGTGGGCTGAAAAATTACTTTAGTGAAACATAGGCCAGACATAGGTGGGCATTTTGGCAATGGGTAGATTTTCTTTTTAAAAATAAGCCTGCGTGGCTCAGTGGGTTGAGCGTCCGACTCTTGCTTTCAGCTCAGGTCATGATCTCATGGGTTGTGGGATCAAGCCCCGCCTCGGGTCCGAGCTCAGCGCGGAGTCTGCTTGGGGTTCTGGTTCTCTCCCTCTGCCCCTCCCCAGCTCACACTCAAGGCACTCTCTCTCAAATAAATAAATCTTTACAAAAGTAAAAATGAGCTTCGTTCACCCCCCCTTTATTACAGAAATAATACATGTTCCTTGGAGATAAACAACGTGAAGATCTACAAAGCCATTTAATAATGTCTCAGTGGGTGGCCTTCCAGAACTTTCCTTGTATTTACATACATATGCCCGTACATAACACCTCTTTCTCCCAGTGGGAATAAGATCATGTTACGTGTGTGGCAGCCTCATTGCACAAAAACACACACCCCTCTGGGTGAGTCATGTGGGGAGACCCCAGGTCTCCGTGGTTATTTCAGTCTAAGCCATGCCAGGGCGGTTAGGTGGAGGCGGCCGCTGGGACGCTGTGGGAGGTTCATCTGGGACCTCGTCTCTCAGACTCAGAGTCGTGTCTGGAGCCAGCGGGGGGCTGAGGCCAGAGACTCATCCAGATGTGAGTCTTCTCCCTGACGTCAAGAGAGAGGACTCCTGTCATTCTTGGAGCCACTGAGGAAGGCACAACCCCCATTTTACAGAGGTGGAGCCCGAGGCCCAGGGCCTCCGGGAGGTCCTTGTACTGCCTCCTCCCCATCCCCACCCGTGTTCCCATGCTGGAGCAGATGACTCCTGAGTTCCCCAGGAGTGGCAGCGACCTTGGTTCCAGCCTCCGAAGGGCACTCAAGAAGGACGAATTCAGACTCCAGAGAAAGATGTGCGGAGCATTTCAATCTTCCCTGCCGAGCCTGCCTGGGGAGCTGCCAGGAGCCCAGAGGAAGCTCTGGGGGCTTTTATTACGTTAATGATCTGTATTGTGGCATTTCCAAAAATGGTTCCCACCTCCTCCATGCTGGAAGAGACAGGAGGAGACAGGCCATCACCGCCTCCCAGACACAGCCAGCTTTGCCCTTTTGCAGGTGCTCCCCCCCAACCTAGGATTCCCTGCCTCCAGACCAAAAGCTTAAAAATGAGAATATCGAGGTTCAGAGAGGGCGGTGACTTGCCCAAGGCCACACAGCAAGTCACTGGCAAAGCTGGGGTCCGCTTTCAGGTCCATCGGGCTCCAGAGTCTGGAGAATTCCAAATCTTGCTTTGTTCCCTGCCAGAGACACTGTGACTGCTTTGCTCTGTTTTCCTCTTCGTGACAGACCTGAGTGGAGGCACTTCGTGGGTGGTGCCTGAGCTGTGGGAAGAACAGGGAGCCGAGAGGTCGGAGTCGGGGTCCCCGTGCGTCCTGGATTCACGGTGCCTGCCCGTCCCGTCCCCGTCCCTTTCTGGGCCCTGTTTGTCTGGAGGTGTGGTGGGGAGTCAAGCCAGTGGGCATGAGGAGGGGACCTGCTTCCTGGCGCACGGTACAGCGGGTCTCCATAGCCAGGGGTCCAGCTCCTCTGTCCTCCATGTCCTGGGGGCTTTGAGAGCTGTTTGCAGAATTAGGTTTGCCCGTGATCCAGATGGGGCTGCACATCCGGGAGGCCCTGGGTACTCTGGCCCCAGGAGGGCAAGGGTCCTTGGGGTTTCTACGTGGCTGGGGCTTGTGGACTCCAGGGCCGGCTGTGTAGGTCCCCCTTGCTGTGACCGTGCACCTCAACCCACCCTCAGTTCAAGGACGCGTGTCATTTATGGTCCGGTTTTGCTGATCACCGGACATTTGCGGATGGTCTTCACTGTGACGGGTGCCAGGTCAAGGGCTAGACGTGAAGCATGGATAACACAGGAGTCCCACGCTCCAGAAAGTGGGGGGGGGGGTCCTACTGTGTGCCCCATGGCTTTACGTGGATATGTGTGTGTGAGTGCACACGCATTCTGTCCACCACCTAGCACGCATGCTAGGCGGTGGACAGAATGTACTGTGTGTGCTCTGATTGGAGTCAGAGGGGCACAGAATGTACCTCCTTCTATAACTGATCTCCTTGTGCTCTGGAAAACGGGTGGCAGGAAAAATGTGTTTTGAAAAAATGTGCGGATTTAACAGAACCCGTTCTTTCCAGATTTAAAACAGGCTCTTCCGGATAAAATGTTCAGTTAAAGTTCAAACTCTAGATAGGCTTGGTGCGAATTCCAAAAGACGCTCTTCCTCCGAGCAGGTGCAGCGCTGTGCAAGGAGAGTGGAGGGTGGGCACGATTTCAGCTGGTACCTGTCCCCTCAGCCAGGCCTTCTTGGACAGTGAACAACTTGCACGGCTGTCCATGGCGAATTTGTCAAACTTCTCATCAAAACTGTCTTGTCTCAAAAGGTATCCCTTCCCCTTCATCCCTCCTCTTTCCAAGGTGGCTTTAGGGGGGCTGGTGCAGCTCATGTGTCTATGGGGTTGCAGGAGGGACCTCTGGCCCTTATTTTAGACTTTAGACCCTCAGTAGATAGGGCTGCTTGAATATCCAGAATGGACTCGATTCTGGATCCAAGTCTCCGTGAGTCTATAGGCCATGCTCCCATCTATAATATCTGGCCTTTCCCAGTCTCCCGCAGGATGCAGTAGGCGGATATTAGTGAAAGCTGTTGCTGGCCCCTGCAGCCCCCGCTGTTCCTGTCAGCAGACCAGAGGTTCAGAGCCAGCGGCCTTGAGGCCTCAGTGCTGTTTGTAGTGGGTGTGAGCAGCCCCCTGCCTTCCCAGCCCCCCAGTCTGGGCGTGGGTGCTGCAGCAGCTCTCCTCTGCCCAGGCGGCCTGTTGCTCTGGGCAGCACAGGGGTCCCCCCTACTCATGAGCCTCGGCTTTCCTCTCCCATCATGGGAACCGGCCCCCTCCCCATCCCCCCTGCTCTGGCTCTGGTGACTCAGCGGCCTCCCTCTGATCCTCCTGGGCCCCAGGGGTTTAGGGTTTTCCCTCCTGCTATCACCCGCCCCGTCCCATGTGGTCAGTCGTTGCCCTGGCAGCTTGGATGTGACAACAGGTGAAGGCCATGGGGGTGGTGGCCGCTGGTCCTCTCTCCATGTGGTCTGTCTGCCCGCTCTCCCTCCCATCCCCCAGTTTCCTTCAGCCTCCCAGGGGCTGAGTTTGGGGGTCAGGCCTGGACTCACACGCTTGAGGGGACAGGAGCTTCCTGGCCGGCCACTCACACTGGCGAGAACCAAGGGAATCCACTTCCATAGCGAAAGGTGCTTTGATGCCTTATGTCTGCGCTCACCCAGGCAACTTGATGAGGACATCCCGCTGCCCGGGGAGTCCTTAATCAGGCCTGGAGCTCTTCCGCTAGGGGCCACACTCCAACCGCCAGTCAGCCCTACCGCCTGCCTCTGAAGTCTTGATGTCCTTCCCCGCACACGCTCGGCCTCCTGCTCTGAGAAGCGGCTTGCCTCGCTCCCGGCTTGCACATCTGATAAAAGGGGGGCTGGGACGCAAGTATCGCCGTCTACGCTGGAGGTAGGGGGTGGGGATGGACTCCTGACTTGAGAATTTCCCCTAGACACAAAGCCTATTTAAAAGACGGTGGTTTGGGGCGCCTGGGTGGCTCAGTGGGTTAAGCCTCTGCCTTCGGCTCAGGTCATGATCTCAGGGTCCCGGGATCGAGCCCCCGCATCGGGCTCTCTGCTCGGCGGGGAGCCTGCTTCCTCCTCTCTCTCTGCCTACCTGTGAGCTCTGTCAAATAAATAAATGAAATCTTTAAAAAAATAAAATAAAATAGAAGATGGTGGGTGCCTGCCTGGTGACCTGTGCCCACTAGGAGGCCACACAGGTATTTCTGGAACCCTGGGCCTCCTCCAGCCAGACCCGCCTCCCAGACCCTCCCCTCAGTGAGGGGGGCCAGCAGGGCAAGGCTGAAGGCCTGGGCCTTCCAGGGGTGTGTAGGTGGGGGGGGTGGCCCCCTCCCTGTGTCTTCCTCTCCCCGTCCCGACCCCTCTGGAAGCAGCTGGAGAGGTAGGTGTCTGAGGGCTTGGCGGTGGGGGTCAGGGTCTCTTTGACCTCACTGAGGAGGCAAGAGTCAGATGCGGGCAGATCTGGGTTCAAGTTCCCATGTTTCTGCGTCCTCACTGCAGGGCCATGCCCTAAATGTTGGAAAAAGCGTAGTGCCAACTCCCACCCCTAAGTAATTCCAAATAGAAGCAGTTCTAAGTCAGTTAGACCAGTCAGCTAGTAAAACCGAGGTTGGGGTGGGGGAAGGGAAACAAAACCAAGACTAAAGTCCCAGAGTTAGATCTGCTATTTCTCAAGTGGAACTATTTCCCTTGTAGGCAGGCTGATCTCTTGGGCAGCTAAGCACACGTCCGTCGGCCCAGCTGTGTGACCTCGGACAAATCGCTTAGGCTCTCTGGTGCTGGGCCCTCATCTTCAGAGCAGCCTTAGGACGCGTTCCTCCCAGGGATCTTGAAGGGCCACGGGAGATGACAGAAGCATTCCGCTTCGAACTCGGGGCACAGTTGTTGCTCAATAAACAGGGGTCCTCTGGGCAGTCGGGGGCCTCGTGATGGCTGGTCAGCAGCAGATGGGGCAAAAGCAGGGGGTTAACATTTCTTGAGCACCTACTAAGTGCTGTGTTGGGGCATTTAACTCACTGGACTTTAATGAAATGGTTTCATTTCTTTAAAGCGGGAGGCAGCATAGCTATAGACTCAGAATTCCAGGCTTCTTGATTCTGTTGCATGGCCTCGGGCATGTTCCTGAGACAACTTCTGCCTATCCTCTGAGGACCATGGACAAAGAAAGGGGATTTCCCCTTGGTCCCTCCAGGTCAGTGCAAAGGTCCTGAGGCCTTCAGATTGAGATCAACGAGGGTCCTGGACCCCTGCAATGGACCTCCCACCTTCAAAAGTCACTGGGCCAGGAATGCCACTGATGTCCAGTTTCCGAAGGGCTCGCCCAAATTCCAGCAACCAAGCCCTGAGCCGTAGCTCACCATTGCCCTGGTTCTTCATCCCCTTTGTCTTGTGGTTTGCCACTCTTCCACTAAAGAGGAGGAATTTCTTTCCCACCCCTTGACTCTGGGTTTGGCCCTGTGACTTGGGCTTAGAGGGTAAGTGAAAGTGACGGTGGTCATTTCTGAGCCGGGACCTTCAGAGACTCCGTGTTTGTGTCCCCGTCTGCCATTGTCAGGAAGAGTCAGCGGGGACAGTCCCACTGGTCCCAGGAGAGGGTGGAGGACACGTGGAGAAGAGCCGAGGCCAGCCTAGCTCGCCAACACCAGCCAGCCGCAGAGCCCTGAGCTGGCCGGCTGAACCCAGCCCGGATCCACTCCAGACAGGCGAGCGGGTAGAGCTGAGAGCAGGACACCAGCCGCAACCCCGCCCCCGCACCCACCCCCACCCCCGCACACACGAGCGGGCCCAGGGGAGATGGCAGAGCTCTCCAGTCAGCTCATTCTAGATCAAACAGCCCCAGTGAGCTGCTTTTCCTGAACTAAATAAACACGTGTTGTTGTGGGTACTGACATTCCGGGGCTCCTTGTTAAACAGGATTATCCTGGCCCCAGGGAACCAAGACACACCTCCATCCTCTGCCCCACGCTGGGGGAGAGGGACTGAAAATAAAGATGCATTACTCACCTCCCCCGGCTCAGAGCAGGCTCCTGCCCCGGCTTCTCTCTGGCAGGGGCACTGGCGGGGGTCCACCCTCCAGCCTGCAAGCACGAGGCCAGAGTCCCCTCCCCAGCAGGCATCCCCCGGCTGTCTGTGCAATTCTCAGAGAGCCTCCTTCTCTGTAAGAGTGTGTGTGTGTGGGTGGGGGCGTACTTGACGGGACAGCTTTGGTCCTTGGTTTCGGCCCTTAGCTGCCAACCAGGGATAAAACCCTCCTTGGGCGGCCACCGAGCTATTATCTTAATGAGTCTCCACATCCTCTGTGAGACCACCCTGACTCTGCTGGTGAGGAAACTGAGTCAGCGGTGGTTAAGTGTCCTGCCCAAGGGCACAAGTGATGGGTCCGGGATCCCAACATGTGATGAGCCTGACACGGGAGCCTGTGTTCACGGTCACTGGGTCCTGCCGTGTCCTGAGGCAAAGCTCATCTCAGGCTGACAAGGGCTTGGGGCATCTGAAAGTGGCTCTTCATGGTTCCTCTTCTGTTTGCCTCCCCCTTGGGTCCTGCCCTCGGGTAGCTGGTGTTCCAGGGGAGGAGACAGAACAGCCGGGAAATGAAACAACTGAGGAACTACACATGGGCTATTTCAGTCGGTGCCGAGCGAAGACTGTGTTGGTGATGGGACGTACACAGTCACGGGAGAGGCCACCTTTGGATGGATGGTCAGCGGTGGGGGAGAGGCTCTCTGAGGTGGGGACGAATGGAGAGCTTGTCAGGCAGGAGGAACAGCCGTGCAAAGGTCCTGAGGCAGGATTCGGCTGGGCGTGGTTGAGAACCGAAGGAAGACCAGTGTGGCTAGAATTTAGAGGGCAAGGGAGGAGTATTATGAGGTATTATTTGTTGGTATTATTTTGACATGAATTTTAAACAATATTGGAAAGTCCGAAGTGTTTAACACAGGGTTCCCCGGCCCCCCAACACTGCCCAGGCAGGGGCTGACATCTTGCCACAGCTGCCTTGCTTGGCAGGAGCCTCAGCCCTTCCTTGGCAGCCCTTGCTGAGGCCTCCGTGCCTCCACCCCAAACTCAGGCAGCCGAAAAGCGGCCTAGACCCTTGGGCCCCTTAATTAAATGAAGGATCTTGAGATGAGACCATCCTGATTCGTCTGGTGGGCCCTAATTTCAATGACAAGTGTCCTTATAAGAGACCCACAGAGGAGCCCCCAGGAATGTCGCAGGCACAGAGGCTGGAAGAGGCAGGGAAGGACCCTCCCCTGGAGCCTCCTGGAGGCAGTGACGCCTCGACAACCCCTGATCTCAGACTTCCGGCTTCCAGAACTGGGAGAGCCCATCTTTGTCGTTTGAAGTGGCCTGGTTTGTAGTGATGGGTTGTGGCAGCCCTAGGGAATCAGACCAGCTCTGTGTCACCTGTACCCAGATCAGGGCCTGAAACTGCAGAAACGCCGCAGTGCAGGGAGCTTTTTCTGGAAAGGGCCAGAGAGCAAACATTGGAGGCTCAGTGGGCCCTTTGCCTCTGTCGCCACAGCCCAACTCTGCCGACGGAGCATGAAGGCAGCCAGAGTCGATACGGAATCCACAGGGCCGTGTTCCAATAAAACTTTATTCATGGAGGCCGAAATTTGAATTTCATAGAATTTTCCGGTGTCACAAAATATTATTTTGACTGTTTTTCCCAACTATTTAAAAATGTAAAAAGCACCTTCTCAGCAGGTGGGTCGACCAGGTGGTGGGCTGGATTTGGCGCCCAAATCCAGTTGGCTGCTTCCTGTACACGTGTTCACTGAGTGTTTGCTGATCGACTGAAGATACCTCCGGGGTGGTGGCTGGAGGCTCCCATCAGATGGTAGCCCAGGGACTGTGGTGAAGCTGCATGCACACTCCTGAGGCTTAAAATAGATTTGGATTCTGGAGGCGGGCAAACTGGGATGACCATCCGGGTACAGCTCTGAGGACAGTGGAGCTGAACCTCTAACCCAGGGGCTGCCAAGATTAGGTCGGGGTGTAAATGAGAAAAGTAGGTCTGATGTAAGACAACTGGGAGTGGTGGGGAGTGTGGCAAAGTGGGGAGACCATCTCCTGGTCCAGTGATTACTCAGCTTCATCTAATACTGCTAGCTGGGAATGCAGGCCCAGTGCTGGCAGAGTTCTAGAATGTTCCTGAGAAGGTGGAGAATCCAATTGTTTGTGTGAAATCTCCTGATTTCAAAACTTGGCTCAAGAGAAAAAAGAAAATCTTGGCTCAAATTAGAAAAAGAACTCATGCCAGGAATTTTCCATATGTCCAATGGATATGTATCCATCTTACGATGGTTCAGGGGGCCCTGACCAACAACACACAGCTCTGAGATGGCCAGTCTTTGTGTCCATGACCTCGCAGTTTTCTGAGGGAGGGGTCCCTGGGCCCCATTCACTGGGTGGAGGGCAAAGAGCTCAGAGGGCCTCTCTCCAGCTGGGACAGCGGGTCCCTCTCCAGTCAGAGTGGGCCAGAGACTGAAGTCCAGGTTCCTGGAGCCACAAGGTCACATGTGACTCTCCTCAGTTGATGGTGAGGTGGCCAGGCACACCCCCCATATCTGATGGAAGCTATTGTCACTCCCGTTCACTAAGTTTGTTAAAGAAACTTCGGGAAAGTAGATGTCCCTCTGCACCTGCATCTTCCAGTCCCGGGGAAGCACAGCGCATGAGCGTGGCGGGGGAGCCAGGCCTTCTGCAAACCCCTCGTGCCTGTGCCGTCTCATTTCACAATCCCATCAGACTCGGCACCTGCTCTGGTGGAGAAGGATTTGCTCTTAATGAGTCTGCCCAGAATTGCCTTGTTTTCTCGGCATTGACAAACTATATCCCTTAATAAAAGTTTCATGACTCCATTTAGTGAGGGAGACATGTAATCCCAGCCCCTCCTGCCCTGATCGCCGAGATTATCTCCGGGTGTCGGTCCAGGGAACGTTCCTGTGTTTAACACCAACCCTGTATTCAGGGCATCTGTGGACAGAGGGAGCCACCCACTCCCGCCTCTGCCCTAATCACTCGTCGCTGAGTGTCTGCACACCTACCAGTAACATGCCCCTCCCAGCAAGAGATTGGGTCTCTTTGCCCTCCCTCGAGGTCCGGGCTGAGGTGCTTTGACCAATGGAATGCACAGAAGGGACTCCTGTGAGTGCCTAGGACCGAGCTCCGGAAGTCTTGCAACTTTCACCCCAGGGGAAGGGCTCCCGAGGAGGAGAACTAAGATACCCCAACCAGCACAGTGACAACGGCCAGACGGGCCAGTGAGGTCATCGTTGACCACCCCCCCCCCACCAGCCCCGGTCAAGCCATCAGAAACCTGCAGGCCATGAATGACAGCAGGAGCAAGGAGCGGGGCAGTCCAGATTCCAACCCATAGCATCATGAGAAGTAATTGCTGCTTTACGCCGCTGAGTTTTGCAAGTTCGTTAAATGGCACTAGATCACAGCTGTAGCCACCTCTTAGTCTCAGCCGTGATGTTTGGGTGGGGGCTGAGCCACACACACAGCTCCGGGGGTGTTTCCTGACTGGCTTAAGCCAATCAGAACATCCCATTCTCCCGGTCCATGGTGAGCTGTCAGGAATCATGGGCTGGGGCTTCCTAGAGAGAGAAAACCTCCCCACTGTCCGAGAAAGAGCTGGCATGATATGAAAATGTAAGATCAGGAATCAAGGCATCCATTCTGGGGACTTCCGTATGGAGCCAAGGGCAGAAGGATGAAGCTAATGCCAAAGAAGAAAAACCAGAAGGCCGAAGAGGACCCGAGTCCTTGACATCTTTGAGCTGTTTGATCAAGCCACACCTGAAGCAAGACCTCCTCCTGGGCTTTTCGATTGTATGAACCAATGAGTGACTAGAAATAACCTAACTATCAAACAACAGAAGATTATTCTTGTAGTGGTGGGACATCCACACAGTGAGACACTCTGCAGCCATTAGAGTGCAGTTGGGGCCATCAGATCTGCACGGAAATCTTGATGGTGCCATTTATCTCCTGTGTGACCCCAGGGTAGTCATGTAACCCTTCTGAGCCTCAATTTCTTCCTCTATGAAATTGGCACAGTAATAATGCCCACCTGGAGGATTTTTGTGCTAATTAAATGAACCATGTGTAGAGCTCAATATAGTGTCTGCAACATTCCTAAACATTTAACTAATGACTATTACTATTAACAACATCTAATACCATTGAACAGTGATTGTGATATGATTTCAAATATAAAAAGCTTGATACAAAACTTATTGTGCAGTGTTATTAAGATTTTATAAAATGTACTTAAAATTTTGCATGAAAATTTTGCATGAAAACACCAAAATGAGTACCCAATCATTGTGAAATTATAGGCAACACGAACACTTTTTTGTATTCTCTGAAGTTTTTGCAACACACTATCTTTATAATCAGAAGAAAAGCTATTATAAGGGAAGGAGGGAGGCACGTGGTGGCTCAGTCCACTAAGCGCCTGCCTTCGGCTCAGGTCATGGTCATGGGGTCCCGGGATGGAGCCCCCCGTCGGGCTATCTGTGCAGCAGGGCATCTGTTTTCCTTCTCCCTCTGGCCCTCCCTCTGGCTAGTGCTTTCTTTCAAATAAATGATAAAATCTTAGAAAAATGAAAAGAAGAGAAGAAGGGAGAAAGGAAGAAAGGAAAGAATGGAGAAAGCAAGGAAGATGGCTCTCAAATGGTAAAACAATTCTGGGAAGATAAAGAACGTCTTCTGTGGGGTAGTGTTGGATGTCGAGCTGGTGGTCCACAGCCTCCAAGCTGGTCCCTCACTGATCCCTGCTTTCCGTTCACATCTCTGAGGAGTCCTCTCTCACACTGGCTGGTATTGACCTTTGTAACACCTTGAATATTATGGAAATTACACAGTGTGTCATCCGAAGCTAGATCATAAAGGACATTGCAGCTTTGCCTCATTCTCTCCAAGATCACTGGCTCTGAGGAAGCCAGCTGCCATCTTGTGAATGTGCTCAAGCCACACTGTAGACAGGTCAGCACGGCAGGGGGCGTCTGTTGCTTTCTGCCAACAGCCAGCATGAACTTTGGGGGCAGCCATCTTGGAAATCAAGCCTTCAGGGACTGTAGCCCCGTCCGACATCTTGATTGTGGTCCTGTGAGAGAACCTGAGCCAGAACCCCCCCTGACAAGCCAATCCCAAATTCCTGACTCAGAGATACTGAGAGCTAATAAAAGCATCTTGCTGTTTTAAGTGACTGTGTTTGGGGTCATTTGTTACACAGCAATGGCTGACTGGTACACCAAGAGGGAGGAGCCCACATCTATGAAACCCTCGCATTGTTCCAGGAACCCACAAATATTCTTATGATGAACCCCTCAACAGACTCGCAGGTAGAGTCAGTACGGCTTGAAGCATTTTCTGTATTACTCAGGCAATTCTCACAAGAAGTCTGAGGCAGAGGCTACTACTATTCTCACTTTACAGACAAAGAAACCAAGTCACGGAAAGACTTAATGGCCAAGGTGAAGTAGTGATTTGTGGGAGAGCTGGGATTCAAACTCACATGGCCTGGCTCCAGAGGTGCTACACTTCTGCCCATGATGCCACGTCATGCGAAGACACCAAGGGTCAATAGAGCCGCCGATGTCCTTGTGAGTCCCCTTTCTTCTCTCTTGTCCATCGCAAAGGAATGCTTTTGTGAAGGCATGTTTTACGAGCATCTCTGGGACATATGTTGGCCATTTCTGCTCTCCACTTTCTTTCCCAGTTCTGTCGATTCTATATACTTTGATTCTGGAGAAGCTTTGTGAGTTCTAATGGGGAGAAGTCTCCATTTGACCTCTTGCCATCTTCCTGGTGACCCAGACCTGCTGCCTGGATGCCTGGGGCCACCAGTGATTCCATCTGTGTCCTTCTTCTTTGAGGACATGCCTCGCACAGGTCACCAGGGACAGGGCTGGGAGCTGGAAATGTGAAAGAATGAGAATACAAATGTCCACTGTATCGGTTAGCTTTTGCTCCCAAAATGCTATGTAACAAATGAACCCCCCAAGTCAATGCCTTGAAGCAATACTTGCTTATTTGTGTGGACCTGTGGGTTAGTTGGTTGACTGATCTAGGCTGCTCCCAGCGAGGGAGTTTTGCTGGTCTTGGTTGGGCTCCGTCACCTATCTGGAAGTCAGCTGGGGGTGCTGTCAGTCAAGGTCCTCCTCCTGGGGCTAGCTAGCCTAGCTCAGCTGTGTTCTTATCCTGGCAACGACAGAGGGCATCTGGGAACATGCAACGTACCTTGAGGGCTAGCCTGGGCACTGGCCTAGCAATATTTCTACCTTATACTATTGGCAAAGCAAGTCACATGGCCAAATCCAAAGTCAAGAGCCAGGGCAATGCGCCCACAGTGGAAGGGTATCCAGAGTTACATGGCGAAAGCTATGACACAGAAATACACAGAATATGGTACAAAAATAAGTATCAGAGCCAGAACAGCAGCCCAGGCAGAAAGGCCACAGTAGCTTCCAAACACCACTGCATTTCTCCCAAACCACCAAGAAGGCAGGCTCCACCTTCTCCCAGGGTCCGGGCCCCCCTGCTGTGCAGCCAGACGACAGGTATACACGGGAGGGGCCTCACTAAGCCACACACACCTGGTCTGCTTCTTCCTCCCATTGATTATGACCCCTTGAGACCAGTAATATCCACATTCCTGAGCGTGAAGACTTACTACAACCCTTTTGATTTATAGCCCCAAGCCACCCACTTCTCATGCCCATCCTTGGTTCACTCTTCATGCTGGAGGGTGCTGGCCAGGGCTAGATTTTCTCTCAATAATACCCTTAACCCAAGAGGGGGCTCCATTCTTCCCTCCATGCTTCACTGACTCCACAATTTTTTTTTTTAAAGATTTTATTTATTTATTTATTTAACAGACAGAGATGACAAGTAGGCAGAGAAGCAGGCAGGGTGGGAGGAGGAAGCAGGCTCCCCACGGAGCAGAGAGCCCGATGTGGGGCTCGATCCCAGGACCCTGGGATCATGACCTGAGCCGAAGGCAGAGGCTTTAACCCACTGAGCCACCCAGGCGCCTGACTCCACAATTTCAATGAAACCCTCTTCTAATACAATAGATTGCTTTTCTGGTCCAAAACTTCCAACACACAGAATGGAGTTGACCTCTCAGAGGGCTCCCGAGGAGGCCCTTTCCAGGTCAAGGCATCCTGGGCCACCGGAGTTGGGAGTCACACGCCTGGGGTTGAACCTTAGCTCTGCCGTTGACCTTGGGGAGGTCACTCCTCTTCCAGTCTCAGTTTTCTTATCTATAAAATGGGGATATAAGGGCACCATCAAGGTCATGTGTGTAAAGCTCTAGGGACTCTGTGTGGCATTTAGTGGATGTCCTTTTACTTTTACTTGGGAGACTGAACCAACGAATGGAAGGTTAGACGGGTGGTGTGTGTGTGTGTGCGCACGCACACACACACTGGTTAACAGACTGTGTGGTAAAGATAAAAGGCTCCAAAAGATGTGTCTTGGTTATAAAGCTGAGGAAGATAAGGCAGCACTCAGCAACACAGGCAAGGTGCACTCTTTTCCAGAAAGTTCTCTGCCCCTCACCTTCCATGGGAGCGTGGGACTCGGGCATCCCTCATACAGTCCTGGACTTCAGCTTGCTAGAAACCCACAGTGTCTCCTGCGTCGTGGGGAAAGCTCTGGTCCCCAAGTTCAAGGGTCCCCATGTTCTCAGCCTGGGGACTTCCCCTTTGCCCTCCCAACAGTCTCCCTTTTGACAGTATCGTCTATCACAGCCACAGCTGTCATGTCCTAAGAAAGCTTTCTGGTCAACCCCTCCGAGTTCTGCCCAGTTCTGTGCCTCAGTTTCCCTCACTGTCAGAGAGGACTAGACCCGTGCCTGCCTCATTGTGTGGCTTGTGGGTATAATGAATTCATAGATTAGCTCCTGGCACAGGATCAATATTTTCTATTGTTGTATTCATCGCGTATATTATTACCGCTAAAACCAAGACCTTTCCACAGACGACATATCCATGATCCTTTGTTAGGAGATGGGGAGCGACCCTGAGGAGGACTTTCCACAGCTGCTGAGGCTGAATGCGAGGCTCGTGTTTTTCTCTCACGGAAAAGACAAGTGCCCACATTAGCTGGCCTCTTCTGGGGTGACACGTGACTGTCAGCTATTTGTCCCCCAAAAGACAATGCACCTAATCTGCTCCTTCAAGAAGAAGGTGACTTTTAAACAATGCACAAGACTCATTGCTTTTTGAGAGGAACTCAGGTGTTGGGAAGAACATTCTGGAAGCAGATGTTTGGAAACCCTTCCATTTTTATGAACTTTTGTTGCTGAAAAGCAATGAAAGTATGTTTCCTTCAAAAACTCTCCGGGTCGGCATGCTTTAAGGACTTGAAAACAGAAAATTTCCACCAATTGCAAAATCTTTCAAAAGAAAACTTTGAGGGGGATTTGAATCTGTTTGCTAAAAACACGCAAATACCAATTGGCTGATTTGTCTGCAAGACTAAGTGATGGACATCAAGGAACATGTGCTTAGCCAAATTTCATTGAAGATGATTCCCTATTTTGTGAATGGGACTCGAATGTGAGTATCGATACCCAGGAAGTGTAGCCCGCAAGCCACTTCTTCCATTTGGATTGATCAATCTTTGTGTAGATCAAAATTTCAACATCGCTTTCAGCTTTAAGAGCTGCTCAAATCATGTATGGAAAGAACCTTACATAAAACCAGACCATGACCCGCCACAACGTGGTGTTAACCCATGCTTTTCCAAAATCAACAAACAAAACACACCCAGTTTCATCGTAAGCGGTAAAAAACCCATTAAGAATGTCCAAGTGAAAACCGAAAGGTCTGTTATGCTGTTATCAAATAAAATAGAAACATTTAAAGGTCGTGTTTATCTAGTCCTTATGTCCCTTAAATTTTTCTGGTTTTTGTATATATGCTATATACTGTTCGTGATATATTTGTGCATCACTATGGAATTTATAAATATTGATACTCAGCTCCAGACTTCTGCTCTTAATCATTTATGGGGTCCCAGGTCCCCCCGCTCCGCCCAGATCTCTCCCCAGACAATGTTAGCTTCTTGGTGGTGGGTGGGGAGGCAGGGGTCTTCTTCCCCAGTCCCGGAAAGCAAGGTCAGCTGTGCTCCTCTTGGCCCCTAGGGGGCAGCAGAGGGAAGCAAACAAGCGCTTCCAAAGGTCTGCTCAGAGAAAAACAGCCCAAGAAGGGGCTGGTCCAGGAGACACCTGAAAACATCTTTTTTTCTCCCCAATTCTCCTGGCATCTCTCTCAAGACTGGAGTAAAACAGACCGTCTTCAGACTTCAGAGACTGAGGAAAATCCCACTGCGCGCTGAGAACAAGGAGAGGGGTCAGGGAGTGAGGAAGGAGGGTTCACTTTGGGTCATGGGGTCTGACCGTTGATTCACCCGAAGATGCCAGGAAGACAAGCCCTGGATTATTCTGACCCCTGCCCTGCTCCTTCCTGAGCTTCAGTTTCTCCGTAAGGGTCCCATAAGGGTTCAATGATATCTCTTTGGCCAAAGTGCCTGGCATACAGTTGGTGCCAAATAACGTTCACAGACTCTGACTCGAGGATCCTCAGAGCAGCCTTCAGTGTGGGCGTGAGCCTGGCATACCTTCAAGACGCTCACCTCCCATCCACCACTCCTCACCCCCTGCCAGCCACCCGGGCCACCTTCTGGAAACACTCCCCGGCTACCTCATTCTCCTGCTCCCAGCCATCACTGGCTCCCCATGCTCGGCACATGCTGGCGTTCCCATCCCCCACCCCTATTCCCAGATGAGAAAACCTGCTGAGAGATGGGTGCAGCCCAGATGTGGCAGAGCCCGGATGAAAATTCAGACCTTCCACCCTTAACCTAACACCTGACACTCTCCAGCTCTAATTCCCCTCCTTAGCGAGGCCCCTGGTTTCTCTCTCCCCCACCCTCTTTCATTCACTCCACTGTGTTGACTACTATGTACAATTATCGAGTTTATTAGCGGCGTCCTTGTTTATCATTGCCTCTCTCTCAAGAACACGAGCCCCGTGAAGTCACGGACCTGGTTTGTCATGTTCACTGCATGCCTGGCCCAGAGCAGGGACCTGATAAATTCTTCTCAAACAGTTGTCGGAAGAGCTAAGACAGTTTCAAAGAACAGGCTGATCTAATGAAGTTGGCTCCTTTCTCTTCGGCAGAACCCAGCCCCTGAGACTTCTTTGATTGCACGGAGCTCTAGGGTCCCTTCCTCTCCTGGGATCACTCGCCCCAAGCACCAAACAGCCTCTAAATACAGCAGCACCGGGATTGGGGGGTGTGCTTTCAAAGAAAGCCTGGAATGGCATCTTTACCAGGGGAATAAAGAGGATATTATGCTTAGATACCTTGAAAGTGAATGTTTTAAAAAACCTCCAATAATTGCTAATCGACTAATCCTTGTTATAATTAGGAGGGCCCAGAGGATAGGGATGCTCTGGTTTCCCAAGCTTTGTTTTGAAGGGTTAGGAAACAGGAAGGCACTTAGGAGGCCCAGAAGCTACCCAGTGCCTTTATATCAGCCGATTCCAAAGAAAAGTCAGAAGCAAAAGGCCTGTGGGCCATGCCCCTCAGTGCATATGCATATTTCCTGAAAAGTAGGAATTTTGTTATGAATAGCAGCATTTTTTTTTCTGGTCAAATTTGTGGAATATAAAAAAAGTGTGCAGTTCCCAACTGTATGGCTTGATGAGTTTTCATAAACTGAAGCCACCTTAGTGAGAGGTGGAGCACCAGAGCACCCCCACCCCCCCTCACTGGGGCTCTCCCGGCCACCAGGCCACCTCCCAGCATAACCCTCATGGACTGGTTTTATCAAAAACGTTTTGGGCTTTGATTCCAAGCTCTCAACTTCAAATGCGTGCCCCCGCCACCCCTCCTCCCCCACCAGTCCCAGGGTCCCAACAGGTGTCTGTGGCCCGGACGGACTGTGGCTCCTCGTGTCCCCCGCACAGGGACTTCTGCCGATGGTTACCAGGCAAAGATACAGGCCTGGTGTGGGCACAGAATCTGATATTGCGAAAGAATCTAGAAGTCTAGATTTTTGTATGAAATCTCCTGATTATGGAGCGTTGGTAACTCATGACAATTTAACACACTAGGGGGGCAAGCCCAAGCAGACCAAACAAGGCACACTCATGGGCCACACGTGGCCTTCAGACTGTCAGTGGGGGGGACATCGAGGGGCCCCCCAGGCCTGCTGGGGAGACAGGTGTGGACACAGGCCTCGCAGCTCTGAGAAGGACTGGGCAAGGCCAGGGAAGCCTCTGCAGCGGAGTGATGTTGAAACAGCCCTTGGAAGGACAGCCGAGAGAAGGAGAGCAAGGGTGCTCCGGCAGAGGGGGGCAAGGATCGAAGGTCATGGTCTGAGGACCGGATGGTCAGGCCAGCCAAGTGGTTTGGTGTCTGTGGCAGCGGGAGGAGCGGGCTAAGGGGCTGGAGATGCAGGCCGGAGCCCATCTCGAAGGATCTGGAACAGCGTTTAGGCTTTGTCCGGGGGCAGGCAATGGGGAAAGGAGGTTAAGGCGAGGGGCTGGGCTCATCGCTGTAGGAGCAAGTACAGGGGAGGGAGCTCGACGGGGCCGGCTGGGGGGCAGCAGGGAAACGGGAGGTCTTGGCCTATGGCAGTGGCTCAAGAGAGGGGAACCGGGGGCTTGGGCCCACATTTCGGGCCCCCTAAACAAATCCCACCCCCACTCACTCCTGACAAAGACTCTCCTTGACCAGAGCAGGGTCAGGCCCCTCCGAGACCTCTTCCTAACCTACCCTGACCTTGGGCTCCGTCCTTGGCCAGCTTAGTCTCATTTTAGCCAGAATCCCACTGGGTGGGCTCAGCAAGAATCCCTCACCCTTGAAGCCCACTCAGCTTCCTTATCCCCACCCTGGACATCTTCTCCCCCGGAGCTGCCAGTGAGAGTCCTGCCAACACCGTTCAGTGGGACTCCTTCCCGCTGCGATGTTTACTCTTTTTTTTTTTTTTTTTTTTTTTAAGATTTTACTTATTTATTTGACAGACAGGGATCACAAGTAGGCAGAGAGGCAGGCAGAGAGAGAGGGGGAAGGGAAGCAGGCTCCCTGCTGAGCAGAGAGCCCGATGCGGGGCTCGAACCCAGGACCCTGGGATCATGACCTGAGCCGAAGGCAGAGGCTTTAACCCACTGAGCCACCCAGGCGCCCCTCGATGTTTTCTCTTAATGATGTCCCCCCATCGTCCCCTGCCCTGCCCCTCCGCTATAGCTCCCCTCTTCTCCTTGTTGTGTTCAGACTTGAGCCCCATCTCTCTCCCCTCAGGCCAACTCCCCATTGCTGTTTTCCTTAGCCCTGGCCACCCCCGAGGTGATTTCACCTGCTAGTGACGATTTGGAAACACCCATCCTCTCCAAGGGGCAGCCCAAGGAGTTCGCCTTTGTTTCGAACTTCCCTGCAGCTTGAGTCCGAGGCCCTGTGTGGAATCAGCCAGAATTTCTGATCATCCCTGTGTGGCCCTGGATCTCCCAAGGCCTTCTGTCTCAGCCAATGGCAACTCTGTCCTCGGAGAAGCTCCAGCCAAACGCCCCAGGGTTGTCTTCACATCCTCTGTTCGATCCTGGAGCAACTCTTGCTGGACCTGCTTTCAAAACAGACCCAGAACCTCCACTGCTTTTGTCATCACCCTGGGCTGAGCTCCCAGCCTTACCTTGCCTGGAGTTACTCACTGGTCACTAGCTGGTCCCCTTCTTCACCCAGCAGCCGGAGAGGTCCTGTTATACCCTACGTCAAATCATGTCTCCCCTCTGCTCAGAGCCGCTTGAGGCTTCCACCTTACTTGGGGTAAATGCCACTGTCTTCGTAAGGGTCTACCCAGGCCTCGATCTCTCACCTTCTCCTCCTCACCTCTGCACCCTTGTTTTCTGCTATTCTCCTCGCTGCCCGCTCAGCTCCAGCCACACTGCTCTCAGAGTTATTGCCCTACCTCAGGGCCTTTGCACTGGCCACTCCCTCTTCCTGGAACCTCCTTTCTCCGGGATGTCCCTATGGCTTGCTTCCACCTTCCTTCAAGCCTTTGGTCCACTGTCATCTTCTCAGTGAGCTCTCCTCGAAATCCTGCTTTAAAATCCCAACCTGCTCCCCTCACTTCTATCCCCGCCCCCTGCTTTATTTCTGCCCTTGGCCTTTAACACTTGCACACCTTACATCATAGGTATTAACATTTGTGTTCTCTTTTCTCCCCGGTTCTGAGCATTCGGTGGGAGCTCAATGAGTGGAACGATGTATCAACCCCGCTCCATGCTTCCTCAGGGTATTTCTGAAGACGGTGTGATCCCTGAGTCATATTTTGGTTGGGATCTGCTGGCTTCGAATGCCCAGGGCAGAGTTCCCAGCCTGAAGGTCACAGAGTCCTGCCCACATGTCCATTGTCACAAGCCTCCATCGGAGGGATTGATTTTCAAAAGTGTACAGACACTCTGTGATGAATATCACACAGCTATTTAAAAATGATACTGAAGTCCTTGCAAGTTTTTGTCCATGATGTATTTTCTCTGTCCAGCCATCCCCTCAACTCCATGATTATCCCATAGGAGGTCCTCCTTCTCAAAATAGTTGGGAAGGCCTTACATAGGGCCAGAAAAGGTATCTAATGAACGAATCTGGAGACCCCAGCCATCCTTCATCAGAGATCTTGCCAGAGACACTGCCCACAATTATTGCCACCCACCAGCTGACCGTGAGCACAGGTTCACCCACCTGAATAAGGCAATTCATACTCTGTTAACCTTGAATTCTGCCAGCCCTGCCATTCCATAAGCTGGGGGTTGTTGGAGCAACTCTCAGCTTGGGCAGAATTCAAATGAGCGCTTGCAATCAACATAAAATTAATTGTCATAAGCCCTGGGCATCTGGGCTCCATGCACGGCTGGTGAGAAGGGAGTTCAGGTCATCTCAGGGCGAGGTGGGGTTGGAGGTGCTCCCTGTTGGGCAATACCGCTTTGCGCTAGAGATCCTGAAAAGGTCTGTGCAGATTTGGTCCACTGATCTTGGTTCAGATGTTAATCATAGTGGCTGGCATTTTACTGATCACCTACTATGCGCCAAATGCTTTTTTACAAGCAGGATCTCATGACAATGCCTCCTGATTACCCCCCCCCCCCTTATTATAGATAGACACTTGCGGCTCCCAGAGGTTAAGTGACACATTCAAAGCCCCCACCTGGTCAAACCCCAGAACTGCCTGACCCCAAAGTCGGTATTCTTGACCATTCTGTCCCCATCCCAACATGGAAGCATCTGGGCAGATGGTGTCTATAGGACACCCCTACCTAGCAGTGTTGTGGACAACGTTGTGTCCAGACCTCTTTGGGTGGTGTTGCCCCTGCCCAAGCGGGGATGGCCTGCAGGAGAAAGCTTTTTGTCATACACAACATCCTGTGTGGGGCGCTTCTTGCCACCTTTGCTGCTGTTCCGTGCCGGAATAGAGACCGCCCGGGACCGTAGCTTTCACCTGCCAGACAAGCCCTTCCTTTTGGTTTACACAGTCTAAGTCCCCCTGGGTGACTCCCAGAGAAAGCACAAACCCCAAAGATTCTACAACCCTGCATTCCTGGCGGGGGGACACCGCATCGGATGGGTACTGCGAGTCCACGTCCCGCAGAAGGCAACCCTTTCAGCCGAGCCTGAAGCTCCCTGGCTACGGGAAGCCCAGGAAACTTTGCAGTCCTGACCCTTTGGGACGCCTTCCTAGGGCTCCCTCCTGCCGGTCCTTGTTCCTCTTGGGGAGTCCAGTACTCTCTACTGAGTAGGATGCCCCCTCCTGGCCAGGTCTGTGGCCTCCCCCGCCCCCCCCTCCGCCGCCCCCCGCGGGGATCCTCTTTCTCCGAGAGGGCGCCTTGCCCGGCGTTCTCCACGATTCTCAGCCCCTCCAATCGGGTGCGGGGCTCCTCAGAGGCGTCCCTTCTCTCCAGGTCCCCCGCCCGCGCCCGGCGTGGGGCGCCCCCTCTCCCTGCTTAGGGCGGGCGCCGGAACAGTGTCGCCGGCCGCCTGCAGGTGTCTCCCCACGGAGGGGCGCGCGTCCCTGCGCCGTGGCCGCTGCCAGGCGCCAGCGGCTCCTCGCCGAGGTGCACTCGCGCTCCGGGCTCCGGGCGCGCCGGAGCCGCTCCGCCGCTGCCGCCCGCCCCCCGCGCCCCCCGCGCTCCCCGCGCCGCGCCCTCACCCCCCGGGGGGGGGGCATGGGCCCGCGCCGCGTCCGCCGCCGCCGAACGCAGGCGCCCGAGCCCCGGGGCGCGGCGGGCAGCGGCCGCTGACGCGGGGCGCCGGCTGCCAACTTCGCGCGCGGAGCTCCCCCGGCGGCGCGGTCCCGGCGGCGCGGGCGGCATGAAGACGAGCCGCCGCGGCCGAGCGCTCCTGGCCGTGGCCCTGAACCTGCTGGCGCTGCTCTTCGCCACCACCGCCTTCCTCACCACGCACTGGTGCCAGGGCACGCAGCGGGTCCCCAAGCCCGGCTGCGGCCAGGGCGGGCGCGCCAACTGCCCCAACTCGGGCGCCAACGCCACGACCAACGGCACCGCCGCCCCCGCCACGGCCGCCGCCGCCGCCGCGGGGAACGGCCCCCCTGGCGGCGCGCTCTACAGCTGGGAGACGGGCGACGACCGCTTCCTCTTCAGGAATTTCCACACCGGCATCTGGTACTCGTGCGAGGAGGAGCTCGGCGGGCTCGGTGAGTGAGCGGCGGCGCCGGCGGCTCGGCGCCCCGCTAACCTCCCCCCACTCCGCGCCAAGCCCCGGGCGGCGCGGCCCCCGCGGCCCGAGCCCGGGCCCCACGCTACCTCCCGGCGGCCGGCCGAGGAGCCCCGCGCTCCGCAGGGCTCGGCCGCACGCCCGGGGGCGGGGAGCGCGCGGGAGCCGGCCGGGGGAGAGTAGGGGGCGGCCGGGACGCGCCGCTGTGCCGGGGCTCCGGGCAGAGCTGCTTCCTTTCCCGAGCTCCCGGCGCCTTTGGGGACGTCGCCGCGCCCCGGGGAGGCGCGTCTCCCGGGCACCCAGCCCAGCGGCCGGTCGGCGGGGCGCGCGCTCCTTTCCGCGCCAGAACTCGTCTCTGGGCTCGCCCCCTCCCCCGCCTTCGTTCGCGGGGCACCCGCTCCCCCTTCCCGGCCGGTCCCGCCTGGGGGCGGGCGCACCGACTGCTGCTTCGAGTACCCCCCACCCCCCAACCCGCAGGTCCCCGGAGCCGGGGGTGGTTGTCGTTCTCCCTGTCGGGGCTGGGGCAGCACGAGAGTCGGGGTGGGGGGGGGAGACCGGTGGGTTCCCAGCGGGGAGCCCTTCGTGTCCTGGCCCCCACCCGGGAGAGGATGCAGCGGGCGGGGGGCGAGGCGGCGGGAAAGCGGGACGGCTCCGCTCAGCTCAGCTCGGCTCAAAATTGGTGGTGGCGATGATGGTGGCGGTGGGAGGGTGACTTTTCAGAAGGCAGATGAGACTGTTCCCATGGCCTCGCTCCTCTTCCCTGCCCGCCCCGGGGCAGGCAGTGAGGCCCTGGGGCGGGTGCTGGGCCACACCACCTCCCAGACTTTGTGGTGTTCTAGGTCGGGGCGCGGGGACCCTCTTGAGTGAACTGACCTCTCTCCCCAAGGTTAAAAGTCTGTGCGTGCCCAGCTCTCCCATGCGCTCCAACGGGGTTTATGTGTGTACTCCGATGTGGATGGGGGCGGGTGACAATGGAGTTTGTTTAGAATAAGCCATTGGCCTGACTTGTTTGTCTAAAGGACAGAGAGACAAGAAGGTGTAAAATTAACCCAAGGAGGCCGCTGTCTCTGCCTGGAATTCCCTTCCCCACATCTTCCCCGGGCTGGCTCCTCACCTCCCCCCTGGGGGTCCCCACCCGGTTTGCCAGGCAGGGTCTTCTGGAGTGAAGACCTCCCCATCCCCTGGGGAGTAGGGTCCCCTAACTTTGTCCCTTGTCACCACCTTTATCTCCACCATGCTTGGCACAACCTGAGATTTTCTGGAGCCTGCCTCTGGTCACTAGTTTCTTGTCCCCCATGTCCACAGGATGTCCCTGTGAGGGGCGGGCCTGGGGCCTCCTGGTCCATGGGCATCCCCAGCTGCTGGGTAACGTCTAGCGGATAGGAGGTCATCAGTACGTTTTTGTGGGATTCATGTTGGATGAGGGCCTGGGATGATAAACCAGGGTTTTCCTGGGGTCCTGTCCGCTCTGCCTTGCCCCTGGAGGTGCCCCACTGAACTTTTCTCTCCCCACCTGCATACTGCTAGCCGTTTCCCAGACACCTGCCGTTTGAATAGGGTTAAACCTCGGAACCCGTCTCGCCCCATCAGACTCCCTTCTGATGTGCACTCAGAACTCAAGTCTTTACTCTGGGATGCAGTTAAAAAAAAACAAAAAAAAAACCTCAAAAGGTATCTTGGCCAAAGTTTTCGATTTTCCACTCAGTCTGACCATGACCCTTTCTACAGAAACCTTGTAACGTCTTATCCTGGGGGACATCTGTACCTCTTGGGGTAGAGGTCCCCACACATCACCTACACTTGTCACCAAGTTTCTCCTTTGCGTAGAAGCGCAGCCTCCCTGTCCGTCCTTTACTCACAGACTTAAAGGCACGAGGCTGCGTCTCTGGAGTGGTGGGGTCCCTGCCTCCGGGGGTGTCCCTGCCCCCCGATGGCTGGCTGAGCGTCTTCCCTGAGGTCTCTGCTGGCTTCTCCCTGAAGGTCACGGCCCACCTCTTGCAGTGATTTCCCTGTGTGGAACACTCAGCCAGGGCTTGACACGGGATGTTTAAGCCCGAGAAGTTTTCATAAAAATTATTAATTGAAAAACATTTAAAGCGATGTTAGCTTCCATTTATGGAGACTTTAAGGCACACCAGGCGCTGTGAGAACGTCTCACCTGCCAGATCTGGCTGACTCTTTGCCAACACCTCCGTGCCCGGCACTCACTCCAAGGGTGCCTACTTTTCAGATGAGGAATTGGGGGTTCAGAGAGGTTTTTGTCCAGGCGTCCCAGCTGGTAAGAGGCCCCCGATTATCTTCAGTGACAGAAGGGGATCGGGGTGAAGTAAATGATGGATGCTATTGGGGGGATCCTGGACGGGCACCATTTTGGGGGGGGTGGCACTCTGCCACAGACCCTCCTCCCAAGTCCTCCGTATGTAAAAACACGGGTGGTTCGTTTGTTGGGTAAATAAAACAAACCCACGGTTTCCCCTTTTCTCTTCCTCGCTGTTGGCTAGAGATCGCCCCTCCCAGAAAATCACAATTTTCCTCCCCGAGCGCTTGGAAAATAGTTATCAGCCTGTCAGAGCCGGTGAGGAATTTGGGAGGTCTGAGCCAGCTTGGATGGTTTCCCTGGCTGATCCCGCGATGCCCAAATCCTGTCTCGCCCCCTCTGTGGTCCTGAAAGGATGTCAGAAGTACCTGGCCTCAAACTTTTGTTGCCATGGCAACCTTTCTTCTGCGTTCCGTGACCATTTTTTAATTTATTTTTTACTTGAAGAGGGGAGAAAAATGCCCCAGCGCCCCCCTGCCCCCTACAAATCCTGCGCTCTTCTCTCCCCACTCCCTGAGACCTCAAGGGCCATGTTCTGTCCCTCCCGGCCAAACTACAGGGAAGGCTTTCTCTGCTTCCCAGCATTTGACGTTCACCCCAGTGAAAACGCCGGCCACGAAACCCTGACCTCTTCGGGAGAAGCAGTGCTTGCTAACTGCTCCTTTCTCTCCAGCGCTTGTTCGGTAATTTCTTTCTGTGCCCAGAAGAGCCTCTCCCCACTCTGGGCAGCCTCGGGGAAATCTAATAAGCCCTTTTACCCACATGAAAAAATCTACAGCATTCACCAAGGAAAACTGCAGCTTGTCCTAAACAGACACAATTTCACCAGACCGGGCACAAAGAAAGCTTTTCTCTTTCCTCTAAGAAGGAGCATCAGCCTCCTTCAACAAACAGAAAGGGAACGTGGCCTTGACACAGAATTACCCCAAGCCCTTCACGCAAATTGGATTTCTCCCCTGGATTGGATGCTCAGAAGGGCTGGGTGGTCGTCTGTTGTTGGCATTCTGAGGGCGGGGGCAGCAGAGGAAAGGTCTGGAAAAGGAATAGTGAAGGTCTGGGGGTGGGGAGATGGGCTGGCGGGGCGTGGGGCGGTGCTAACTGGGAGCACAGGTGGGGTTGGACTTCATCTCGATTGTGTTTGAACCTGAGTAAGTCGGTGACTCGAGAAGACTGGAGGGGCGGCAGGGGAGGGTTGAGGAGGGCTTGCCAGGATGCCTGGACGGAGTTGGGACTTAGGCAGCCACAGAGAAGGGAGGGACGGTCACGGCAAGCGGGAGCACCGTTTCCCCTGGGATGGGTGGAGCGAGCCGTTTGTGAAGGATGGCAGCTCCTTGAGTCTCCTGCTGGCAGTGTGGTTTGGGCGAGATCCTCAGTTTGCTCCCCTGTAGAATGGGGGATCCGAGCTGGTGGCACCTGTCGGAGGTGGAAGATGGCCGCAGAGCTATTTCTGGAAACATCTTCAAGTCAGTGCTAAGCTCTCGCTGACCACCCAGTTCAGAATTGATCTCCCCACACATTTCCTGCTTGCTTTTCCTTCTAGCACTTGCTACGGACTTTACCTCAGCGTTGCTTGTCTGTTTTGTGTATGGCCCGCTGGCTCTGTGAAGGTGGCAGATGAGTTCACCCGCTCTGTTCCCTGCTGCTCCCTTAGTGCTCAGGACACTGGCACATGGTAGGTGCTCAGCAAACACTGGTGGGATGAATATTCGTTGTTGTTAAGAGTGCTGCTCTCTCTTGGGCTCCGAGTGTCTTATTACCCTGCAGGGAGGCCAACAAGGGACCTTTCACTGAGGTGCCCACCACACACAACCCCTCCTTTACACACCCCAGTGCTTGTGGGGTGAGGTCATTCTGACTCAGGAGGGAAAAGCCCCTAGCTGACCCCTGACCCTCGCCTTTCTTGCTTCCCTTTCTTTTCTACAGAAACCCCCAGATCTTCTGCTTGCTCCCTGAAATCATGCCGCGATCTTTTTCATGAGTATGAGGACAGACATGATGTCCCCACTGAGGAAGCTTCTAGTGCTGGGAGTGTGTTGGTGTAATATCAGACGGGCTTTGTGTTAGGATTGTCTTTCGGATGGGTGAAGACTGGGACTTCGAAAGGCGTGGCTCTAAGCCCAAGACCAGTGTTGTTTTCTTCCATTTCCAGAACAGCTTTCTGACAGCCTAGTGCCATGGTTCCAGCTCTTTTCTGGGGCACAGAGAGGTGAAGTGACTTGCCCAAGCACACACAGCTACCCAGTGGCAGAGCTGGGATGTGCACCCAAGCAGAAGTTTCCAGAACCTGGTCCTTGCCTGCTATGCGGCACCACACCCCCACCAACCCAATTCAGTCCAGCTCCCCAGGCTCCTCCAGCAGAGGAAGAGCTGTGCAAGGGAGTCATGAGCCCCAGGTTTGAGTCCGGGCTCCAGTGCCAACTTGCCGAGTGACTCTGGCTAAGTCCCATTCCCACTCTGGCCTTTTCTTTCCTCATGCGTGGAATGAAGGTTTTCTGTGTGTGTTTTTCTGTCTGGATGATGGAGGCAACAGAGAACCCCGCAAGGACAGGTTTTGGGGACAGACAGCCGGGGCCCCAGCCCCTACACCACTGCTCACCTGCTGTGTGGCTTTGGTTGGGGACTTGCCCTCTCTGGGCCTCAGTTTCCTTGGCTGGGACACAGGGACCATCAGAGCTGTCTAACCAATCTTGTTGGAGGTAAAGCTGATGGTGTGGGCACTCTGTCGGCACCCGGCAAACACCCAGTAAGAGCTGGGACTGACCCTGCGGCCTGCAGGTCCGCTTGGAACTTTCCATCTGTTTCCTTTAGCCCCGCAGTGTTTAGTCTTGGAATGAGTCGCCAGCATTTGAAAATGCAGACATTTTCACGGAAACATATGGATTTTTGGCAGGTCTGTGAACACAGAGTCTGGGATCCCACGGGAGTGGCTGGGGGCCCTCCCGGGAGGCCACAGGCTGCCCTCCACCCACCCGCCCCCTCACTGTGGACCCAACCCTCCCCCTTCCAGGGGCTCTGGCCTTGGGAGAGTCCTCCTTGGCGCCTCTGGTCCTCATGTCCCCATATCGTCTGCTGGCAAATCCTGCAGCACATCGTCCAGAATCCTGGCCCCTCCCCCCTGGCCCTGACCAGGCCCTGCAGATTTTCCCTGGGCTCCCTGCTTCTGCCCTCGGCCCCCATGGTCTGCTTTCTACCCAGCAGTGAAACCCAGGTCAGATCACCTCCCTCCGCTGTGCATAGCCCTCCTGTGCAGTCTGTCTCACTCAGGCTCAGAGCCAATGCCTTCCAGGGCCTGTGGCCCACTGTGATGCACCTGCGTAGACTCACTGACCCCACCGCCTTCACTCTGCCCAGCCCCAAGAGCCTCCTTGTTGGTTCCTGAACAGGCCCATGCCTTCCTGCCCCAGGGCCTTTGTACTTGCTGTTCGTGCCATCTGGGGACTCTTCTGGATGTCTGCAAGGCAGGCTGCCCTGGGCTCAAATGTCCTCTTTCCCAGGGGCCTTCCCTGACCACGCCCTCTCAATCAGCGACCTCCCCCCTCCCCCCAGCACTTCCCTCCCACCTTCTCCCCCCATGGCTGTGACTGTTGTGTTACCCGCTACATATCATCCTCGTTTATCTTCTTTATGATCTCTCTCCTCTGTTCCCCTGCCAGCTCCATGGCGACAGGACTTTGGTCCATGTCATGGTATGTCGCATTCCAGCACCTAGACAGGCTGGCACTTAGTAAGGGTGGAGTGACTGTGTGTTGAATGCATTTGGGATTCTAGAACTCAGGACTTCTGAGTACAGCCGGCGGCCCCGGCTCTGTGCTCCGTGCCCGTGGGGAGCTGGAGGGGTTCGGTGTGGTCATTGCCCTTGTTTAATCTGGGGTACCAGGCTTTTGCGGGTGTCATGACTTGGGGCCTCTTGGGTTGCCCGCAGGACCGTGGTGGTGAAGCTCTTTTGGTCCCAAGAAGGACAGAAGCAGATTCAAGCCCCAGTATGGAAAAAGGTGTGTTTTGTGGGGGCAGCTGCCCCCACACTGTCCAGGTGGAGACACAATCACCAGGCCTCGCAGGGCCCCATCCGGGTTCCTGGATGCCTGAGACGATGGGCCCTCCCGCAAACTCAAATCCTACAAGGGCCAGCCCAGGACCACAGGATAGGGCTCTAGAGGGAGAGGGGGGTTTGTGAGGACCCGGGGGCAGTGGCTGAGCCCCAGACACCCATTCTCATTGCTGGGTGGGGGCCCACATGGGACCCCCTTGTCCATTTTGTCAAAACTCCAGGTGTTTTTTGGGAAACCTCTTGACGGTTAAAATTTGGTAGCTGATTCGATTAAAAAATAAGAAGCCTGTCCTGTGAGCGCCTGGGTGGCTCCGTTGGTTAAGTGACTGCCTTCGGCTCAGGTCATGATCCTAGAGTCCTGGGATGTAGTCCTGCATCGGGCTCCCTGCTCGACGGAGAATCTGCTTCTCCCTCTGACCCTCCCCCTTCTCATGCTCTCTCTCTCTCTCTCTCTCTCTCTCTCATTCTCTCTCTCTTTCTCTCTCAAATAAATAAATAAAATCTTAAAAAAAAAAAAAAAAGGCCTGTCCTGCAGGCCAAAAGCTAACACTACCGAGGGGGCGAGCCAACCCTCCTTTTGCCAGTTTGCAATTCCTAGAGGCGAGCTCTGCTGGTAACAAGATTCGATTCCACATCTCTTGGTTCACGGTCTTGAGGCAGAATCTGATGGGACGGCGTGGTGCTGGGGGCCGCAGCTGGTCCTGTCCGCTGTGTTCTGGGAGGCGGGGGTAGGATTACACAACCGGTCCTGTGGGCAGAGGGGACCAGAACTGGGCGCCAGGGCAATGGGTAGCGCTTGGGCAGATGTTCCAGAAAGGAGTCAGCCCTATTGGCCAGGACTCTAGGAGTCACTGCAAGCAAGAGAAACTCATTTGAAATGGTCTTGAGCGGAAGGAAAAAAAAAAAAAAAGGAACTATGGTTTCTCTCTTTGTATAGATTCTGATTTTTTTCCCAAAGATTTTATTTATTGGGGCACCTGGGTGGCTCAGTGGGTTAAGCCTCTGCCTTCAGCTCAGGTCGTGATCTCAGGGTCCTGGGATCAATTCCCTCGTTGGGCTCTCTGCTCAGCAGGGAGGCTGCCTCCCCCCACTCTCTCTGCCCACCTCTCTGCCTACTTGTGACTCTCTCTCTGTCAAATAAATAAATAAAGTCTTTATAAAAAAATAAAGATTTTATTTATTTGTTTGAGAGAGAGCACACGCAAGTGGTGGGAGAAGCAGAGGTAGAGGGACCAGCAGACACTATGCTGAGCTTGGAGCCTGAGGTGGGGTTCGATCCCAGGACCCTGAGATCATGACCTGAGCCCAAATCGAGAGTCAGATGTTTAACCCACTGAGCCACCCAGGTGTCTCCCTCCAACCCCCCCAACTCTTTAAGTAATTTCTACACCCAGCCTAGGGCTCAGACTCACAACCCTGAGATCAAGAGTCTCACACTCTCCTGACTGAGCCAGCCAGGCGCCCCTGTCGCGTCTCTTAACAGAAAGTCTCGTGAGCAGATTCTGGGTGTGGGTCGTGTCTGGATCAAGCAGGGTTGTTGGGAATCTGTGTCTTTCCAGCACTTGGCTCTGCCTTCCTCTGAGTTAGCGTCATTCTCAGGTGCCTCCTGCCCCGCCTTGGCTGACAGCTTTGAGCTCACCTCCTGTCTTTCCAAGAATTTCGGTGGAAAAACGAGGTCTTCTTTCCCAACATCCCAACAAAAAAGTCCCAGAACTGGTTCTCAGAGGATCAACAGCCCTGAACCGATCAGTGTGGCCCAAGAGGGTAGCCAGGCCTTGGTCACTTGTGCCCTTGTTCCCATGGTCACACCCTGGGGGGTGGTGCGGGAGATGGAGACATCTCTGCCTGAGCCACATGGTTCTGAGAGTGGGAGGGGTGTAGCAGTGAGTTCTTGTTATGGAACGCTGCATAACAACAAAACCTCCTTGGCCTATGTTCCCCGATTCTTCTAGAGAACTTGTTAGAATGCACAGCCCCAGGGTCCTGCCCTTGGACTTTTTGCTTGGTGGGCCTGGGTGAGGCCCGGGAATATGTATTTCTAACTAGCTCCCCAGGGGTCTTGGGGACACGGGCAGGCGTGAGCATCAGCGTTGGGAGACAGCCCTGTCATTTTGCATCTGGGAATGAGGCAGTGTGCAGGCCTGGGGCTGGCTTCTGCCGAGTATGGGGTGGGGCTGGCCCCCTCATCCTCCCCCCACCCTGAGCCCCTGCCTGTGGGTTCCCCCTGCCTTCTGCTCTCTTGTCTCCCTGACCGCCTTCTACTCCCCCTGCCCTGCCCTCTGGCCTCCCTGCACTTCTGGGCGCTCCAAGCTGATTTCCCACTTTGGGGTGTTTGCTCTTGGCCGTTCCTGGCCCGGAATTCCATTCCCCTGTATCTGTAAGTCTCTGCTCTGCCTGCAGACCCTTGTCAACCCCCTAGCTCCTATCTCCTCCAGAGGCAGTTTGCTGAAATGACCTTTTTATTTGTTTCCATGCCTCTTTACGATTTGTAGCTCTCGTCCTAAAGTGAGCCCCTCCGAGCAGAAGGGAGACTGTATTCAGCTCACTGTGGTGGTGTCCCAGGGGCGGGACACGGCAGTCCTTAGGAAGTGGCAAAATCCCTTGGGATTGGAGAGTAGGTACCCAGTGTCTCCCCATCCTGGGAATGCTCAAACCCCAAGGAACCATGAAGGAGGGGTGGGGGGGCAGGCTGTGTGTGTGTCGGGGGAGAGATGGAGGAAAATGTGACTGGGCAGGGTCACACAGCACTCCCGGCCCATGGGGAGCCCCTGGGGATCCCCAGACTTGTCCCCCGGACCTCATGGATCCCAAGGAAGAAGTGGTAGTGGTTTGGGTGGGGACACTGATGGAGACCATGGTTTGGAACAGAGCAAGCATGAATTTTTCATCTTCTGAGTTTTCAGAGGAAACGTGGCCCTCAGTTTCTGTATCTCAAAAGTGGGGGTAATGGTACCAGGCTTTCTGGATAGGCTTTTTCCAGGGGTTCCTGGTTGATATCTACTCCAAATGGAAGGCCAGAATCCCTGCTTCCCCAAACAGTCCCTCAGCTGCAGGAATGAACAGGAGGGACCCGAACTCTGTAATTGGGTGGTGATGTAGGTGAGATGTGGAAGGGGGCCTGGCCTCATGCTGCCCAGGCCAGTGGTAGGGTGAGGGGCCTGGCCACTTCCCTGCTGGGGGGGATGGCCAGTGGCTCTGGGGGCCTTGTCCTGTGTGCCAGCCTCCCAGGGATCGGGTCCAAGGTGACGGCTGGGCCAGGGTGGGGAGAGGACAGAGTAGGGTGGAGAGAGGCAGATCGAGACGAAGGGACACAGAGGGAGAGAGACACAGACACAGGGATGCACACGGACATATACGCAAACACACACACACACACGTACACACACACACACAAGCACGCTCACACAGGCATGCTGAGGGAGCAGGCCCAGGGACCTGGAGGGGAGCAGCAGAGGGGAGCCTGAAGGAGCCCGGAAGGCCGGAGGGGGCCTATATGGCCCTTTCTCTGCTCTTTTCCAGGAGCACTGGGGTCTGCGACCCTTCCAGGCCTTCCTCCCTTGGCCCTGGGCATGTGGGGAAGGCAGGGCGCCCTCGCCCACTTTCCCTCCTCCCTCCACCCATGCCCTGTTGGGGGGCCCCTCTCCAGACTGTCCCAGGTTATTTTTACCAGTCATTCACGATCCAGGAAACTCGGTCTGTGGGAGGCAGCTTCCCAGCGAGCCAACTAGATCTTCACCCTATCGCCTTGGGGACACACTTGTAGATCCTCCACGCCCCTCTGTCTGTGTCCGTTTGTCCTCTCTTCTCTCCGCGCCTCCGTCCTGTATTCTCTGTCGGAGGGTCCAGTTCGGGAAAAGGGGAGGGAGAGGCTTAACTTTCTGCTTCTGTCTGCCCCGGCTGCTCTCTTGGCTGCCAGCCTTGTCACCCATCATCACACCCCTCCCCCAGCCTTGCCTTGGGAGAGCGCTTTTGGGTGGTCCTGGGAGAAGCAGAGAGGGGAGGGAGAGCGACCCTGGAGCACAGCTGGGGGTGGGGGGACACAAATCTTGAGTTGTTCCCTCTGCTTGGAGGTTCGAAGGGAATGAACAAAGCCCACACCAAGCCCCTGCTTTCCTGCCCTCCCCAGCTGGGGCAGGCTGCCTCCCACTACCGTAGCCCACCGCAAATCTGGGAAGGTCCAAGCAGCCGTGGGAACCGTGTATCATGCTGTCCTCACCAGGGTCCTAAAGAAGAGAGGCTCTGGGACGCCTGGGTGGCTCAGTTGGTTGAGTGGCTGCCTTCGGCTCAGGTCATGATCCCAGCGGCCTGGGATCGAGTCCCACATCGGGCTCCTTGCTCGGTGGGGAGCCTGCTTCTCCCTCTGCCTCTGCCTGCCACTCTGTCTGCCCGTGCTCGCTCCCTCTCTCTCTCTCTCTGACAAATAAATAAATAAAAAAAATATTAAAAAAAATTCCTTCTAAAGAAGAGAGGCTCCATCTCAGGCCTCCATGGCTGCTGAGGCCAGAGAGCGGGATGTGTTTCTGCCTGGAAGGGGCACCTGCCATTGGCCAGAACAAACCTCAAGGTCACATCTAACATCCTCAGGGGCTGGGGGATGGTCGTGCTACCGTGGGCCTAGGAAGCGCAGAGCTGGGACGATTGGGGACAGCGGGGATGGCTCCCACACCCACACCCTGCCCCTCTCAGCCCCGTCTCAACAAACGGCAAGAGACACACATGCACACACACGGCACTCAATCCATCAGCCAATCCTGCTGGCTTCTTTGAGAGACACATCCAGAGTCCAACGATTTGTCACCCTCTCTCTGCTACCGTGGCTGAGTCAGCACGGTCCCTTGCCTGGATGACTCCAGCATCCCCCTCACTGGCCTTTCTGCCTCCCCTTGTCCCCCATAGTCGGCTGAGGGTTCCTGTACACATTGGATGATGTCCCTCACGTGACCTCATCTCACTTGGGTAAAGCTAAAGTCCTCCTAGTGGCTGCAGAACCGGACCGGAGTTGTCCCTGTTGTCCCACTACATTGTTCCCTGCTTCTGCTGCTGGGTTTTGCACAACCTATCCCCCCTCCACGCTTCTGCCTCAGGGCCTTTGCACTTACTTTCCTCATCCCGAACACTCTTTCTCAGATTCCCACCCCCTCACTAATAAAATGTGTGGGGTCTTCTCTGGTCACCCATTTAAAACTGACTGCCCATGCCCAGCATACCGTCATCCACCACTCAGCCTGATCTGTTTTTTCTATAACGCTTTTCCTCCTGACATTCATGGACCTCAAATGCCCCAGTGACAGGCAGCCCATTCTCTGAAGATCATGATCTACACCAACTCTGTTTTATGGACAAGGACACTCTGTCTCTGAGGGGAGAGGACCTCCTTGCAGAGCTAGTGCTGGGACCCAGATGGCTTCCCCTAGGCCTTGCTTCTAGTTGCTGGTCTTTGGTTATTCCTTGAAGATCCACAGACCCTGACCTTCAGTTTCATGCCTTCTGCTCGATTTGTCAGAAGAATGGTTATTTAAAAATAGCTCTTCCCCACCCCCTCAAATAAACCACTTTTCCTGGGATAGGTAGGAAGCAAACAGTTGGAATTACTCTGATGGGAAGACTTGAGATTCCTTTTTTTTTTTTTTCAAGCTTTTACTGATTTATTAGAGAGAGAGAGAGAGAGAGAGAGAGAGAGAGAATGAACAGGATGGGGGTGGGCAGAGGGAGAGGGAGAAGCAGACTCCCCGCTGAGCAGGGAGCCCAACATGGGGCTCAGTTCCAGGACCCTGAGATCATGACCTGAGCCAAAGGGAGATGCTTAACCAACTGAGCCCCCGAGGTGTCCCTGAGATTAGAGTCTTTGATAGGGTGTCATCGAAACTTCCTTGAAGTGAGACCCGAATGAGCCAAGGAAGGCAGCCTTCTGGGGGTGAGGAGCACTCCAGGCAGAAGAAGTCCATCCCCAGTGGTGGGTCGCTTTGGTTTTCTACCCACGGAGTCAATTTTCTGTGAGTTGTGTTTCCTCGGAAAATAATTTATTCATCCAGAGTTTTGAACTGACTTGTGTAAAATTTAGCACAGTATTTTCTTAGGATTAAAAGGAAAAGTCTCTCTTTGAGTGGTTTCCTTTTTGTACTCCTTGTCCTGTGGATTTGAGTTTTCTTTCTCTTGTTTTTCTTGCTGGAGTCTGCCAAGTGTGATATGGGCCCTGGTGAATGTTGCTTTTCACACCCTCCAGAAAATGCACACTGGCTTGAAATCCTTACATAGGACCTGGGATGAGATGTCACATCCTCATTCTGGAGGCCCTAATCATTTGGTCCAGCTTCCCCTCCTTAGTTTTCAGCTCAGGTCTTGCCAGTCTGTTTTATGGTCTCCCCCCTCCCCCACCCCCACCCCCACCGCCTGTTTTTAAGAATCATTTTTCTGTATAAATTATTTGTTTAAATTTTCAAATATGGTCTATTTTCCTTTGGCTCAGTTTTTTGAGGTTTGTTTTATTAGTGTTTCCAAGTATTTGAATTGAAAACTTTGTTTCCGTAGTTTAAAAAAAAAAAAAAAAAGGAATGCATTTAATGCTATGAGTTTTCCTCTGAGCCTCACTTTGGCCCTGTCTTGTGAGTTTCAAAATGCACTGCTTTCTTCGAAATGTTTTTTTGATATTATAATTTTGTCTCTAGCAGTTCTTTTTTTTTTTTTTAAAGATTTTATTTATATGAGAGAGAAGATAGGAGAGAGAGAGAGAAAGCATTAGCAGAGGGAGGGGCAGAGGGAGAAGCAGATTCCCTACTGATCAGGGAGCCTGACTTGGGACTTAATCCCCAGACCCCGGGATCATGGCCTGAGTTGAAGGCAGGCACCCAGCCAACTGAGCCATGCAGGCCCCCTTTTCTCTTACGGTTCTGAAACTTCAGTTTCATTTCTCATTAATCCAAGAATAATTTAGTAGAGCACTAGAAACTTCCCAGTGGTTTGTCTCATTTGCTGAAATGTTTGGCATCGATTTCTAGTTTTGCTGAGTGACAAAGTGGCCTGTGAACTTTCTGTTTCATAATCTTTAAATATTTTTTGGGCAGTGTCTTGGTAAATGTCCCTGAAAAAGCAGGGACATTCCCTGTGCGTTGGGTAAAGCAGCTTTATAGCTAGTATTATCCAAGGACTTTCTTGTTTATTTCTCTGCTGTCTTGATATTCCAAAAGCTGAAGTAGGTCAAAGTCTTTCCCTTCCATAGAATTCTTTCTTTCCATTTTTACTTGTGTCTCTGCTAGTTTTAGTTTTTATGAAGTTTGATTCGATGTTATTCATCACAAAACGATTCATGACAGTTATATTTTCATTGTGAAATTGTGGATTTTATCTTTTGTCAAGATAAAATGACTATTTTCCCCTAGTGAATGCTTTTTGCTTTGGATTCTATTTTTTCATATTTTAATATTGCTATCCCAGCTTCGTTTTGTTTGTGTCCCCTTGATGTGTCTCTCTGTAGCCTTTTCATTTCAATGTTCCTGGTCTTTCTGCTAGGTGCCTATCTGGCAAGAGATTTGGTTTTCTGGGACAACCGGGGTATCTTAACCAAACAACATTTATAAATACATCCGATCTCATTTCTCCTTTTTTGTTGAAGGCTTCCAATTTTTTAGTCTTTTTTCTTTACACATTTTCTTTGTTTTATCTTTTACTCCATGAGTTAGGTTTCGTTTCTTTTTTCTTAGCTAATGATTTAAAAATATATACACACTACCATTAATTCTGTTTTTAATGCTCAGACTTCTATTTCTCTGTGACTATGCAGAGCAATACAACATATAATTCAAATTTTGAATTTTTGAATTCTGTTTTTTACTCGTATTGGTAATGACAATTGCAATTTTATTTATTTATTTATTTATTTATTTATTTATTTGCTTATCTTGTCTCAGGGTTAATTGCAAGTCCCTTTAGTTACTTTCCCTCTGCTTTTGTTCATATGTTGGCTGGGTTTGAGTGTGACATATGACGGCAACCAGTGTTGTGCTGGGTCCCATGCTAGATGCTGAGGTATAATCTTGAAGAGGATGACTAGGTAGGTCGCTGTCCTTATGGAACTTCTAGAGTGTATGTATGCATGTGTGTGTGTGTGTTTGTGTGTGTGTGTGAATAACACACAAGGAGGCAAACTCAGCCCCTCTGAGGAGGGATATCTAAGTTGAGACTTGAAGAGTGAGAGAAAGTGGGCCATGGGCAAGTGGAGGAAATGACACGTGCAAAGGCTCTGTGTAGGGACAGAGCTTGGTGAGCGGGAAGAAGGCAGGTGGATGTGGCTACAGCAGAGTGAGCCAGGAAGTAGGAGAGCAGCAGAGACAAGATCAGGGCTTTGTAGGTATGGAGGGGGTGGGGGGACTTTATCCTCAGTGCACATGACCCACCTCTTAGCTCTTAAGAAACAAACGACCAAACATTAGGAATAGCTTTCCTTGGTCTTTGGATATGAATGATAGCATGGCTGGGTGTAGAACCCACAGGTTTAAATCTTTTCCCTCAATATCCTGTGGATATCACCCCGTGTTTTCTGGCATCTAAGTTGAAGAAAGGATGTCTAAAGTCAGCCAAATTTTTCCTTTGTAAGCATCTTTTGTCCCCTTGAATTCTTGTATAATTTTCCCTCACTTATCCTCAATATAGAGAACTTTTCATGGGATTTATGAATGTTGATTTTTAACATTGGCTGGGTACCTGTTGAGATCAGCTTAAGGAGGCTTGATTGTATTGTTTTTTCAGTTATTTCTACTGTTCCATTTGTTTCAAGATTTTCTTTAAGAATACCACTTATTTATGGGATTGGTTTCTGTTCTCTGACCTCTCTGTCTCTTATTTTCTCTCATGATTTTATTTCATTTTATTATTTTAAAAAGTATTTATTTATTTGACAGAGAGAGAGAGAGAGGGAGGGAGACAATGAGAGAGTGAACACAAGCAGGGGGAGTGGGAGAAGGAGAAGCAGGCTTCCCACGGAGTTGGGACCCCATTGCGGGGCTCAATCCCAGGACCCTGAGATCACAACTCCAGCCGAAGGCATATGCTTAATTACTGAGCTGCCCAGGTGCCTCTCTCTCATAATTTTAACATTCTCTTTGTCTCATTCTTTCAGAATTTGTCCTGCTTGGTGTTCTCTGAGCTTCCTGGATCTATGGTTTGGTGTCTGACATTAATTTGGGAAATTCTCAGTCATTACTGTTTCAAACATTTTTTTGTTCCTTTCTCCTCCCCCCGCCTTTCTAGTATTCCCATTATACATATGTTATGCCATTTACAGTTGTTCCACCATCGTTGGATATTCTTTTCTATTTTTTGCCTGTCTTTTTTCCTCTTTGTTTTTAGTTTTGGAGGTTTCTATTAAGATATCCTCAAGCTTAGAGATTCTTTCCTCAGCCATGTCCAGTCTGTTCGTCAGTATACCAAAGGCATTCCTTACTTCTGTCACAGTGTTCTCGATCTCTGGCATTTCTTTTTGGTTCTTTGTTAGTTTTTCCACTTTGTATTGCTCGTCTGTTCTTGCATGCTGTCTATTTTACCCATGAAAGCCCTTAACATGTTAATCATTGTTTTCAGTTCCTGGTCTTATAGTCCCAACAGCATTGCCATTTCTGGGTCTGGTTCTGATGCTTGTTCTGTCTCTTCAAGTTGTGTTTTTGTTTTTTGTTTGTTTGTTTATTTTTGCCTTGGGATATGCCCTGTAATTGCTTTCCTGATAGCTGGACACGATGGGCTGGGTCTGAGGAACTGCTGTAAACAAGCCTAGAGCCGGCTGGGGTTGGGTGTTTGCCTTCCCCCATGTCAGTTAGGTTCTCATAATACCCTAGCAGGTTAGGATTTGGTTAACTAGTTTTTCTGGAGGGCAGGCCTTAAGAAGAACAGAATGTTCTGGTGTATTTCAGAATAGTTCCTTTCCTGCTCCCCTGATGGAAACATGGGAAGATCTTTATCTGATATTCACTGTGAGGACCTTTTAGAGCTTCTGGAGGTCAAACTCACAAAAGCGTGGGGACCCCAGTGACTGGCTTCCCTGGAGTTTTCCTCTCTCAGACTTGTTCACACTGAGCTTCTGGCAACTCATCAGCTATAGTTCCAGATTCCCTTCGCCAGGGCTGGTTCCCATGGCGGTTTCTGCTTCAGTAGGGTTGTAATTCTCTGTAACCCTCTGTCTTTCCAATTTTGGGGACAGCGGTTTGCCCTGTGACTTCACTTCTCTGAGGGAAGCTGACCGTGTAGCTTGTTCCACTTTTGACTTCTGTTAGGACAGATTGGTGACTTGCTGTGTCCTTATATGCTGGACCAGAAGCTGGAGGTCTTGCGTAGTCCCATTCTTTTGCATTTTGGAATAGTTGGGAAAGTTTGTTCTCCAGCTTCTGGCATCTCTGGATGTTTGGGAGAGAGGCCTCCATCCCCACATCCTTCCTACTTTTCTACTCTAGTGATCAAGGTGAGACTGTGCTGGATGAGCTCTGACTGTGCCTTGCTCTCTGTCCCCTGTCCTCCAGCCTGGTTCTGCTGGGACCTCTAAGGGTGGGTCATGTGGGGCTTCCACTGAGACAGGAGGTGGTTTGAAGACCCAATTTCAAGTCCAGCCCAGAGGAGCAGAGACACAAGAGACTCTTGAGTTGGGTCTCGTTATGTCCCTAAGTCATGCCAAACGACTTCCCTTGGGCAGAGTTTTAAGTGTCTTGGGCTCAGTGTCACTAACACTGTGTTGCTGGTTCGGGTTCCTGCAGGGCTGGGTCTGCCCTTCATTGCTTCTGATGGGTGACTCTGCCTTTGTATCTGTGGGACCTTACAGTCCTTCCTGTCCTCACGTGGCTCCCATTTCACCTGGACTGCCTTCCTGGCAGCTCTCCTCAGTGCAATCTGTTGTCTTAGCCTCCAATCTGCCAAGCCTTGGTTATAGAGTTTAGAGTCTATGGTCCCTTAGGGACACAAACAAATGCTTTTATGAATTATCTGTGCTCCCTTCAATGAGTGCCTTTCAAAGAGGTGCTTCTCTTCTCTATCTTGAGCCTACCATTCCTCTTTTTAGGTTGTAGAATTGTCCCCCTGGCACCCTATGTGTGATCGTTTTCCATGTACTTCCTCATTTTGGGTCTGGAACAGTCTCTCCAGGCCTAGTATTTGCTCCTACATAGAGCGGGCTCTCTTTGATCCTTCTCACTCACACCTGGCTGCCGTTACATTCCTGCTCAACCTGTCTTAAGATCTTAGCTGGTCCTGATGGCTGGCATTTATAACATGAAGCTGAATTCCGTTTTCGGGGTTTTAAAAAATATTTTGTGACTCTGCTAGCTAGAGATCGGATCTCCCTTGCTCACCTCCTGACGAGCCTTGAATATGGCCAAGAGGAATTATTTTCCTTAACAGAAATGGTGGATAGAAAACCACACTGCCCCAGGTGCACCCTTCCTACATTTTTTCCCCGTCTTCACCCAGTTTTCTTGACAACCCAAGACAACAGCGATGCGCTGTTGCCCATCCACTCAGGCTCTTGGGCATATGCCCTCAGTGGGAATCGCAGATGCTGGCTGGTCGGCTGGTTGGAAGCCGGGGTGAGCGATCCTGGTCTCTGTCAGAGTGGCTCCGTGCTCCAGAGGATGGGCACTCCCTCTGCCACATCCAGTGAAGTCGTGGACTCAGGACGGTGGAACCCTTCAGGCTTCCTCTTCCTTGGCTGCAAAGATAAGTGGATTCATGGAAATTCCTTTCTGGTCCGGCAGAGATCATTGCCGACAGATGCCGTTTGTAGCTTCCCCTGTAGCATTTCACTGATTCGTGGGTCTTCTTGATATTTGGTTGAAAGATTGATAAGAGGGGGCAAATCATGCATCCCTGGCCTGCCACCAGTCTTGACCTAGAAGCCCCACATCCTCTGATGGGCACAGGTTCTGAGAAAGAGGAGGGGAAAGGGTGGTAGACATCTCCAATGGATTTCGAATCAAGAAAATACAAGCTGGCATCGTGACCCATTTGTTTACTCACTCGCTCCTTCATTACATGACTGTTCACTGGGTTCTGGATCTACGTTATGCTTATGCTGATAGGAACAGGAGATCAAAAAATGGCTAGCCTTGGGTCTCTGTCTTGGAAAGAAGTCCTCTAGCACCAGCTCGGTATGATCTTGACTAAATGATTGAACCTAGTGGCGCCTCATTTTTACCCATTGGTAAAATGCCACAAAATGCAAAATATCCGAAGGGTTGTTGTGAACTTGAGAAGGTGCAGTAGAGGTGAGGTCGCTTCCACAGCGCCCGGCACCAGGGCGCAGGAGCCCGTTTGCTGCCTTCGGGTCTGGATGGAGCTCTTGGAATGCAGGGAGATGGCCCAGGATGGGGACACTGGTGGGAAAAGAGACACTAGGCTCTTAGCTATCTCCAAGAGATGCCAGGTGGCCACTCAGCACTGCCCGGCCTGGGGGGGAGGGAGGCTCAGGAGCTGCTGTCAAGTCACTCACCTGCCTGCGTGTCCAGAGGGTCTGAGCTCAGTGGAGGGAAGGTTCTAGGTTCTAGGGTCTGGGACACTGTCTCCATCTCCTGGGTCCCACTCAACGGAAGGGGGTCTCCACTTTCTTTGCTCCATTTTCTTTTCTATCCTTGAAATTTCGTTCATTCACTCCTTTGAAAGATTTTGAGTGTGTGCTATATGCCAAGGACTTTTTGTGTGTGTTTGTTTTTGTGGTTGGGGGCTAATTTTTTGGCAACACGACTTCAGTGATGAAAAAGACAGGGACTCTCTACTCTTACCAACTTTTGATTCCTTTTTCACGGGAAGAGGGGTGAGGCCACAAGTAAACGAATTAATGAGGTGGTTTCAAAGGGTGAGAAATACAGTGAAAGGGAGGTCAGGGAAGGGAGGTCTCTCTAGGGAGCCCAAGTTTTCCCTGAGAACTGACTGTCAAAAAGGAGCCAGCAAGTGTGTAGACTCTGAAGTCAGAGCCGGGATGGAGAAGCGGTGGGTGTGGCTCGGGGGTCAAGTCAGGAGGTGATGACATTGATCCACAGGAGGCGATAGAGTGAGCTGGAAGGGGCGGGGGTGGGGGAGGGGAACGGGCATTGGTGTGTGGGGGAGTGTTGGGGAACTGTTTTGCAGGAAGAAGCAACAGGACTTGATGAAGAGGCCAGCCAAGGAGGGAAAGGAGTCGGGGGTGACCCCTGGGGTTTTGATCTGAGAGACTGGTGGGTGATGCCATGTGCTGAGAGATGGAGAAAAATAGGGAGGAACAGGTTCAAGAGGGGAATGTCATGTTGACATCTGACCTGCTGGGGACCAAGGACTGTGCGTGTGTGAGTGTGTGTGCGTGGCTGTGTTCTGGGGAGGGTTTGTCAATATTGGCACTGTTGACATTTTAGATAGACTCTTTGTTGTGGGGGGGCTGGTCTGTGCCTTGTAGGGCATTTAAAAGCCTCTGTGCCCTTAGCACCCACCTCAGCGGGTCAGAATGACCATCAAAATATCTCCAAGCATTTTCACATGTCCTCCGGGGGACAAATCGCTCCTGGCTGACAGCCAACGTGCAGTCTTCCCAGGGATGCTGACTGCCATTGTAGGAAGAAATGGCATGCACACAGAACGGGTGCCAGCACCGCTCCCTTCCTCACCCATGGTCAGCATCCTTCGTTGATCATATTACTTCCTCATAAAAATCTCACCCGCTGCCTCAGAATCCTTCTTAACACAATTGACCAGTAGCCATCATCAGTGACTGAGATTGGTAATGAGAGAAAACCCATTTGATCTCCCTGTTCTAGGGCTGGGGAGAAAAAAAGAACCCAGAATGCTGTCTGTGTTCCACACACTGATTTACAGTAAAACCCTTGATAGAGGTCTTTATCTGTCTGTGCCTCAGTGTCCCCGCGTGTCAGCTGAAAGCAAAGCTAACCGCTTTCTATGGATCTGACAGAGCCTTAAGTGGGAGGATCAATGAGATAATCTTGGTAACTCAATTTGAGTTTTTGGAGGCGGGCGGAATATTACAGAAATGCACAGCGGGATCATTATCTCATGGGGTGCTGGGAAGGTGAACCTGTAAATAATTAGAAAACATTTAGCGGTTATAAAGTGCCAGGTTTAATAATGGGAGTAATGAAAAAGAAAGGCTCTCTGAAGCGGCCAGGCAGGTTGGAAGGCCCGGCAGTCGTCTCTCAAGCTATATTGCCGGGAGGATGGAGTGGTGGTGCTCAAGGCTACGGTAATCTGTGTGTGATGTTTTGTTCAGGTTCCGCGTAACCATGGAGACAGACTTTCCCCCCTTTCCGTGGAGCTCATTCCACGCTCCTGCACTGGGTATACACGGGTACACGCATGTCCTCCCCTTCCCTCTACCACGACTCCTTCTGACTTGGGCAGAAGTGAGGAGTCAGAGGAGGCTCCGGAGAGGGACAGTGTCTTGGAATCTGAAAGCCAGGGTTGTGGGTTCAAACCCTGCCTCTGTCCCTTCTGGAGTGTGCGATCATTGATAAATGACTCAGCCTCTGGCAGCCTGTCTCTTAATCCATTAAATGGAGATAAAGTACTTTCCCCCGACAGGGTTGTGGCGGGGGGGGTCAGACTCCATCTGGAGGGGAGAAGTGCTCTGTGAGCTTTGAAAGCCTAGAATGTGACCTCACTTGCTACATTGTTAATAGGGACCTCAGGAACCCAGATTTACAGCAATCAAAACCCTTGATTAAAAATAAGTAACACCAACCAAGCTAAGCCTGTGGTTCACGATGTCCTCTCACCCTCAGTCCATGCGTGGCCTCACTGTATTTTATTTATGTGTTTAATAAGAGCTCTTGAGAACTAGGACCTCAACTCCCGCAGCCTGCAGCTTGGAGCCGTGCTGGGTGCCGACCTGGGCGCATGTCTCAGCTCCAGCCTCGCTCGATACAGAACCACATTGCTGACCTTCTCTGTTCCTCAGCTCCTCGTCTGTAAGTGGGGTAATAGGGGTACCCCACTCCACGGTTGTTGTTATGAAGATTAAATGGATGGATATCTGTAAAGCTTTGTAGGACCGGGTCTGGCTATGGAGTGGTTATGAAGCCAATGAACTTTATCAAGCCTGATGCTCGATGGGGCAGGATCGGGAGCAGTGGATAAGTTGCGGGGGCGGTTGTCTGGGGGTCTGGCCAGAGGGCCAGTGTGTGTGTGTGTGTGTGTGTGTGTGTGTGTGTCTTGAGGTGGTCGGTGATGAGGACCTGTCCTTGGTCCTGATGTGGAAACATTTACTCCATGACCCGAAGATGGGATGGGGGCACTAAGATCAAATACGTAGCTATTAGGTAGTTGGGGGAGGGCTCAGGGTGCAGAGCGATGGGGAGAGGTCGGAGGTGGCTGTATCCCACTAGGGGAAATATTAGATCGAAAAATGTGACATACGCCACTCAGCTCCAAAGAGTGGACAAACAGGATGTCTCCGGTGAGTCCAGCAGCATAACACACGGCCAGGCTCTGGTTAACTGAATTTGACGTGAGGACAGGGTCTGGTACATAATCAGAATGCATATGTATCTTTGTGTTATTATTGTTATCGATGCTGCTGCTGTCGTTGTCACTGTTATTCTGGGCCAACAGCGAAAAATAGATTCCCAAACCAGAATGTGACCTTGATGTTTCAATAGAAACATTATATACAGTATGAGGGAGGTGGGGTCCCTCTCTTCTTCTCCACTGTTAGAGGCACACCTGAAGCAGCTGGGTTCAGTTCTGGGTGGCCCCAATAAGGAGGGACATTAATGAACCACTCTGGGTCTTCTGGAGAGGAACTGGGAGGGTGACGTTCACAGCAGAATGGACACCGTGTCTTCTTTACCCATTAATGGCTTGCAGTTCAAGGAATTAAGGAACAGAGGAATTCTGTGCTTGTGGTGTTCCTACTCTTCTAGGGCACCTAAGCCAGGCACACGGCTCTCATCCACAGTGGGAGATGCAGCTAACAGTATTGTGGGTTTCGGCTGTTGGGGAGCACCATTTTAAGCCAAGGGAAGAATGGAAGACAGAATGCTCTGGGGCATCCGGGAGCTGTTTTGAAATGTGTCAAAGGTTTCTGTGGGAGAAAAGGGTCTGCCTTGTCCTATGAGACCCAGAGTGACCATCAGGGGGAAGATAGTGCTGGGAGGACTGACAGAAGGAAGCTCCCCTCGATTCACCCGGGCTGCTGGGTCCTTGCCTTAGCGGGGCGCCCCTGTCACCGAATGCGAGTGGAGGACTTGAGGCTCTACGTGTGGCAGTGTACTTGGGAGGGGATTCTAGACATTCCAGCGGCGATGGGTTGGGGGGGGCACGAGACCGAGTTGGGGGAGACAGAGTGTCACCTGTGGACTCCGGGAGAGGCCCCTGCGACTCAAGGAGTCGGGTACCTGTCCGCCACGGAGCGTCAATAACTTGTCCCCACTCTGGGTGCTGGCCGAGCCCATGGGAGGCAGCCAGGGCCAGGGGCACGTGGGTGGCACTTGGGACCCGGCAGGCAGTGAGTTTCCAGAGCGGGCTTCGTGTCCGGGGTGACTGCTGGCGGGGAGCTGGGCTGAGTCTGCCCCAGGTGATGTGGAAACTTTGGGGCATTCTCTCCCTGTGTTCCCCACTCGGGAGCTGCTGTAATCCCAGACCTTGTTATCCTGCAGGTGACTGGGGGAGTTTGGAGGTGGGTGGACGTGGTAGAAGAATAACTTTTCAAGCTGTTTTTTTTTTTTTTTTCTTTCCTTAAACCACCCACTCCAGCCTCACTCTCTGGCTAATTCTAAACATGGAGCCCACTTCGATGCCAGCTGCCGGTCACAAGTGCCCAGTTTACTGACCCTAACGAATCCTGAGCGGATTCACGGTGTTTCCCCGAGGGGGTGTGGCCTGGGGGCAGGGAGGTGGCCCAGCAATCCAGGGGAACAGCCCTCGTCCCCGGCTTTCTGCTGGGAGACTTCAGACGGGTCACTTTCCCTCGGGAGGAGGGAGCTCGGATTCCCCATCTGTAAGCTGAGGGCTGGATGAGGAAATCTCTAATTCTAGAGCTGACATTTTCGGTCTCCGGAAAAGCTTGAATAAGACATTAAGGCAATTTATTATTTGAGCTGCCATTAAACTACAAAGACCCTGTGTGGAAATTCGGGCTATTACCATGGTGTGGCAAAGTGCTGCCTAATATTTTATGAATTAATCGTGGCCCCATTAAAGCCCCTTGTGAGGAAGTGCACGTGTGCTATAAAACCAGACCGGGATGGGAACTGGGGGGGGGGGTGAGTAGACGATAAATAATTACTGCTTTGAGATGTGCCACCGCCAAGCTGGGGACTGGGGGTCCCACGGGAGCAGGAGCCTTGCCTGTTTTATTGGATTTAAAAAGTACCATCAAGAACCCATTTAATAGACGCATTCTTTAAAAAAATATAGCCGTAATTAGTGTGTACGGAGGAGGGGAGAGAATTGGCCTGTGTTCGACGTGCTCTCCCATTTTACAGCTGGGGAAACTGATGGTCAGAGAGGCTCTGTGATTTGCCTCATACAGGGGTTCTCACCTGGGGGCGATTCTGCGCCCTGGGGGACACCTGGCAATGTCCGGAGACATTCGTTTGTCATGGTGGCGGGGGGCTGCTCCTGGTATCCAGTGGGTGAGGGCTGGGCTGCTGTGAGACCTCTCATCAGGCACAGCACAGTCCCAGCAGCAAAGACCGACCCAGCCCCCAATGTCAGGCGTGCCCAGTCCTGAGAAACCCTGCCTGGGGTCACCCTAGCAAGATCTCCCAGAGTCCTAACGCCGGTCCCAGCCACCTTCGCCGCTGCTCCAGTCCTCCGTGGTCCCTGATGAGCCTTGGTCTTCGGTCTCCAAGCCCGGCCCGTGCTCAGAGCCGAGATGTCGCTGGTGTGTTTCTGTCGTGGTCTCCTTAGAGCAGGTGCTGAGGACTCAGGACCAGCTTTCTCTGACAGCTTTTCTCTTCCCGCTACGCCGTTTCCCCTCCTTAATAGACTCCTTTATAGTCTGCTTTTTCATTAATTATTGTCATAAACATTTCTCCACATTTCTGCAGTCCCAATAATGATCATGATTAAGGGGGTCTTACCATTCTGTTCTGTTCACAAAGCACTCTTTTCTGAGTCATTCCTGTGTTGCTTGGCGTCTATTTTATCTTTCTGGTTCCTTTATAGTTTAATACCACAATGATTATTTTCTTGAATAGATCATTTTTGTTTGTGGAATTATTTCCTTGGAACAGTTTCCCAAGAGTATCTTTCTTTCACTCCCTCTGTCCCCTCCTTCCTTCTCCCTAACACTCCTTTCCTCTCCCTCCTTCCCTTTCTCCCTGTCTTCTCTCTCTCCCTTTCTTCTTACTGTCCCTGTCCCTTTCACTCTCTCCCTGCTCCCTTCTTTCCTTCCTTATTTGATTTGATTTAATTTAAAATTTTGGAATAATAATATATGCACATGATTTGAAATTCAAAGGCAAAAGCAATGCACAGTAAAAAGTCTCCCTGTTCCCAGCCACCCACTCCCTCTCCCAGGGGCAAGCACTGGTAGCATTTTTCAAGGATTCATCTATAACCCTTCTTTATAAATGATGTGATGGTCTGCCCACTGTTCTGCCTGTGGGTGTATGTGGGAGCAGGTCTCCTTTAGATGTGGGGGGTGTGGAGGTGAAGAAGGCCTCTCTGAGGAGGTGACATTTAAGTGGAAAGCTAGAGGATGGTAAGAAGGAAATAGAGTGAAACAGGAAGCTAAGGCAACAAGTGCAAAGGCCCTGGGGTCAGGATTTTTTGGCAGATTTGAACAACTCAAAAGAGGTCACTGGGGCTGTTGCAGAATAAGAGAGGTTGAGTTGCTTGGGAGGGACCTGGTCTCGCAGAGCCTTGTTGGCTGTGGTATAATATTTGGACTTCATTCTCAATACACTGGGTTGCCTTTGAGGGTTTTTATGCAGGAAGGTGATAGGATATGATTAGCATTTAATGAGAGAGCTTTCTGATTGATGCATGGAGAAATTTGGTTAGAGGCAGAAATAAGAGGGGTGACAGGTGGTAGTCCAAGTGACAGAGGCTGGTGGCTTGGCTTTCGGGGGGAGACGAGAGAACTAGATGGATTCAAGACATAGTTTGAAGGTAGAGCCAACAGAATCTGCGGGCCTGTTGAATGTGGAGTCAGGGACACTGAGGATAGCTCCTACATTTCTGTCCTCAACAAATGAAGAACGTGTTTATTCCTGGACAGGGGGAAGACTGAAGTGGAAACGGTTTTGGGGGTTTTTGATTATTCAGTGAGAAGAGAGGGATTTTGATTTTAGACCTGGGCGGGTTAAGTGTGTGAGGTCTGTGTCATGGCCCAGAGGCAATGCCAAGTGGGGGGTGGGAGGAAGTGGGGGATGGTGGGGGTGAAGAGGGGAAGCAAACTGTGCCCCGGGTGTCAGAGTGTGAGCCAGGCCAGAGATAGTGATTTATTTTTTTTTATTTTTTTTAAAGATTTTATTTATTTATTTGACAGAATCACAAGAGGGAGAAGCAGGCAGGGGGTGGGGGAAGCAGGCTCCCCGCCGAGCAGAGAGCCCGATGCGGGCCTCTATCCAGGACCCTGGGATCGTGACCTGAGCTGAAGGCAGAGGCTTTAACCCACTGAGCCACCCAGGTGCCCCCAGAGATAGTGATTTAGAAGGTCAAGGTCATTGGCCCCCCCGGGGCTGTCCAGTTTCCCCAGGGGCACTGAGTCTATTACTTAAACGCCCAACAGTGCCAGCTCTGGGTGTTGTGATGCATTTTTGTCCTCGATTTTGTTCCTAATTTTTTAAAAAATTTTATTTATTTATTTGTCAGAGAGAGAGTGGGAGAGAGAGTGAGTGAGCATAGGCAGAGGCAGAGGGAGAAGCAGGCTCCCTGCCAAGCAAGGAGCCCGATGTGGGACTCGATCCTAGGACGCTGGGATCATGACCTGAGCTGAAGGCAGCTGCTTAACCAACTGAGCCACCCAGGCGTCCCTGTTCCTAATTTTTCAAAGCAAACATGGCCTGTAGTGAATTTAAAGACATTGTATGGCTGCTTATATTGGGATTCTAAGGTCCGTCTTCACAAAGATCACAAGTAGGCAGAGAGGCAGGCAGAGAGAGAGGAGGAAGCAGGCTCCTGGCTGAGCAGAGAGCCCGATGTGGGGCTCGATCCCAGGACCCTGGGATCATGACCTGAGCTGAAGGCAGAGGCCGTCTTCCTTGTTTTAATGGCTTTCCCTCATCTAGGGTGAGAACAAAGTCAGCCTGGTACTCAAATGAAGGAAAAGAGCCTTTCTGATTTTCCCGCATTCATGCATCTCCAGACATGTCTACCGTGAAAGTCAGGGGTCCTCACTGGAGAGGAACCTTTGGTAAAGAGTCAGAGCTGGCTCTTCTCTGCCAGGTGTCTCTGGGATACCCAGGAGATGTGGCTCCCCGCTGATCTCGTTATAATGAATTCCAGTTGCTTATTCAGTATAAGTCCTGATTTTCTCTACTTTCAGCTTATTTTCCTTTCCAATGGGGTTATAATCCCTGCCAACACTCCAGAAGCCCCAGGATGCATTCTCCCCCAACCCCCACCAAACATCAGGTCATGGAATTGGGAAATGCACCCTCTTCTCAGAGTGGCTGGGTTTTTTTTGGGAAATGGACTCAGAGTTCACCTTCTGTCTGAATTGGTACTCGGTACCTCCTGTGAATCTCGTATCTCATATTTATGTTAACATTTACATAAGATAGCATGAATTCATTAATCAGGCAGGTATTTACAGAGCACGATCTGTATGCTGGGGTCACAACTGAGCTTACAACTCAGGCCGCATCAGTTTGCTACAAAAAAATCTGGGATCTTCAAATAGGCAGGAAATGAAGGTTACCCTTCTGGTCAAGCCTTTCATGAGTGGACAAATGGACATCCATTTATAACCTAGAGGAGCCGCCCACTCTTGGACACCCCATTTTGGAGAAGTTAATGGATGAGATCCAGTGACGCAGGGGTACAATTATCATAGGGGGCCAGGCTGAATCCCATCCATCCCATTCTATCCCTTCCCCATGGCCTGAGTTCTGAGTGTGGGCATTGGGATGCAAACACAAGTGAGGAAATTTATTTGGTCCCAAGTGGCCGATTCCAACTCAAGCTTAAGCAAAAAGATGAATTTTGATTGGCTCATGTCGGGGAATGGGGCTTCAGGCTCAGCTAGATCCAGGTGCTTGCAGGCTGTCAACAGGATTCAGTGTCTCTGTTCCGCTTCACCTTTCTTTGTCTCTCCTTCTGTTTCTGTGTTTATTCCCTCTTTTACAGCTCCGCTTCATTTGTTGGCTTCACTCTATGGGAACTTTCTTCATGTAGTAGCTCCTAACAGCTTCATGTTTTATCTTCCCATCTTAGCACCAGCAAATCTCCCAGGGAGGGTTTGTTAGCTAGGCATGGGTCACTCGCCCTCCTCCTTAGGCCTGTCATTGTGAGGGGTGTAGCTCTGAAAGGCGAGGCCTGGGTCATCTGCTCCCCTCCAGAGCTAGGGCTTTGTTCAGCCCCAACAGAATCTCCTAGACCCAGACTGGTCATCCCCAGAGGAGAGTCAGGATGCTGCTCCCACAGCTGGGGAGCACAGGTGCCAGCCAGGCAGAATGACAGGCCAGCATCTCACTGCTTCTTTCTCCCAAGAGCTCCTCCATGACACCCTGCCTTGTGCGCATGGTTCCCTTCCAAAGCGACCCCCATCTGGTCCTCCTGGAAAATTCCTTCCTCCTCTTCCTTCAAGGTTGTGTGAGGCTCCCTCTGTCTGTGACCTGGCATGCTTCACCACGCCCTGTTCCGTCTCCACTGCTCACGGAGAAGTGTGAAGTCATCGTTCCACCCACCCGGTGTCACCAGTGATAGTGCAGTGCGCACGCGGCTGAGTCCCCGGGATTTGGACTGTGCGCTTGGCAAGCCTCTCTGAGGCTTCCGGTGGACTCCTACGTGTCCTTCCAGCCTTAATGCATGGTCAGTCCTGATCAAGTGCCCTTAGCCCCTGTAGACGCGGTTAGCCACTGCTCTGTGCTCCCATTAGTGAGGTCAGGAAGAGGGGCTGTGAGCAACACCATGCCGGGATGGAGAAATGATGCCTTGTCCCCACCTCTGGCTCAGTGTGGCCCCTAGAGACTGACTGGGAGGCAGACGAACTCTGAGACAAATCATCAGTAGGCCTGCCCCTGGGGGCGGGGGCCAGAAACTGAAAGTTCCTGTGGCAATTAACCAGGGTGTTCTTGTTCTGGACATTCTTGAAAATCCATCTGAGATAAATCAGAGCCCCTTGGGGCTGTGCTGTGCTGAATGGCATGACGGATGCCTTCTTAGGGTCTTTCACTTTGACCAGCCTCACCGGCAGCCTCCTGAATACAAACCCTCACGTGGGTCTGGGCATGTGGCCAGTATTAAGAGATTGGGGAGGACTCACAGAGGACACACTCCAGAAGCTACTTTAAAATTACATTTGTATTTGAAAATTTCTCCCCCCACAATCCTCATTTTCTGCCAAATTCCCCCTCAGGATGGCACAACCGATCACACATATACACACTGTGTGTTTGAGGGCTTTGGGTGGTTGGGATCCAGTACCAGACTAAGAATCTCACCTACTCAAGAATTGCATCCTAAAGTGCATCTGGATTTTATCACCCATCCATCCTCATCCATTTATCCAGCCCTCACCTAACAATCCTCCATCCTTCCATCCATCCATAAGCCATCCATCCATCCACCCACCTGTCCATCACCCATCCATCTGTCCATCCATCCCCCCACAAGCCATCCACCCATCACTTATCCATCCTTCTCTCCATCCATCCATCCCTCACCCACCAGTCCTTCATCCATCCATCCATCCATCCATCCACCAGTCATTCATCCATCACCCATCCATCCATCCACCTCCCAAGCCATTCATCCATCCACCCATCCACCCATTCATCCATCTTTCCATCCATCCATCCCTCATCCAACAGTCCTTTATCCTTTCATCCATCCATCCACCCATCCATCACTCATCTATCCGTCCATCCATCACCCATCCATCCATATCTCCATCCATCTGTCCTTCACCCATCAATCCTTCATCTTTCCACCCATCCATCCATAACCATCCATTGGTCACCCATCCATCCATCCACCCATCCATCACCCATCTATCTGTCCATCCATCACCCATCCATCCATCCATTTCTCCATCCATCCATCCCTCACCCATCAATCCTTCATCCTTCCACCCATCCATCCATAACCATCCATTGGTCACCCGTCCATCCATCCACCCATCTACCCATCCCTCACCCAACAATCATTTATCCTTTCACCCATCCTTCCATCCATCCATCACCCATCTATCCATCTCTCCATCCATCCATCCCTCGCCCATCAATCCTTCATCCTTCTATCCATCCATTCACGCCCTCATCTATCTGCACATCCAGCTAACCATTTAAGCATCATCCACAATCCACCCATATAGCAAATATTTGTTGATACCTCTGCTGTGCCAGGCACCGCCTTAGGCAATAGGCTGTCCAGATGGCTAAGAAGATCCCTGCCATGAAAGAGCAAAACACAGTGAGAGAGACAGGTACAAAAGCAAAGATAATTAAAAAAGAGACAGGTGGCCCCGTCTCACCCCAGTGTCAGCCATTTACTTTATGCTCATGATGCTCACTTACCTATGATACACTTGCACTCCAGTAATGAACGTGGCGACAGCTCACGTTTGTTCAGTCTTTATACAGTGCTTTCTCGTGCGTGGCCTCACTTATTTCTTAGCGCCATCCTTTGCGGGTAGGCATTGCTGTTTCTGTTTCTCAGCTGAGGACACTGAGACCCAGAGGGGGCAGGGAACTGCCCACGGATCTTTGCGGTGGGCGTGGTGGAGAAGGTCCTCAGATACGGTCTGTGGCTCCTGATCGCATGCTGTGTGGCAACGCGCTGTCTGCAGCTCTGCTTGCGGCGGCTTGAGACTCTGTCCCTCAGCTGATGCAGGCTGCGTGACAACTGCTGGTGTCAGAGAAGGCTACTGGCCCCCCAGTGCCCTGCCATCCATCACCCTCTGTAACTTACCTGGGCCAGGAATGAGAGCCTTCTTGACTGCGGGTCACCCCTGCAGGCTCTGAGAGCTCCGGAAGCTGAGTCCTGCCCCACCCCCACCCCTACCCAATCACTGCCTTTCTGGCTACAGGGAGCCATAGCTCCCTCTAGAGAGAGGGAATTACCACATCTTCCGGGGTGTGTAGCATAGAAGTTAAGCATAGGGCCTATTAGGTCCCTTCTAGATAATACGAGCCCGAGGCTGGCTCTCTCTTTGTGCATATTCTAGAGAGGCATTAAAGACCTATCAGCACTGAGCTGAGACTTTCTTCTTGGTATTAATAGAAGGGCAGGAGAAGCATTAAAAGGGACTTTTTTTTTTTTTTTTTTCTCTGAGGGTTAGAAGCTTAGGCTTTGAAGCAAAACTGCCCAGGATTTAAATTCTTGGGCATGCAACATGTGCTAACTCTTATTAATATTACTCTTATCATCTCCACAGACAGAGTTGAAGCCACAAACAGAAAAACGTGGCGGTAGAGATTTCTACTCTGGAATCCTAGAGGCCTGTTCCAGTTCTGGCTTTGTCGCCTGTTACCTTTGCCACTTTGCTCACCCAGGGCTTATCCTAGGTGAGCCTCGGGTTATTTTCATGCTGGATCAGGATGAAAGATAAGGAAAAAAAAAAAGTCGGCACGAGGGAGCATTTGCCACAAGCCCGGCACTGTTGTCATGCAATGACTCACTTGGCCTTCACAGCCCTTTGAGGTATGGGCCGCCACCCTCCCCACTGGACAGATAAGGAAACTGAGGCAGCAAGAAGTGTAGTCCCTTGCCCAAATCCCCGCAGACAGTAAGCTATGCGGTTGGGGTTTGAGCCCAGGCTGTCTGGCTCCTGAGGTCCTCACGGGCTTAGCTGGAAAGACCAAAGAGGTGACACGTGTGCCTCAGCCGAATGCCTGGCACATAGTAGGACAGAATCTAGAAAGGCGATAGTGCCCTCCATGGCGTTAGTTGAGAGTCTTTCTAGTTCTAATGATGGAACTCCTATCAGCTTATGCAAAGAAAAGAAATCGATTTTATTGACAAGGAAGTATACGCGGCATCAGTTTCAATTGGATACAGGGGCCCAAAAATGTCACAAGAGGCTCCTTCTTATCTTAGACTCTCTCTCCATTGGATGCATCCAGTATGTTCGCCTATAGCTGCATGGCTATCAGATCGAAATGCAAACAGATAAAAATGAAACACATTTACATTAAGCCCCAAATAAAATTTAAACCCGAGCAACTCACTCGCACCAGTCACACTTCTCCTGTAGGCATCACGGAGAGTTCCTTCATCGCTATCATATAGGATATGATATCATATAGGATGTAGTCCTGCACTCAGCCCTACTGCTTTGCAAGACTGGACAGAAGAGGGTTTTTTTTGTCCCCCCGCCCCCCACCATGGCTTTGGCAGAAGGCTCTCAGGGAAGGCTCTCATTGGCCAGCTTCTACCACATGGCCATTCTTGAACCAATGGCTGTGGCCTGAGGGTGGGGTGCAAATGGAGCTCTCCGATTGGCTGGCCTAAATCATGTGCCCACCCAGTGGCGCCGACGAGTAGACCTGCTCAAACCGCGTGGAATGCGTTGCTGGCATGGAGGAGAGGTGAAGCTGGAGAGTGAAAAATCACATCCTGGGAGAGACGGTATTATTTATTCATGACTTTTCATTTCCTCCTCCATTGCCACGTGTCTCTGAGGCTGTGCAACCCCCCTCCCCTCCCCACCCTGCCTTGACTTTGGATTTGGTCACGTAACTTGCTTTGACTCCTGAAATCTGAGCAAATGTGATGTGTGCCGATGGTGTCGGGGAGCCTTCCTCTTCTTTTAGGTCCTGCCTCTGTCCTGACAGCACAGCGCTCTGGATAGTGGCTATCTCTTCTGTCTGGTTCCAGAGAAGACACATGGCACCCAGCGCGGCCGGACCAGCTGAGCCCAGCTGAGCCCCATTGAGCTGTGGCCGACCTGTCGCCCTGGTAGAACAAGAACAAGAAATAAGTGTTTGGTATTGAGATCTGCTGAGATTTGAGGACTCCCTCTCGCTGCAGCAAAAGCTGCCTTGTACATACCTAATCCTCTTGCCCCAGTCCCATCCTGCTTTTTGTGCCAGCTCCAGAAATTTGGGCTTCTGCCAAAGGCACACAGTGGCAGATCCGTGGCAGAATCAAACCCCAGGGAAGAGCTACCTGTGACTGGAGCAAAAAGGGCTCTTCTCCTGATTTCTCTGGGGCTGCCATTCATTCACTGAGAAACGTTTCCCCGAGCTCCTGCGATAGGCCGGGTGCGGAAACCGCAAGATCTCACCGCACCCGTCCCTGCTCTGCAGGTCCTCGCTGCTGGAGAGGAGAGTGATGGGCGGGCAGGACCTGGACTCTGGCAGACCCAGGCCAAGACATCTGGGGGCTCCGCTGGCAGAACAAGGGCTGACCTTCGACCCAGAGCACTGTGTTTTTCTTATTAGTTTCTTTAAAAATGCCCATCGGATCGCAATGTGGTCCTTCAGTGTAGGTCGTCCAGCAAGACTGAAGGGCCCTAGAGATTTCTCTTTTTGTGCGAGGAACATTCCCCCCTGAGCTCATTATCCTCCATCCAGCGCCTGCCATGGCATTTCTCTGCCTTGGTCGTGGGTCACATTTTACTCCTGTTGCCGTCCCTGGGGCCATGAGAGTGACAGGTGCGTCACACCGACTGTCAGCCTTCTCCTGTCCTAACACACTTTTCTCTGACTTTAGACCTTACTGGTCCTCATTATAAAAGCAAGGCTGGGGATGAGGATCCCTGATCTTTTATAGGTTCCTGGGTAAAGGCGCAGCTCTCTTCTGATGTATTCATGACTTTCTCAGACACTGAGAGCCAATTATGTCCACGTACAGGAAGTGGGTGTTACAAGGATGGTTAAGATACGGTTAGCCCTCCGGCCTGGGCTGGGGGTGCAGACACCTGATTCATTTGTTCTTGCTGGCGCCCCCTGCCTTTCCCATGTAGGTTGCTGTGGGGCCACAGGCCATTCTGCTCAGACCTGCAAGGTTTGCTTTCAGGACCTGGGGCTTTCTTTTGGTTCTGGAGAGGAGGTCTTGTTACGGCCGTGGTCAGTGTGGCTGGAGACCCCAGGTGGGAAATCAGGCTGCCATGATCATAACACTCCTGTTTATCAAGCACCTACTATGTGCCCGGCCCTTTCAGGGCAGCTGCGGCTCACGGGGGCTTTGGTAAATTTGAAAAAGCCTCCTGCTTTGAGCATGGAGGATGGGTTCCACTGAAGTCCCACTGAGCCTCAGGTAAGTTTGTGTGCAGCCTGAACAACTGTGCTTAGCAGCCGGGCCCTGTCTTGTCACTATCTCATTTAATCCTTGTAACAGGGCTAGGCGGTAAATATGTTCTGTTTTCACTCTTATTTTACAGTCAAGGAGACTGAGTCTTTGAGACACTCCAGGGACTTGTTTAAGGTCATCTAGTCGGCAAGTGTGGGAACCACTTCAAGCCAGGCGTCTCTTGACTGCAGGCCCTGCCCTCTTTCTGCCACACGTCACCAACTCCCGCTGCCAGCCACCCGGGCCTCTCTCCTGATGGGCTCTTAGCTGATTTTCCAATAATTCTCCCCTGCTGTTCTGGGGCCTGTTATCATTCATTATTGCAGTTTGTAGCTTCATAGATTGTTTTATTTTTCACTCTCAGTGGCTCATTGCTTGGGAACAGCCGAGAACCTGGTGTGCCCTTGCTCTAAATGCATCGTGTCAGTTGCAAGTGTATCTAATTTACTATCAGAGTCCTCGCAGCACCTTGTCGATTTCATTCTGGGCTCATTTCCTCTCTGATGATTTCCGTGCAGGTGGTGGTCTACCTGCCAACCCCCCCAGGCCAGGCTCCACGCATACCTCATCTAGTTGTGACCCTGGGGACATCAAATTGCCTGCAGCCCACAGCAGGTAGCCTTGTGGCAAATCTCAGGAGCACCTGTTCTTTAAGGAGCAAAATTCCATGTCTTGGGGCAGAGCTTGGATTTGGAGACAAAGATCTGAATTTGAGTCTTCTTGCTGCTGCTTCCTGGCTGTGTGGTCCCAGGCAAAGCATTTCAGGTCCCGAACCTCTGTTTCTTCATCCATGAAATGGAGGCACCATTTTCCTTCCCCAAGGTGGCAAAAACATTGAACACTTCAATGATATCAGGAGTTGGGAAGGATGTAAGAACATGGGGGGCTTCATGTATTAATTGTAGAACCCCATATGGTGCTAGTGTAGCTATAATGGACGGCAATTTGGCAACATTTAATAAAACTATAGATGTTCGGGGTTGCCTGGGTGGGGGGGCTCAGTCAGTTACGCATCTGCCTTCAGCTCAGGTCATGAACCCAGGGTCCTGGGATCGAGCCCTGTATTGGTCTTCCTGGTCAGCCGGGAGTCTGCTTCTCCCCCTCCCTCTGCACCTCTCCCCACTTGTGGTCTCTCTCTTTCTTTCTCTCAAATAAATAAACAAAATCTTAAAAAAAAAACAACCCTAAATGTTCACCCCCTTTGCAGCAACAATCCCAACTGCTGGGGCTGTGGCTGGAGAAATGCACGCATTCACGGAACACGGAGATGTTCATTGCAGACGTGTTCAAATGGGAAACCAAGTGTTCATCCCTAGGGGGAAGGCTAAGTAAGTGGTGGAATGTTCGCTCTACAGAACATAATCCTGTTGGAATGAACAGAGTAAATCTACAGGTGACAAATGGATACTTACTGGTGAGTGAAAGAAAGCAGTGTTTAGAAAGAATGATAAATTTGATATGAAACAGGACACTTCTATTTTCTTAAAGCTTTTAGAAATGGTGAATTATGCTTATAGAAATGTGCACCAGGGGCGCCTGCCTGGGTGGCTCGGTCAGTTAAGCGTCTGCCTGGGGCTCAGGTCATGATCCTGGGGTCCTGGGATTGAGCCCCGCAGCGGTGGGCTCCCTGCTCAGCGCGGAGTCTGCTTCTCCCTCTGCCCCTTCCCCTCTCCACTCCTGCTTGCGCTCTCTGTCTCTCTGAGATAAATAAATAAAATCCTTTTTAAAAAGAGGTGCATAAAATGGAGATGCTCTGCTTAACAGAAAGCCAACTTTACACAACTGCTTCTGAGGTCAAAATAGAAACTTGCCACCACCCAGAAACTCCCCTCATGCCTCTGCAATGACCGCCCCCCCCCCAACTTTTACCCTGAGAAGTAGCCAGTTCCTGGCATTTACAATGGGTCACCACCATGATTCACTCGATTAATTTTGCCACTTAAGCCTACAACCCTAAACACTACAGTATAAATTTGCCTGTGCTTTGTGTTAACTTTAAAGGAGTTGCACAATGTATTATGTTGTGACTGTTGTCTGCGCAGCATGATTGTGTGGGACCCCATAGTGGCTCCACTGTGGTGTTTTTTTTGGGGGGGGGGAAATGAACGTCAAGGTGAATGGCTCGGAAGAGAGGAGTGGAAAGGTACCCAGCAGATTGAGCAGGTCAGTTTGGAAGAGGGGCCTGGATGTAGGGATGGGGGTGCACTCAGGAGATTTAGGGATCTTCTCTATGATTTGGATTTTTCTAAAGGAGGGATGTATAGATGCCTTACTTGGTTAATTACATTGTAACAGAAAGAATAAAGTGGAGAGAAAACTCTTTGTTGGAGGTGTTGGGGCAGGGCAATGAGTTCATGCAGATAAAATCTGGAGCACAGTGTAGGCGTTCAGAAAGAGGGAAATGGACCTAGGTAAACAGAAACTGAACTTCTTCCAGAAGCGGCTGGAGAAGCCACATAGGTTAGAGGCATGGGCTCCAGGACAGGTGTCCTGGTTTGAATCCTGGCTCTACTGCTCGCCGGATGTGTCAGGCGAACGTGATAACCACTACACTACAGAAACAGCTCGCCGGATGTGGGACACTGGGCAGGTTATTTAACTTCTCTCCCTCTCCCCAAGTTTTCCCGCTCTGTATAAGCTGTCAGATGCTGCCTGCTGAATTACGCCAAATTTAGTGACTTAAACAACAATAATCCTTGCTGGTCGGTCGCGGATTTCGATGGGTCAGGAGTTTGGGAGCATTTTGGTGGGTGGTTCTGGATTGGAGGTCTCTCTCAACGTCGCAGTAGACAGGGATGGGGGCTGGAGAGTCAGCCCCGCGGTGCTCAGTCACATGGCTGCCGAGTTCGGGTTGGCCAGTGTGGGTCCCTCTCCACGTGCACCTGCCATGGGGTGGCTTCAGAGTCCTTCTTACCATGAGGTGGGCTGGCTCCCCTAGAGCAAGGAGCCCAGCAGACCAAGCCGGAAGTTGCAGTGCCTTTTTTTTTTTTTTTAAGATTTTATTTATTCATTTGAGACAGAGAGCGAGCGAGCGAGCGAGCAGGAGCAAGGGGAGAGGGAGAGGGAGAAGCAGACTCCATACTGAGCCAGGAGCCCAATGCGGGACTCGATCCAGGGACCCTGGTATCGAGAACTGAGCCAAAGGCAGAGGCTTAATCATCGGAGCCACCCAGGCGTCCTGCGGTACCTGGCTTTGGAAGTATCACTGTCACGGCTGCAGGATTCAATTGGTCGCACGGGTCATTCCTGATTCAGGGCAAGGAGGGATCAGACGAGGGTGTGAAGAGCAGGAGGTGAGGCTCTCTGGCAGTCACAGAGAGGCTGGCTGCCACATGCCATCTGAAATAGGGACAATAGCACCCCCTGCCCCAGGCTTTAGTGAGGTTAAGTGAATCTGTCGGGCAGCAAGTACTTGGAGCATGACATGGTAAGCTTCATATGAGTGCTAGTTTTTAGTATTGTTGCAGAAACGCATGACCTTACTGCCTTTTTCTGGGTTTCCTCTGACTTCCCGATTTTGTGATTGTAAGTCAGCTCTTGGGTTTCCTGGAACGACACAGCGCGTAACAGTCAGGACGAGCTGCCCTTTGGAGTGGCTGTCAGAGCGGTTTCCGAGCTGCTGTACAAAGATGGTACCCTGCAGAGTCGTTTGCATGCCGGCTTCATGGTGTGGACTGAGTCACCAACGCCCAGCAAGACGGGAGGGCTGATTTTAATCTCTTTGGGCCCAGGCGCTGAGTCTTTGACTTCAATCACTCCCCACATGAGCGCCCCAGAACAAGTGGAGTCATTGATGTTAGAGTAGACTTGTCACTTTCACCAAAGAACGGGAAACCTGACCATCTTCCGTGTTTGAGTTCGAAGATCCCAAACTCAAGTGCTACAAAGGCCAGGCAGGTAACCCCAGTTGGGAAAGTGGCCAAGGGTCAAAAGAGCCACGTGAGCCACGTCGTTCCATGTAAGCGTGTTGCCGAACAGCCACCAAATGCTTGGCCTCAGTGTTGGAGAGACAATAGGGAGCAGTGGGGACTGTGGCAAATAAGCAAACAGATGTCCCGTGTCCAGGGCCATTGTCTGCAAGACCACAGGCCGGTGCCGCCTGGATTTCTGCCCCCACCTCTCAGGCCTTTCCCGCCACGGCCTACCACAACAGTAAAGGTTTGGTCCCTCAACACTCGAGTTTTCCAGTTGATGTGCAACTAGTGGCCTCCTCTGACTAGCTTCTCTTTTCTATAGGCTGTTAGCACTATGTATGACTGGGTCCCATCATATGCCAGAGTTCAGCTTGGCCCAGATCACGGTGGTGGGGAGGATTTATTGACTTCCCTCATCTGATAGCATTCATTGATTGACAAAGTGAAGTTTACCATTCTACGCCAGTTCATGATCAAAGCAATTCAAAGCATCCTTCAGGCATCTCATGGAGGAAAGTGACACAGCTCAAAGTCCATTTTGGGGCTGTGTGGTATGGACTTCAGTTCCCATACGAGGTGGGACCTGGGTTATTTGACAAATCCAAGGGCATCAATAGTGGGGCAGATGTACTTAACTTGCCTAGAGGTGGGGTGGGTTAGGATAGGCATTGAGGTTTTCTGCCCAATGGACATTCCCTCTTCTTCCTTGTCATCCTTCTTGTCCAACTGATAAGGAGACTGAAAAGGGCAGAGACTTTCCCAACTTCCCTCATGGCTAGCAGCAGTTAAATGACCTCATTTTGGTGAATAACATGTAAGTGGGTCTCTGCTGGGGACTTTTTTGGAGAAATATTTTCCTTTCGATGAAAGGATGTAGGTGTATGAGTAAAGTCTTTCTCACCATCCCAGATGCTTCCTTGTTTCCTATATGTGGGAGTGATTGGGTGAAGATGTGATGTCTGGAGTTGCAGCAGCTGTTTTGTGCCTCTAGGAGAATTTTGGAGAGTTGTATCCCTGAGTCACTAGATTAACCCTTAACCACCTACTTTCAGCCTCCTTCTTCTTATTGAAGCCACTGTTAGTTGATTTTTTTTAAGCCAAAAACTTGCATTTTTAATATTATAGGGAATGTTTGAGCATGTCATCCGAGGGTATGGAGAATTGAGCGCCCCTTAAACATTCACAGTGCCTTGAATTTTCTCTGTCCTACTCCTAGACCATTTTCTCTAAATTAAAAAAATTCAATTGTCAAATATATCACCTATGCAGAAGAATGTGTAAAACATACATGTATAGGAGCACCTGGGTGGCTCAGTCAATCGGTTAAGCATTTGCCTTTGGCTCAGGTCATGATCCCAGAATCCTGGGATCAAGCCCCGAATTGGGGTCCCTGCTCAGAAGGGAGCCTGCTTCTCTCTCTCCCTCTGCCCCTCCCCCTGCTTGTGCTCTTGTTTGCTCACTCCCTCTCTCAAATAAATAAATAAAATCTTTTAAAAAGTACACTTATAGGGACACCTGGGTGGCTCAGTTGGTTAAGCGGCTGCCTTCGGCTCAGGTCATGATCCCAGCATCCTGGGATCGAGTCCCACATCGGGCTCCTTGCTCAGCAGGGAGCCTGCTTCTCCCTCTGCCTCTGCCTGCCTCTCTGTCTTCCTGTGCTCACTCTCTCTGACAAATGAATAAATAAAATCTTTAAAAAAAAAGTACACTTATAAAGAATAATAATAAAATGCCCATACACTCACCATCTCAGTTAAAGATCAGAATATCACGCAACCTTACACTCTGCATGTCCCTCTCCATCAGAACCCCTTCTCCCCAAAGCTAACGACTAGCCTTAATTTCGTGCTAGTCACTTCATGGTTTTACCCCTCAAGTGTCCCTAAACAACATCATATTTAATTTTGCCTGTCCTTGAATTGTCTACAAACAGAAGCAGACTCTACACATCCTTTTGTAATTTGTGTCTCTTGTCCTACTTGTCATATGTCATGTTTTTGAGTTCTGTGCCGGTTGGGTGTGCAGGGATGGTCGGTCGTTCTCCTACCTGTAGAATTTTCTGCTAAGGTTAGCTTGCAGGCGACAGGCTTTTTCTGTGGTCGCATGTTGCAAGAGTCACTTGAGGGCAAACAGCTTTGATGGGAACGCTGGGTCTTAGGAATGCGCCTGCTACCTCCATCAGATAATGCCAAGCGGTCTTCCAAAGTGGCTGGGCCAGTTTAAATTTCTGGCAGCTCGTGTGGCTTACCTCTTACCGACACCACGTCCTGGCTGCGTTCTGTTCCAAAGGGCTCTGTGCCCAAGCGGAGTCGACCTCTGTCCTTTGAGGATGCCCTGCCCCCATTTGTAATTAAGTATCAGCATTCATGCTTCTTTTTTTTTTTTTTTTAAGATTTTATTTATTTATTTGACAGACAAAGATCACAAGTAGGCAGAGAGGCAGGCAGAGAGAGAGGAAGGGAAGCAGGCTCGATCCCAGGAGCCTGGGATCATGACCTGAGCTGAAGGCAGAGACTTTAACCCACTGAGCCACCCAGGCGCCCCAGCATTCATGCTTCTTTACATGAACACCCCAGAGGGATTCTGGGGTCCTCCAATAAGGCCGCTGTCTTGTTCGTGGCCTTTCTCTCTGGGTTCTACTGATTTTGGAGTTACCAATCAGGGGACAAACCGATCTGACTTTCCCAGTCACGAGAACGGCTCCTGATTCAATTTGCCGAGCTTTTGCTGAAGGTCAGCATCCAATTTCTCTCCCTGGGTTCTCTCTCTGTCTTTTGAATAATGAGCTCTAAACGTGGAGGCAAATTGCAGGATTCTCAGGCGTGCGCGCTGCAGGGAGGAGGGGGCGTAGGGGACAAGGTGGACAGGTAGGAAGTTTTGACAGGAGGAGAGAGAGCCTCTCTTGGGGTCTAGTTATTGGTGTGGACAGGTCCCCAAACCTCTCTGAGCCTCAGTGTCCCCTTCTATTAAAACGGGGGTGATAATACCGGGTCATCTTGGGAGAGGGGGTGTACCCAGTGTTGGTTAGCCCGAGGCCAGCATGCAGCAAGCGCTCAATAAATGTGAACAGCCACTGCCGGTAGCAGTTCTCACCCGTACAGCGGGATGCGGGGTTTGAGGACGTCCCAGGCGTCACTGCTACCATGCCAGAAATGTGCCCCATTAGACTCATGATCTGTACGATGATGCGCTAAGACAGGGCCAGTGAGAGAAACAGAGCTGCGGAACTCTAGGGAAGATTTTCCTCTGAGCACTGACGAAACCAGGAACAGTCCCCATAAACACCTGAGCGCGCCGACCCCCAGGGTTCATTTGCACCCAGCCTCGCGGTCAGCTCGACGTTGACCTTAAACCCCGAGGCGCCCGTGGGCTGCCTCTGGGGATGCATGTCCTGGGCTGCTCACGGAAACCATTTTATCAACCCTAAAAACGCAGCGGGAAGGGTAGCATTTGTCGTGAATCCATTCTTCCGGGGGAGGTAAGGATGCCTGGATACCCTTCTTTGTCTCCCTTGGCCGTGTCCATGGATGGCTTCATCCCGCCACAGCACAGACGTCCTTGAAGCCGCTAATCGAGCCACTACTTGCCACAAGGGAGGCCACGTCTACAGACCTCCAGCTTCTTTCTTAAGTTCTTCAGTCCTGCTAAGGGGATTTCTTAGGTTCCTATTTAAAAATACTGACATGGTGGGGCACCTGGGTGTCTCAGTGGGTTAAGGCCTCTGCCTTCGGCTCGGGTCATGATCTCAGGGTCCTGGGATCGAGCCCCGCATTGGGCTCTCTGCTCAGGGGGGAGCCTGCTTCCCCCTCTCTCTCTGCCTGCCTCTCTGCCTACTTGTGATCTCTGTCTGTCAAATGAATAAATGAAAATCTTTAAAAAAATACTGACATGCTGGGGAAAACGTGTATGGACACAGCGTTTCCATGATTTCACCATCCTTCCCTTACTTATCAGTCATGGTTGGGGTACCCTGTGTTAAAGGAACCCGTCTCATTGTGGAACAGACTGTACCCTCTGAGGGTCTTTATGCTCCAATGGTCAAGAACAGGGGTTGGCAAACTACAGCTTGGAGGCCAAATCTGGCTCACTACCTAGTTTTTTTTTTTTAATTAAAATTAAAAATTTTATTTTTAATTGTGGTAAAAAACAAACAAACAAACAAAAAAACAACAGTAGTGTTAAGGATATTCCCATTATCAGGGAGCCTGGGTGGCTCAGCTGGCGAAGCGTCAGGCTCTTGATTTCAGCTCAGGTCATGATCTTGGGATTGTGAGATTGAGCCCTGTGGTAGGTTCTGAGCTCAGCACGGAGTCGGCTTAAGATTCGCATCCTCTGCTTCTGCCTCTCCTGCCATCCCCACCACCACAGTTGTGAGCTCTCTCGCTCTCAAAAAAAAAAAAGGGTATTTACATTACTGTGCCCATGTCCTGTTTTGTCAATAAAGTTTTATTCGAACATAGATGTGGTCATTTGTTTTTGTATTATATATATATATATGTTGGCTTTTTAAAAAGGGTTTTATTTATTTATTTATTTGAGAGAAAGAGAGAGACAGAAAGCATGAGCGGGGGGAAAGAGCAGAGGGAGAGGGACGAGTAGACCCCTACTGATCAGGGAGCCCGATGTGGGGCCTGATTCCAGGGCCCTGAGATCATGACCTGAGCCAAAGTCAGATGCTTAACCGACTGAGCCACCCAGGCACCCCTATGGTGGCTTTTTTTGATTCAGTGTCAGGGTTGGGGAATTGTGGCAGGAACCAAATGGCCCACAAAGCCTAGAGTGTTTATCATCTGGCTTTTTACGGACTTTTCTGACCCCTGTTCTAGAATTATGAAAATCATCAATTTCCTGTGTCCATGGCCTTTTCCTGCTTTGGGTTCCTAGGACCCAGTGTCAGTCATGATAAAGCTCTGCTGCTGAAACCAAAGAGGCTCTAGGAAACAGTAGGGACAAATTCACCGTTTGTCAGTGGAGCTGCCTCAGTTTCTCCTTTGTGACCGAGGACAGATCCACTCTGAGGAGTCACTCATTGAAGGAGCTCTGATTTATCTGGCCCCCTTTGGTGTGGGTGAGCTTCCCTTTCCGAGTCACCATTCTCCCCTGGTACCCCAGGAAACAGGAGACTCTCCCCACCCCTTCTGACAGGACGTTGCCCCAGCCTTCTCTGGCTAGCCATTTCCCAGCCCTGCGAGGTCACACTTCCTTGCTCCCGGCCCAGGCAGAGGGGCCAAGTTCCCTGCCTCTATAACTTCTGTCTCTGCCAAACCATTGAGCTCAGACCTAACTAATTGGAAATTGATTCCTCCTCCCTGCCGCCTCCTGCAGGGGTCCCTGTCCCCAGGGCCCCTGAACCCACATTCTGAGGACTAGAAGTTGTACCCAGGCATCCGCCCTGGGCTCTTGTCCTGGTGGGGCCGGGCAGTGTCCAGGCAAGAACCAAGAGTGCCTCCATTCCTAAGAGGGCAGGAAAAGCCCATTTCTAGTTTGCTCTAGAGACACAGAAACATTTTATTTTAACGTAACTAGGTATTCATTGTCAGAAGATAACCTGGCCCAATAGGACAACATTAAGTGAAATTAAGTGAAAGTTAAGAAAATTCCTCTCCTTCCTTTGTTCTTTGGCTCCATTCTTCAGTTGAGTCTTATTTTTTTCCTGTGAATTTCTCTCCAGCTAAAACTGCTTCCTCGTGTAGGGCGACAGAAGCATTCGCGTACAATTCCCCACTTGCTTGCTTTCCCTGACCTTGGGGCAATTCCCCAAGTCTGTAACACGGATTCCATTCTTGTTCTCTTTTTGCTTCCTTGTCTGTTACCACTGTTTAGTATTCCCCCAGTGGGTACCTGCCCTTTTAGTTCTTCAGAACATAGTCTTCCTTAAAGCACAGTGCAAATGTTATCCTCCTCCAAGAAGTCTTCCTTGATTCCTGGAGCACATAATGGCCACTTCTTGCTCCAAACTCCTAGGGCCCCATCCTAACTCAGATGTTGTATCAGTCAGGGGAAAGCTCTTTGCTTTCCCCTGAGACCCAGACATACAGATGCTTCAAGGATGGAGAAGTTATTTCTCTCTTAGGTAATAGTCTTTCTTGCTGGGGCAGCCCTGTCCCTCTAGCCATTTCAGAACCCTAGTTCCTTCCAGCTCCTTACTCCACCATCCTCTAGGGCACCCCAATGTCCACATGGTTGACTCTGGGACAGAGTGTGGAGGAGGCCTGCCTGATGTCTTCACCGCTGAGCTGGGGCAAGAGCTTTCTGTGGCTGTGCCTACCGCCTGGGAGCCCAGATGTTGGCTTTAACATTGTAGGAGAATGGGAAACAGCGTTTGGTGGACGGTGGCTGGTCTTCACCCCAGGACTTGAGGCCTTTACCTTGTGTTTGAGACCCACATGTTTGCATTTCCCGCCTTCGGCACTGGAAAGGGTAAGGGAGCAGCGTTCAGGACGGGCCCATTTCTGCGCCTTCCTTCAGGCCCATGCAGCACCAGCAAATGGTTGACGTGTGGTGATATAGTCTGTCATTAATCCCTCACTCACTCGGCAGAAAGCTGTTAAAATTTACTGTGTGCCAAGTGCTGTTCTGGGGCCTGGAGACCTCAAACATTGTTGTCATTATCCTTTGGGGTTCCTGGAAAAGGAAATTATCTTCCTGCCCCAGGGCCTTTGCATATGCTGCTGCTTCTCCTTGTGGCTCTCCTCCTCACTTGCCAACCTGGCCCCTACTTTGTGTTTCTTCGTAAATGTCACCCACTCAAGGAAGCTTTCTCTGGCCTCCCCACTTCCAGACTGTTTCGGATCCTCCCCTTCATCCATACATTGTGCTTTCCGGCTATCACTTTATCACAGCTGTTTTGAAGTAAGTTTTTTGGGCCTAAGGTGTTATTTCAATTCAATCCCTGCCGTGAGTGTGTAAGGTGCACGATGACAGGTGCCTTTCTGAGTGCTCAGCTCCTAGCAGAACACCTGGCACCATAGCCATTCTCTCTTGACTTGTTACATATCTTAGCTGTATTATTGCTAGTTCACAGATGAGGAAATTGAGGCCCAGAGAGGCTGAGCAACTGGCCTAAGATCACACAGCTGCGGAGTTTGAGCACTGAGGTTTCAGCCTCTCTTCCCCTAGAGCCCTTGCTTTCACAGCTGAATGCAACGAGAATGCCTCATGACGTATGCTATAATAGGGTATTAATAGGGTATTAGTTTAAGGGATGGTGGGAGGGCAGAGGAGGACATGACTGACTCAGCCTGCGGGAGTGGATAGCTGCCTGGAGGAGGCCGTGACCTTGACGACTCAGAGCTGTGGGTAGTTTGGAGCAGCTCTAGCGACAGTGGGGGAGTGTGGAAGGTGGGACCACACGGTAGGCTCGTTGTGAAGGCCCTGCTTTGGGTTGCCAGGGAGTTTGGGCTCAGTTGAGCTGATGGGAATTCTCAGAGTTTCCTAAGTAGGTGTGGGATGGGGGGTGACATGATTAGAGAATCACCTTAGGTCAGGGCTGGCTGTTGGTATTTGCTGGCACAGGATGACTGGGCTCCCCAAGGGTCCAGCAGTGGAAATCGTGGCCAAGCCTCTTAGTTAAGATTCTGACCACGGAGCCAAACACCTAAAATGACAGTGGGTTAACAAGATAGAAGCCTTTTTTCTTTCTCCCAATCAGGTAGATCCCTCGGCTCCATACTGGGGACCCGGGATTCTTCCTTCGCTCTGCCAGTTCGCCAAGACACGGCCCTTGTCCATGTGAGCTGAAAGGGACCATGGTCATGGCCAGATTCCCGCCACCAGGCAGGGTGGGGTGGCTATTCAGGTCAAGTAGGACCCTCTCAGTTCAAACTGGAAAGATGAAGAGATTTCACATAATAGTCAGGATTCGGGTTCTTGGGCAATAGGAGGGCTCTGGCGGTCATGCACAGCCCAGCAGATAGAGTTGGGTAGCAGTCATCTGTACGCCCCCCCAGCCCCCAGGCCCCCCCCCAACCCCAGGGGGGCATGGAGGCCCTGCAGGTGCTGAGCCAGGCCCCTGGCTCAGGTCGGGTGGCCTGGCTCTGCCTCCACTCCCCCAGGCTTTTTGTCTCCCTTCCCTGTGAATGTGGTCCCAGCCACTCCCTCTGCCTTCCAAATCCTGGGACTCTCCAGGAGACCATGCTGGAAATCAGGGTGAGCTTTCTCTCCAAGCGGCCCTTGGGACCTGTATCCTGGGCCGTCATTCACCGACCTGGGAGCGCTTCTGACCGGGAGTCCCCACGTGGGCAAGCACGCCCAGCCCCCCTCCAGCCCCTGTGCTCTTCCATCCTGGAAGGGGCTGAGGCTTGCCCAGCAGGAGCCAGCCATCCCAACTGCGATGCTGTTCAGATTCCCTGGGGGTCAAGGACGACGGCGGATGGTGGGGCTGCCTGTGGAGTTCACAGTCACGGCCCTGCGGAAGCCCTAGATTGCGTTCTCCCTCTCCAGCTGGGGACCAGTTGCCTGGGAGTGATTTCCCGGGTAGGGATCATGGGGTCCACCCTTATCCCTGGGGCTCTGTCAGGTGGGAGAGGGATGGATGGTTCTCCTCTCGCGGGCAAATATGGATGGATATGCTGGAGCACGGGGAGGCTTGCTGCTCCACGGGTGCGGGCTTCGGGGTCCCTTCTCCCCTGAGGTCTTCCTTGTTGGAGCCAGCACGCCCTCTCGTGTGCACGTGTGGTGGGGTCCTCACCTTCTCCTCGAGCACTTGTTGAGCCATTTTCCCCAATAAAGTAATTTCTGTTCCCCAGAGGAATTCTGGTGCCAGCAGCCAGGACAAGATGGGCCCCCGACCTGGTGATGTTGCTCACAGTCACAGAGTGGGCTGAAGTAAGACATCGCCCCCATTTTACAGATGAGAAATGGACCCACGAGGGGGAGCAGAGACTCCGTGGGGTCCACGGACTCCAGATCCAGGGCTCTTTGCTGGGGTGCTGTGCTGAGTTTGTTTCCATCTTGAGCCCTCCTGCGATGACCGGGGACCAAGGGGAGCAACAAAACATTTGTTTACCCTTTCAGCACATAAGAGCCTGCCGTCTGTACGTGGAGACAGAGGGAGAGCCCTGGCGCCCATGGAGCTGAGCCCTCAGGGACTGGCAGCGAGCTCGCACACGAATGTGTCTTCCCACCGTTGGACATGAGTGCTGCTGAGCCACATACGGGGGGGGTTAAGGGGCAGGGGGTGCGGGGGCATGTGTGACCTTCTACTGGGGTTCAGGAAGGCCTCTTGGAGGGCGTGAACCCTACCGAAGAAGGAAAAGGGGAAGCAGGTGCAAAGGTCTGAGCCTGGACAGCGCCCAGGATGTGCGGAGCAGTGCGCATGCCCCAGGGTGTGAGTACAGTGAGGGGCGGGGCCGGGGCGGGGAATAGGAAGGGCACCTTGTTGGGGTCCCTGAGCTGGGTCTTCGCTGTGCTTTGGAGCCACGCAGGGAGTTAAAAATCCTGACACTTGAACCCACCTCCTGGGTTCCCAGGTGGCTCATAGGCACAGCTAGTGTTGAGGACCACTGGTCTAGGGTCCCCTGGGGCCACCGAGAGGACTTGGGTTTTATTCTAAGTGTGGCAGAAAGTGCTGGGAGGGCAGGCACGGAAGCAGCACACTCTGATTTACTTTTCTAGAAGCTCCCCGCGGTGGGACTTGGAATAGATGGAAGGCAGCGGGAGAGGAGGCAGGGAGGCCACAGGGAGGCTGCTGTCGTGGTCCAGGGGAAGGGCAGAGCTGGCTGCCAAGGAAACCCTTGGTGGCGGGGTGGGGGGATGGGGGAGTAGGGGATTGGGGGCCAGCCCTCAAATTACCATAAACTTAAGTGGCTTAACCAACATAATTCTCTTACTGTTCTGGAGGTCAGAGAGACTAAAATCAAAGTATCTGTAGGGCTGTGTTCCTTCTGGAGGCTTCAGGGGAGAATCTGCTTGCTTTTTCTTGCTTCTCGAGGAGGCCTATATCCCTTGGCTCATGGCCCTTCCTCCATCTTCAAAACACATCACATGCCAAGCTCTAGTTCTCTTGTTGCATCTTTTCTTTTTTGCGACTCTGAGGCTTTCGTCTCCTTTTTATATGGGCCTTTAGGATGACCTTGGACCTACCCAGCTAATCCAGGTTAATCTTCTCAAGATCCTTAATCATGTCTGCAGAGTCCCTTTTGCTATGTGGGGTCACGTATTTATAGACTCTGGAGGTCAGTTGTGGACATCTTTGGGTCTATCATGCAGCCCTCGGTGGAAGGTCTGTGATTTGGGGTCCTGGGACTCTCTTCGCTCCTCTGGGGACCTCAGGTGTCTCCCTGCCTGAGCACAGCTATGCCTTGGCTTTTGCTGTCTGCCTTAAATGCCATGCCAGCAACAAAGGTCGGTGTTTCAGGGTTCCCCAGGTGGACAGAGGACTTTTGTTGTTGCCAGAGTTGCTCACTGGCCTTAGGGGACACTGATGTCATTCTGGGTTCTAGCCAGAGGGCTTGGTCGACCAGATCACTCACTCCCATTTGCCTGGTGTTTCCAGAATGTATTAGTTTCCTACTGCTGCTGTAACAAGCTTACTACAAATTTAGTGGTTTAATAATACAGATTAATGATCTTAGTTCTGGAGATCAGGGGTGCCATGTCACCCACTTACAACCAAGGTGGTTGGCAGGGTGTGTTTCTTTTTGGATGCTCTAGGGGAAAATCTGTTTCTGCTCATGCTTATCGTTGGCAGAATTCAGGTCCTCGAGGTTGTAGGAATGAGATCCCCATTTTCTCACTGGCCGTGAACTGATGATGACTGTCTTTGGCTTCCAGAGGTCGCCATGGTCTGGTACTCACGAGCCCTTCCTCCACCTTCAGGGCCCACAATAGGCGGTCAGGGTCTTTCCATGTTGCATCTGTCTCTGTGCAGAGCTGGGAAAGGTTCTCTGCTTTTGACAACTCATATGACTGCATTGGGTCCTCTTGGATATTCCCAGATAATCTCACCATCTCCAGACTGGCAACCTTAATCATATCTGCAGAATCCCTTCTGTCATGGAAAGGAACATACTTAGAGGTCCTGATGATTAAGGCCTAATGATTAAGGTGGACATCTTTGGGGGCTGTTAGTCTGCCCGACACACCCAATAACAATAATAAAGATTGTCATGTAATTAACACCTATTAAGTATTTACTCCGTGGAGTAAATACTCCACGGAGTAAAAGGGTGTGCTGAACACACCCTCTGTGTTTAGCAACTCACCGAATCCTCAGAATGAACCTTTAATGTTATGCCCATTTTATGGAAGAGGAGACTGAGGCACAGAGGGGTTAGGTAATGATATGGGTTGAATTATGTCAGCGTCCCCTACCCCGAGAATTCATAGGTTGCAGTCCTAACTCTTGGTATCTCAGACGGCAATGTTGTTTGGAGACAGGATGTTTACAGAGGTAATTGAGTTAAAGGAGGTCACAAGGGTGGTGTCCTTATGCAAAGGGGAAATTTGGTGATACAGGTGCATGCAAGGAGGACACCCCACGAACGTGAAGTCGGCCAGCTAGGAGCCAAGGATGTACCTTGCTGACGTCTTGATCTTGGACTTCTGGCCTTCAGAACGGTGAGACAGTCGGTTTCCGCCCTCTAAGGCCCCCACTTAGTGGTTCTAGCAAACCGACACAGGTATTTTATGTTAGTTGTGGCTCCTGGCTTTGAACCTGACCTCCCTGTTGGGCAGACTGTTGTCGCCTTGTTCTCGCTTCTACCTCCTCTCTCTTCTTACTTCCTTTGCCTCTGCCATGCTCTGTCCCGATCTTTCTCTTGTCTTCTGTATTTTTCTCATTCACTGTCCCCCTGTCTCCTGATTGCAAAAAACCGAATCTGTTTTTTGTCTCCTTCCTTCCCTCCTTGCCCTGTGGACCAGACCGAGAGGGGACCCCTCCCGGGCTCCTGCCTCCAGGCTCTCCCAGCTCCCTCCGGCCACTGTGTCTCCCAGAGCGCTCCTCTGTAGTTGCAGCGCTGTCAGATCAAGGCGCAGGCATGCCAGAGTCCCAGGATGCCAGCTCTGGTTCTGCCGAGGGGCCTTGGTGGCGGCGGCTCTGGGTTGGCCGTCAGCGGGCTGGTGCAGAGGCCCATGAGCTGCAAGAGGAGCGCAGCCTCCCCTCCCCTCCCCCGCTCCTCCTGTGGCCTCTCTTCCTTCCTCTGGACCCTGCTGGGCACACAGAAGGTTCCAACTGAGTGGCTGTCAGCCCAGCCGCCCCACCAGGCCTGGCTGGCACGGGACACCGGCCATGGGCATATTCTGGCCATCACCTTGACCTTGACGCAGTGACTCTTGTTTGTTATCGGCTCCTTGCTCCTGTTTTCGGGGTCTGCAGGGCAGTCCTGCCCGCCACACCCCAGCCTCAACTTCGAGGATCTGGCCCGTCCCCTCTGTTGCCCCTGCGTTTGGGTCCCCTATTGCTCTGTGTGGGAAGCTCCTCGCATCCATAGGGCCACTTGCTGGGCTGGGGCTGAAGCGACTGCCTGTGTTCAGAGGAGCAGAGAGGGGCCCGGGAGAAAGACCCTGGAGCCAAGAGAACGTGAGAGAGAGAGAGAGAGAAGCTGCTCTGGCTGCAGACGGCTCCCCTCTCCCAGCAGTGCCTGCATCTGGGCTCAGGGAGACAGCCTTACAACCTTCCGTGTCAACACACTTCCATGCCTTGCCTTGTGAGTGGGTTCTGTCTTTTGCAACCACACAGCCTTCAGACAGAACTTTTAAAAATGCAAATCAGACCATAGCGCTCTGTGCTTGGCTCCCTCCAGTGACTTCTCAGAGCCCCAGCACAGCTCCCCACGTGTGCCCCAGCCCAAGGCCTGTGTGATCCAGCCTTGCTCGCTCCTTCCGTGTCCCCTCCTTCTGTTCGCCCAGCACCCACTTCGCCTTAGGTCCTCCAGCCTCTTTGCTGCTCCTCCCTCCTGTGCTCCACTGTATTCCTGCCCCAGGGCCTTTGCACTTGATACACTCCTCCCTGGAATGCTCTCCCCACTGGATCCTTACATGGCTGGCTTGTCTTCATCAGGTTAAAACTAGAACGTGCTCTCACAGGAGAGAAGGCCCTGGTCACCTTGTCGAAGGTGTCTCACCCATGCCCCTCACTCCATCCCAGCTCCCTGTTTTGCTTCATTCAGAGTGCACATTGTTGTTGTCATCTGTTGACTTCTTTGTTTACCTGTTTACAGTCTGTCTCCTCTGCTGGAACTTCCTATCTTGTTCACTCCTGAATTTTCAGTGCTTCACGCCTGACAGATAGTAGGTGCTCAATGAAGATTTGCCAATTGAATGCAAAAGAAGTGGTAAAAGGGCTGAGAGATGCCCTGGAGCTTGGCTGGGTCTGCTGGGAGGGAGTTAAAGGACGCATCTCGCTCTCAGACACAGACAGGACCGCTCCTCTTACCCATCGGCTGCTCTGACCCAGCAGGTTTCCAAGTGGTGAGTGGAGACCAGGCAGCCGGGTTGCAAGGAGGTGGTGAGCACAGTGGAGTGGGGGATCCTCCTTGGCCCCTCCCATCCCCTTCTGGGCTGACATGCACTCCACTCACCGGACCAGCGTCTGCTCTTTCTCTTGTGGACTCTGGGTATGATTTCCCAGGAGAGTCCCCTGTCTTTACCAGAGTCCTTTAGTAAGTGACTACAGTTCAGATTTCCTAAGAATGGGGGCTTTGGTCCGGGGAAGGGTCTTGTGTCTGACAGCGAGCCCCTGCTTGGATAAACTGGTGAGAGAGACCATTTCACGTGAGGGTGAGTCACCTTCTGCCTGTCTCTCTCTGCTTTGTTTAAAAAAAAAAAAATCATTGTATTGGGCACCTGGGTGGCTCAGTCAATTAAGCGTCTGCCTTTGGCTCAGGTCATGATCCCGGGGCCCTGGGATTGAGTCCCACCTCAGGCTTCCTATTCAGTGGGGAGCCTGCTTCTCCATCCACCTCTCCCCTCTGCTTGTGTTTCCTCTCTCTTTTTCTCGTGTACTGGCACATGCTCCCTCCCTCTCAAATAAATAAATAAAATGTAATTGTATTTATTAGATATGCTATCACACCATGATCCTGTGACATATTTCATTTTGTAAAGAGACCACCCTGCCATCAGGCTGCACAGACATCACAGGCTGGTGGGAGAGCCCCCAGGGTAGAAAACCTGGGCTAGTGTTGGCCGTAGCTCGTGTTCTTTCTGGCAAACTCTGGATTACCTACGTGAATGGGGAAGAGGCAGGTTGAGCGGACATGGGGCAGAGTTCCCCTCACCTCCCTGCCAGATAGAAATGGCTGGTCATCAGTCGGTCTTTGTGGATGGGGGTTCTACAAACTTTCCTTTCCTTCCTTGCCTGTGGATGGATGTGCCAATGAGCAGTGCCGGGGTGGGGGGGCTGGTGTGGGGAGTGGGGAGGGGGAAGCAAGGAGCCCAAAAGCCCGAATAATCCACTCCTTGAATAATCAGCCCTGGATAATGGAAAGTTGATGGGGCATTGTAGTTTTCTTGCCCTAGAGATGTTGAGTCTGGGAGACAAGGAACAGGCAGGGACGAGAATGAGAGGGTCTGTCTGGAGAAAGGGTGCAGCAGCCCGGGTCAAGGCAGAGCCACTGGGAGATGAGGGGACATTTTTTTATTACTGTTTTAAACTCCAAGTACAAAGGGCTAACATCGCTGGGGGAAGGTTTCAGGGAGGAGGAGAGGAGAAACATACAGAGGAAGGAGCAGTATTTCTTCCTAGACGTAAACAACTGCCAAATGACCCCCAGAAACAATGCTCCAAGAGCATCTGTGGGAAGCTCAGAGAGTGGCTCGTCCTCCAAGAGTTATTGGTTTTGTTCAAGCTTCATCTGATGCTTGCTTAAAAAAAATAGATTTTCTTTCCCCTCTTGCAACAGTCTGGAGGGGAAAATCAAGCATAGAACAGCTGCCTCGTGTCATCATTTAGACGCTGATGAATAAACTGATACCGGCGGGGGTAAGCAAATAGATGGGGAAATGCGACCCAGCCGCTTCCCCGTGATCTCTGTGTGGATCATCGAGTGGGGCTTGTCCAGAGATGTCCTATCCCCGGGTCCTTCCTTCCTGCCACTCAGCAACATCCCAGGCCTCGCGCTCCGTGGCGGCCTGACTTGTGAGCACATGGGTTGTGCGCCTGTGAGCAAGCAATGATTAGGGGCGTGGTCTGTGTAGACGGGCTTGAACTTGGCGGTCGACGCACATTAGTTGCAAACCCTGGGCAGCATCTCCATTCCTCTGAACCTCTGTTGCTTCAGCAATAGAATGAGGAAGGTCATAGACGTGGCAGCGATCACTATGCTTGTCGATATCCAAGAGCTCCCTGCATTTCCCAGCTTCCTCTGCCGTTGGATTGGACATGTGACTGGCGTGGCCAGTGTGGTATGAGCGGAAGTGACATGTGTCCTTTCCAGGCTGAGGTGGGGAGGCACACAGTATGCCCCCCCCAACACTTTCTCTCCCATGACTGTGCCGCAGCTACACCATGGAAGGAGCCTGGGTCCCTGAGTCACTGCATGGGGTGGAAGTCATGCAGGAGAGGGGGCTGAAAGATAAGCCTTTGGGATTTTAGGGGGTCTATGACAGCAACTGGTGTTAACTGCCCAAAGGAATACAGTGGGACTCCTTTGAGAGTTATTATGAAAAATTTAATAGGGAGGCAGAACTTATAAAGGGCTTAGCAAAGTGCTTCACATGTAGAAAATGTTCAATAAATATTAAGCGTGCATATTAATTTATTTACAAAGCAAATATTTACCAAACTTCTGTCATATGTCAGGCCCATGGAATCATCATCACAACCACAGGCACAAAAAATTGTGTTCTGGATTGGCATGGTTTTGTAGAAAGGACTTGGTCACCTGTTCCTTCAGTGTCTGTGAACCCACCACCACCCCACACCCCATGTGCCAGGCATCGTGCTGAATGGTGGGACAAGTGGATGAATAAGTCAGTTTCACTATTAAGTTGCTTGCAGACTGCTGAGATGCACAGGTAGGCAAATAGTTCAAAGGCCAAGTGACAAGTGTCATGTAGAGGGTATGGGTCTTTTCAAAGTGCTGGTGGTGTCCCTCATTCTGCTTGGGGAAGTCAGGGAGGGCTTCACAGAGGAGAGGACATTGGCATTCTGTATTGAAGGTCTGCGTAAGAATCAGACAGCTGAGAAAGAGCATTTCAGGTAGAGGGACAGGCACATCATCACGAGGTCTTGTGTCTGTTTGAGAGTGGTGAATGTTCTGGGGGCTGGAATCCAGGCTATCCACGGCAGCCCGAACATTGTCCCCTCTCCCTGAAATGTCCACAGTAATCCCTGTGACCTGTGACTGTGCCACCTTAAATGGTGAATGGGACTTTTTCAGATGTGATTCAACTAAGGATTTTTGAATTGGGGAGATTATCCTGGATTTTCCAGATGAGCTCAAGCTGATCACACGAATCCTTCAAAGTGGAGAATCTTAGCCATAGTGGGAGAAGGGGGCGTGTGTATCAGAGAGGAGAGAATCAACAGGGCTGGTGTTGTAGATGGTGGAAGGGAAGGTGGGAGACGAGTGTGCGTAGCCGAGAAGCTTAGAAAGGAGAGGGAACAGAATCTTCCCTAGAGCCTCTCCAAAGGAACACAGTGCTGCCAACCCCTTGACTGTCGCCCAGTGGGACCCACATTGGAATTCTGACATACAGAATTGTAAGAAAGATTTTTGTATCATTCAAGCCATTAAGTCTGTGGTAATTTGTTATAGCAGCAATGGGCAATGAATACGGCATCTGATGGGGAAGGTCAAGTTGACCATACTGGACATAAGGAAGGGTTAGGGGAACTGATCAGATCTGTACTATATGCGCACTGGGTCTCAGACTTCTGTGAGCTTCCCACTTTTTCACGTAATACTGATACTCTGTATTCTGTATTAATATTAATTAATATTAATATTCCATGTTAATATTCTGAGAAAGGGAGAGCTGCCTCGTTTGTTTTAATGAGTGTGAATTTTCCATAAATTGAATGTATATTTCTTGTTTAATTAACAGACATTTAGGTTATTTGCAGCCCTTTGTTCCTAAAATAATGCCGCCGTTATCTTGACCTTGTGTTATTTTGCACGCGTGTGAGTATGTCCGTAAGATGAGTTCCAAGAAGTGAAATTGTTGGGTCACGGAGAATATGCATCTTTGGGAGTCTGCATTTTTAATAAATGTCCGAGGGCATGATGCTTCCGGTGAGAACTGAAATTAACATGGAGGTTGCTGAACAGAATTCATATCTGGGTTCTGTAAACATCCCCATGGCAGATGGGGCGGACACAGGGAGGCTAGGGGAGAGACTGAGGCAGGGGGTCTGAAGAGATGAGAGTGTGTGTGTGTGTGTGTGAGAGAGAGAGAGAGAGAGAGAGAAAGAGAGAGACTGACCTGACCTAGTGTAAGTTGATTTTCTTCTTATTTTTTTTAATCAGCGTAAGAAATCTCTAGGACATGAGAGGCTTGTTCTCAGTGGCCCTGGTTCAGAGAGCCCTGTGGGGTGTGGGACCAGGATCCCTGAGGGCCAGTGAGCCTGGATTCTAGTCTCTCTTCTACCTGCCCACTTGGACCCTGGGCGGGTCATTACCTTTGTGATGTGGGGGCAGGGGGCCGGGAGAAATAGAGAAATGCGTCATTGTAGCCTTTGAACCAGGTGTTTCCAGGTAAGACCCCTTCTGAGGAAGAGGAGAGAGACCTCTAGGGTTCATACTGCCTCTGACTTTCAGATTTTCTATGCTCCTATGATTTTACGGTTACGTCTGGGGTGTTGTAACACATTATCTCCAGTTGTTTTATTCTGGTTCTGTGTTTACCTAGGTCTCTCTCTCTCTTTTTTTTTTACTTTGATGTTTTTACTATGAATTCTTCATTCTTGAGCTAATTTTGACTCTTCCCTAGGTGAGCTGGGTTTCAGTGTCATCTAGCTTTTTTGAGATCAGCTCGGGGATCCTCTGCTCTTCAAACACTTTCATGGCTGAGGATGTCAGCCCATTGCCTTTAGGCTTGAACGTGCTGCTCCCTTACTATTTATCTTCCTGAAGCCTTCCCCAACAAGAACACCGTCCCTGTGTTTCTTCCATTTCTCCTGAGGATGGGTTGAGTGCCAGCTCTTCTTGGGTGGTCTGGTGGCTCCCTGAGCATGGGGACACTGTTGGGGAGTCAGAGAGTGCCATCTTTTGCAAGGAGGAACTTTTGGCTGCCAGTTTCAGGGCAGCCGAGCAGATTACCCCTCTTTCTTCCTCTGTTTGGGATATTTGTTACTCTAAAAATATTCATGGCCGCTCTGGACAGTCATGCAGGCTGTGCACTGCACAACTCCAGAGACTGTCATTTGTATAAACCAACGCGTGGATGGTGCTCTCAGGGTTGTGCAGGGTGGTCCTTTATTCTCCAGGAAGCTCTTGGCCTGGACTGGGCCTGGAAGTGCAGAATTCTTTTATCCCAGTGTTTCCCACATTTTAGTTTTTCTCATCTCACTTTTGTGGATTTGTTCTTAGCCATATACCTCTGTTGTCCTATGTTTTTTTTTTTCCTCTATATTGGCTCACGTTTTCCTTACATAAATGAATTTAAAAGGGAAACTTTATATTACAATTGGAAATAGAAAACCAGCACAACTTGCTAAAAATAGAAGAAATATGTGTACACGTGTGTGTGTGTGTGTGTGTGTGTGTGTGTGTGTGCACGCATGCATAAAACAAAGCAATGTTATCAAATTCTTGCTGGATACTTCTGCCTTTTTTCTTTGTTTGAAATGGAAGATTAGCAAGTATTAGAATGATGTTAAGGACAAGTTAGCACAAAATGGAAATTTTCTCCTAGAAGCAATCCAGGGTTGGATTGGAAGGGTTGGAAGGGAATTGGGAAGGGAAATCATTCTCCATGATGTGATTCAGGGTAATTTAGCACCATATCCTCCTGTCATGAGCCACTCACGGGACATGTGAGGAAACACTGGCCCAGGCTGATATGCCACCCACTCCAGGCAGCTTGAAGCTCTTGGCAATATCTCCACGGGATGGGCTAAGCCTTGCTTATATTCTTTCACCACCGGGAAATTTAATGTTACCTTGGAGGGGTCTTTTCTATGGCTGGGCTCTTCTTGAGTTGATGGACAGACGCCTGCTCCTTGGGCCCAAGTTGGTTTAGTTCTGCTTCTTGGAATCAAGCAGAAAAGTCAGATCTTTCTTCTAAGTTATCTCTCTCCAAATGCGATTAAAGGTGGGGCCTCTCTATGAGTTACAGCACCCTGGGTGGAATCCTGGATCCACCATGTACTATCTCTGTGTCTTTGGGTAAGGTACTCAACTTCACCAGGCCTCAGTTTCTTCATCTGATAAATGGGAACAATAACAGTACCTCCTTTATGTGGTTGAGAACTAGACCAGTGAGTACCTGTGGAGACTTAGAACAGCACCTGGCATACAGTGAGTGCTCAGAAGTGTCTGCTTTTGTTTTCCGTAGCCAGGGACTGTGGGCTTCTCATCCTCCCTTACCTTCTCCTGGATCAGAAGGCAGAGGATTCGGGTTCCAGCTTCAGCTCAATATCTGACCAATGACGAGAACTCAGGCAACCCATGGGCGCTCCCTGGGTCTTTGTTTCTACATCTAGGAACTGTGGGCTCCATGATTCTTACATTCTTCCTCCATCTCTAACTGATTTGGATAATTCTGTGCCCAGGGCAGAGAGGAAATACCAGGACAAGAGAACGGAGGACCATAATCTCCGTGTTAGCCACCATGTGTCACAAGAAAATGATCTATGCTCCCTTTCTCCTTTTAAATTTCTTTTTTCAAAAAATTTTTTTAAAAAAGACTTTATTTATTTATTTGTTAGAGAGAGAGAGAGAGAGAGAGAGAGAGAGCACGGCATAAGCAAGGGGAGCAGCAGGCAGAGGGAGAAGCGGGTTCCCCGCTGAGCAGGGAGTCCAATATAGGACTTGATCCCATGACCCTGGGATCATGACCTGAGCCAAAGCCAGATGCTTAACCAACTGAGCCACCCAGGCATCACTCCCCAAACTTTTTTTTTTTTTTTTAAGATTTATTTACTTACTTGAGAGAGCGAGAGAGAATGAACCAGGGGTGGGGGTGGGGGCGGTGAGGAGCAGAGAGAGAAGAGGGAAGAGAGAATCCTTGAGCAGACTCCCCACTGAGGACAGGACTCAATCCCAGGACCCCGAGATCATGACCTGAGCTGAAATCAAGAGTTGGACCCTCAACTGACTGAGCCACTCAGGCGCCTCTTAAATTTCTCTTTCAAAAAATGATTTTGGGGAGTGAGACAGGACAGCTCATGGATTCCTGATGGTATTAAAAAAAAAAAGGGTGGAAATAAGACCGAGGTATTAGAAAAAGCAGATTTGTGTAGCTTTAACCAAATCCAACAGATGGGATGGCATAAAAAAATCACAATCTCCTTAATTTATCAAGCTCCCATGAAAGATGATGATACTAATAATTGTGAACACTTACTGAGTCCTTGTCAGGCACCAGCTGTCTCATGTGTGTGGTCCCATTTGATCCCTGACTACGTACAAGCCAATAGTAGCTGCTGTAACAAAGAAATCTGTGGACATCTGTGGGTTAACATAGTAGCAATTCATTGTTTGCTCACATAACGTTTCAGTGTGGGTGATTCGCATGGCAGCTCTCCTCCACACAGTGATTCGGGGACCAGGCAATTTCCATATTGTGCTTTACCAGTTCCTGGGGGTCCTGGAGCCCTCTGTATCTCAGTGGCAGAGGAAAGCAAAGGCATGCCCCCTTCCTAAAAGGCATCTCCAGGAAGGGCCAGGCACCATTTGCCCATTCACGATAGAACGAGTCACATGACCTTACAAGGATGTAAGGCTGCTGGTAAATACCACGCCTGGCTGGGTGGCCACTTCCTAGCAATGACCTCCCACTACAGAAGGAGTAGCACAATATTTGACGGACTGCCAGCTGTTTCTATCACAGCTTATGTGGTAGAGAGTACAATCACACCCATTTTACAGATGAGGAAACTAAGATCCAGAGAGTGTCTGGGCTGGGTCATGGAGCTTATAAGGCACAGAGCTGGGACTTCAACTCAAGACTGTTGAGCTCAGAGCTCTTACATTCCACTACTACTATATCAATTTAAGATAAGCATTTAGCTTCTTTCAGCTAGAAAATTCTTTAGAACATTTTTTCTCCCCTATGGTTTTCCCACCGTGCCTGAAATGCCCGAGTAGGTTATGTCTGGAGACCGTGGTGATGAGGTCATGATGCCAGGCAGGATTTCAGTCTCCAGGATTTTATCCACTTGGAGAAATGATTATCCCCAGAAAGTTGACCCACATTTTGGACTCCTGCCAGAAATCAAGGCATGGTACCATCTGTAAGAGATAAATAAATCAAAATATCATCAGCAGATAACTGTGTACCATCTGCTGCCCTGTCAGTTGAACTGGCAGAGGCCTCTGGAGAATTCCAAGGGAGGGCTTGCCAATGCTCCACTGCCAGCCTGGATCGCGAGAGGAGAAGCTTCGCACAAGATCTGCTGGCATTTTCCTTTATTCTCTGATCTTGGAGCTGAATTCCTTGAATTCAGCCAGCGAAGGTGTGTGAACTCTTGCCCTTGCCAAACAGTTAAAATTATTTCACATTGGCCAAGGCTGTTGGGGCCAGGACCAGCTCTTCTCTGCTCTCCTAGCAAGTCGAGAGCACCTGCTACAGGGAAAGATGAGCCATGCTTCTGCCACGAGGGTCAGGTTCCTTGAAATCTGCGTCTCAGACCCAAACTCAGAATCAGCCACGTTTGGGTCCTGTTGGCTGGGCACCAGTAGATGCGGTCCCATCCTAGTGGCTGCTGATTTCTCCTGTCCCATGTGGAGTCCTCTTTGGAGGGCGTCCGGGACTTCCCTTGGGGAGAATGGAGTTCTCTGGAACCTGCTTATTCTGCGAGGAGGCCGTCGTGGCCAAATGCAGAGGCTTTGCTGAGCCGGCTCAGTTTGAACCCTGGCTCCCACCGCGGGCTGAGTGAATGTAGACAAGTTCCTTGGTCTTCCTGTGCCTCGGTTTCTTCAACAGTAAAGGTGGGCATGGTAACTTGTAAAATGCACTGGACCTGGCATGAAGTCCGTGCGCCATATATGTTAGCAAATACTTGATGGCTGGCTTTGTGAGACGGGTATGACTGCCTCTTTCTCACCAGTCCCCTCCCCACGAGTCCCCTGACGCCGTTCCCCACCCTGCCCTCCACAGAAACCTCAACTACACCATCTGGTGGGATATGGAATTAAGTCACAATCCTCAGACCCGGGGATCTGGGGACCCAGCCAAGGACTCTGGTCTCCCCAGCGCCCCTCCCTCTTGCTGTCCATCTTCCCACTGCCAGCCAGACCCAGGCTCCTGCGTGTTCATGCCAAGGGCAACTTGGCCGACCCTCAGCGCTCCCCAGACCTTCTGCCAGCTTTGGGCATCTGCTTCTGGCCACCCCCCTACCTTCTGCCTGCACCCCTGCCAGGTTTCCTCCACCTGCTCAGGGTGAGGTCGCACCGTTACGGCCTCCTGCTTCTGGCTTGGAAGGACTTCCCGGTTCTCCTTGGGAAGAGTGCAGTGTGTCTCTAACCTAGGATCCAGAGAAGGAATCCAAAACCAAAAATGGCTCCTATTTACAGAGCCAAGCACACGACAGGTGTTTGCGTGCCCTCTCCTGTTTTCATCCCTTTTGCAATCATCGGCTTTGCAAGCCAGGTGTCCGATGACTGCCATTCCGCTGGTGAGGAAGAGGGTCCGAGAGGCAAAGTCGCTCTCTGAGGTCACATGGCTAAGAAGAGGCAGAGGAGGGATTTGAACTCGCGTCTTCTGGCCTCTGAGCCCAGACACCTTCATTTGCCTGTGAAGAGCAACCTTTTCAAGGACAGAGCCTTGAGAACTCAGATGAGTGACAATGGTGGGGTCAGCAGCCCATCAAGCTGGTCTTTCTGCAGATGTCATCTGGTGGTTTAAATCCCAAGTGGAGATGTCTTGTTTGGCCTCGTTTGGCCTTGGAAATGAACCCCCCAACCAAATAAATAAAAACCATTGTTCCCCCACAGTCCCACAGCTAGCAGGTGGCAGAGCTGGGATTTGAACTCAGGTCCCTTTGCAGTCAGAGCCTGGGCTTTTCACCACGGAGCACACACTGCTGGCCTCAGGGTGCCCCAGTGCATGTGGCGCCACTTGCCACGGCCACACCCCTGCCTTTTCCTCAAGTAGATTGGACCCAGAGTAGGGATTGTGGGGTGGGCTTCCTGGCATCAGGCGGGAGTGGTGAGCCAGAGCGGGGGCAGCTGTGACCTGGCCGGTTGTGTCCACGGTGGATTCCTGGAAGCCTCGTTTCTGTTGGGGATGCATGCCAGGTACTCCCGTTGGGGCTGGATCGATGCGCCCGCTGGCAAGCTCCAGCCGCTATGCTGAGGGCAATTTCTGAGGCTCCCCTTCCCCGCCCTTAGCTCAGCTGCATCCCTACAGACAGTGGGTCAGAATCTGTCGGCAGGGAGGGCGGGTCGGGGCCTCTGAGGTTAGAGTTTTTTCTTTCCACGCTGCCAAAAGCCACCAGCCCCATGCGGTGATGTCACAGAGTCTAGGAAGAAACGACCTTCCATTTGTCTTTTCTGAGCAAGGGAGCAAACCCTTAGAAAAAGACATTTAGACACAACTTCTGGGATTTGTTTTAAGATAACCCCATGGGATGGGGGCTATGGGCATAAAGAGACAGGACTGGCAGCAGAGTGACACTTTCCAAGCTGGGGGTGGGGACATGGGTCTCATTGCACTAGTCTCTCTGCTTTTGTACAAGATGGGAATTTCCCATAATAAAATGCTTAAGAAGGACGTTTCAGAGACACTGTTGATTTGCCCGAGGCCAGGAGTCTTGTCTGGCCGTGGAATGTCCTGGGTCTCTGTCCTGCTTCTGGACAATTAGTCCTTTGAATGATGGAAAGAGCTTTGGAAAGACAGGGAGCTGAGCCCACATCTTGATTCTGCCACCTCCTGGCTGTGTAACCTTGGGTAGGTCACTTTGCCTGTTGTGAGCCTCACTTCCTCATCTGTAAAATGGGGCTAGATACTGATCATATTCTGTTGTGATGCATGCCAGATTTGTCACGTGATGCTTGTCCTGGGCTCTCCTAGGGTCATTGGATCCTGGATCTTGGGCAACATAACACATTATAGCTTCCACCTGCTGGTGGGAGAGATCTGCCATTTACAGCCCCAAAGGGGGCCAAGCCAGAGGGGCCAAGCCAGAGGGGCCAAGCTCTGCCTGAGATAGAGTGAGACAATATAATGAGAGATACTGTGATAAAATACCAGAAATTCAGAGCAGGGAGACATCTCTTTTACGGGGAGGGAAGGTGCTTGGTGAACAAGGCTGTCTTCTTGGTGGGAGTGTAGTGTGGGCATTGAGTTGGATCCTGAAGGCGAGGGACGGCTCAGATACCAAGAAGTGGAAGGAGAGATGTTGAGGTGGAGAGGTGGGAAAATGTAAGGCTATACATTGGAAGCCCTCAGGCATAAAGCAGCAGGAAAGGAGGGTGTGTGTGACATTCAAAGAGTCATGTCCAGGCGATATTCAGGCATCCATGCATTGTGGTGGGCATGAGACTGGGTATGGCTGTCCCATGGGGCTCCTCCTCATCACTCAATAGGGAAGACACCCCCTTTCTGTTTGGCCCCAAGACTCTCCAGCTCAGCTCAGCTTCCTGTCTCACCTTTGCCTCCAGGTGTGGTGGCCACACCTGTGGGATCCTACAGACTAGAATCCCCCATTTGGTGTAATTCTTCATAAGGGCACTATATGAAATGCTCTTCGTTTATTTGTTAACCCACGATCATGCTGGGAGCCCCTGTTACTGTCCCAGGCATTGAAGATAAAGCAGTGAGCGGGACCTGTGATCCCAGAGCTTCGAGTCATTGCCAAGACACTAGGCGGTTATTCAGAAGAGCTGGGGAATGCCCTTCTGTGGAGCAAGGATTTTGAGTGGCTGATTAACATATACTTTAATATTACAACGGAAGAGTGGCAAGGGCAGGGACTTACCTTTGGGTTGGCTGTTCTATTCCCCCAGCACCTAGAACAGCACCTGGCACATGGGAGGCACCCAGTAAATGTTGGTTGAATACCATTGTATGAATACAAAGCAGTGGTAGCGGGTATCTAAGAGAAGAATGTTTGTTGGGATCAGAATTCATTCAAACACTTCCCCACATCACTGCTTGATGTGCTTTGGATTCCTAGAATTCAGAGAGAGTGAGAGAGAGAGAGAGGGAGGGAGGGAGGAAGAGGGTGGGTAAGGAGGAGTCGGGGGTGGGGGAGAATTCTGCATGATTGCATTCTTTCCCAGCACGCAGCCTCCAACCTGCGACAGAATATGGTCAGGACCACGGTCAGCACCTATCTGCTTGGGAATAACGCCCATAGCCCAGAAGTCCCTCATACATCCCGTGGAGGACACAGACAATAAACAAATAATCAAATGCATATACAAGATCATTTCAGATAGTGGTGGTGGGAGTCTGTCCTCCAGCCACTCTCTGCCGGGGAGGCGGGGGGCGGGAGTGGTGGTGGTGGTGGTGGGGTGGGAGGAAGGGGGGATGGGAAGGAAAGGGGAGTTGGTAGTGAGGGGGAGACTGCCCTCTGCAGATGGAATGACCCCTGTGCCCTCTGGTTTCTCATTGGTTCTGGCCAGTAGGAGGAGATAGTAGGAAATCAGAAGGCTGGGGATATTTCCCCCCTCTCCTGCCTCACTTTCTCCCTGTTGAGGTTTGGGCGGTAATGCATCCCTCTAAGGAGTGGTTCTCAAAACACGTTCCCAGACCAGCAGCATCAGCAGCACCTGGGAACTTGTTACAAATGCAGATTCTTGAGTCCCACCCCAGAATCTCCTGTTCTGATGCTTGTTTCAGTGTGGCTGAGCTCCCAGTGCCAGCCCCTCCCTTGTGGCTTCACCTTTCACAGGCTCTTTTCTCTTGCCTGACCCCCTGGGCTGGGAGAGGTGAGCTGCACCCGCTATTGCTAGGCCCTTGCCCCTGTCCACCCTTCCAGGAAGAGTCCCTTCACTCAGTTGTCTTTAGCGAGCTCTTTCTGGGGTGCCCGACTGGTCCAGATGGCCAGGAGGTCACTTTATATTCCTTTAGACAGGGCACACCCTCGCTGGGTTACCCACTCCCCTCTGGCTTGCCTCGGTCACTGCCAGCCATTGAAATCTCACGAGTGGGCCAGCCACCCTTGCTTTGGGGCTAGATACCAAGCCCCCCCATCGGTCACCTGCCTTGGGGCAAGATGCAGAGATGAGGACCCCTTACAGGAGGTGGTGTGGGTATGAATACGTACTCTCACTTCTTACAGGCAAGGAATCTCCCATTACTTTATATCTCGAATCTAATTGGACTGAGCTTCCCCTCTCCAAGGTGGGGAGAAATTCAGACCCCACATAATTGTGGCTCCTCATCAGCCCCTGGGGCACAGGAAGTCTTCAGAACTTTGGGGGAGAGTCTTCTAGTTTTTTTCCTGCCCCTCTTCCTCCCCGCACTGATGGTTTTCTGGTTCCAGAGGGGTGCAGGATTTTTGCTAAGCCTCTGAGCCCAGACCCCTATGTCCAGCTTTCTTAGGTTGGTTTCCTGGAAGCTTCTGACATCTCATTAGGGGTCTGGGGAGGTTCTGCAGCTCCTGGATCCCCAAAACATTTTCCCTGCCGGCCCCACCCTCTTCCTGCACAAATTCCCGCTTTCTGCGTCCTCTCTGAAGTGGGACAACATTACCCTCCAGTGGAGTAGTTCACTGTGAGCCAAAGGGAATCAGAGTGAGAGGTAGCAAGGGGGGAGAGGACAACTTCAAGGGGGCAAAAATAAGGGAATTACTGGACAATGTCCATAGGTTTGGGGGAGACATGGGACAGTGCAGGGCCACATCCCAGGCCACAGGCTCATGGGGGAACCATACGTCCCTGCCGCTGCCATTTGGCAGTGTGGATTCCTGCCCACTGAGCTGCCCTAGCTGTACCACCTGGTGGTGGCCACCATGCCTACTGGTCCACTCTGTTCTAGGTACTACGGAAACACTAGCATTGGTGGTTTTCACCTTTTACAGATAGGGAAACTGAGGCACCAGAAGGTTAATATATTGAGTCATACGTCTAGTAAGTGATGGAGCCACGCTGAACACAGGCAGATCTGGCGACAGGGTCCCTGCTCTCAGCCCTACTCCCCACTTCCACCCACCACGATGGTGGTCTGTTCATCAGTCTGATCTCCTCTCAGTAGACCGCAGAGGCCATGCCCCTTGTTTCGTCTGAGTCCTGTTTGTTGAGGACAATGATGACAATAGCCACCACTTCCTAAGCACCCGCTTTGGTCTAGGCATCATATCTAAGCTCTGTGCCCCTGTCAGGTCTTTACAATGCCCCTATAGGTTCTATACCCATTAAAAAGTCAAGAAAATCAAGTCACAGAAAGACTGGGAACTCACATGGCAGGAAATGACAGGTCCAGGATTTGAACCCAGCTCTGCTGATCCCAGAACTTAGGCTCTTGTCCCCTCTGCTGTCCTGACCCACAGACACTGTTGCTTGAAGGAGTGTCCATTGCAATACTACAATCCATCACTAAGATGACTTACTCTTGTTTTTTTAGTGTTGCAAATAGATTTTTTTTATAAGTCAGATTGGAGTACAGATCTCAGCCAAGCTGCATGCTGGAATTACTTGGAGAGTTTTAAAAACCCCACAGAAGTTTAGGCCCCACAGCGATCAATTAAATCATGGTCTCTCTGGGTGAGGCTTGGGCTTCCCAGGGCTGAGAACCACTTAAGTTGGATGAACTCTAGGATCCTTCCCAGCTTTCATGTTCTAGGGTTCACAGAAGGTACGCTGCCATCAGGTGGCAGTAACAAGCCACAGCTCCATGATCTAATTGACAAGCCTCAGTCTGAAGAGATAAAGTGCTCTTGTCTTTAGTTTTATTCCCCAATTAAGTCTCTTAGTTAAACATATCAACTTAATGATAATTGACGAAGATGTTTTAAAGGCTACTTCTAAAAGCAATAAGACAATATGGTACAGTTTGATATCTTTCACACAAATGGTTAGCCAGTTTTTACCATGAGGAACAGGGTTTGGAGAAAAAACTCCCTTCTGTGTTTGGTTTTCAGTTATTAGACCATTGAAATAGCCATTCTTCCTTATGTCATTACTATGATTTTTTCTTAAACTTCAGCATTGACCATGTCTGTTCAAACATCTTCTATTCAGTCTTGTCCCTGTAGCAGAAATAGAAGTGTGAGAGCCATTTCATTTGGCCCTTGGTGGATTTTCCCTGTCTACACTGGTGTGTGTGGGGGGTAAATGTTCTCAGGGGATTCCTTTCAGGATCTGGCAGCTTTACTCAGTGGGAATGGCCGGCTGCAGTAGGAAGTTCTGACATAGCAAATTGGAATAGATAGCTGGAAAAATTTTAGGGCATGGAGTTTGGAGTCTACAGATTTGGACTGAGTACTGCTCCATGCTTACTGGCTGTGTGGTCTTGGGCATGTCACTGAAAGCTCAGAGCCTCAGTTTGCTTGTCTCTAAATAGGGATTCTCAGAGCTGCATCATTGTAGGTTATTATGGGATCAAAGAGAAGGCAAACACAATTTTACAATAAAACCACTCAACAAATTGGGAATAGGAGGAATGTCCTCAACCTGGTAAAGATTATCTATGAAAAACCTATAGTAAACATCATACTTCATAGTATAAGAATGATTTCTCCCTAAGATCAGGAACAAGACAAGGACATTTGCTCTTGCCACTTCTATTCAATATTATGCTGGAGATTTTAACCAGAGGAAATAGGCAAGAAAAGGAAAGAGAAGATATAAAGGTTAGAAAGGGAGAAGTAAAACTATCTCTATTTGTGGATAACATGATCTTGTATGTAGTAAATCATAAGACTCCACTGAAAGCTATTAGAACTCATAAGCAAATACAGCAAGATTGCAGGGTACCACGCCAATATACATCAATTTATCATATTTTTATACTGTAGCAATGAATACTCTGAAAATGAAATTAAGAAAAAAATCCCATGTACAATAACATCAGAAAGAATAAAATTCTTAGGAATAAATCTAAAGACAGAAGTGCAAAACTTATATCCCATAAATTATAGAACATTACAGAAGAAACTAAAGAGGATCTAAATAAATGGAAGGACATCCCATGTTCATGGATTGGAAAACTTAATATTATTAAAATGGCAATATTCCCCGAATTGATCTACAGGCTCAGTGCAATTCCTATTAAAATTCTAACTGGTGTGGTTCCTGGCTGTCTTAGTCAGTAGAGAACGCAATTCTTGATCTCTGGGTTGTAAGTTCAAACCCTGTACTGGGTAGAGATTACTTAAAAATAAAAATCTTAAAGGAAAAATCCAGCTGTCCCCCCCCCCCCGAAAATGACAAGTTGATTTTAAAATCCATATAGAGTGGTGCTGGATGGCTCTGTTGGTTAAGTGTCTGACTCTTGATTTGGCTCAGGTCATGATCTCAGGGTTGTGGGATCGAGGCCCACGTCAAGCTCTGTGCTCAGTGGGAAGTCTGCTGGAAATTCTCTCTTTCTCCCTCTGTCCCTCCCCACCCCTAAAATAAATAAGTAAATCGTAAAAAAAAAATCATATATGGAAATGCAAGAGACCCAGAATGGCCAAAATCAGAAAAACAGTAATTAAAAAAAAAACAAACAAACAGTGTGGTACCAGTATAAGGATAGATATATAGATCAATGGAATAGAATTGAGAGAACAAAATAAAGTCTCCCATTTATAGTCAATTAATTTTTGACATCTAGATGGAGGATGGTGGCTGGAGACTTGGAAGGGGTGAGAAGTGGTCGGAGTCTAGATATACTGCCAAACAAGAGCCACAGATCAGATGTGGAGGTATGAGACAAGGAGATCAAGGTTGATGCCAGGGTTTGGGCTTGAGCATGGGGGAGGACGGAGTTGTCTTTTCCCGAGCTGGGGACACACTGAGGATACGGGGTGCGCCCTCATGGTACTTACAACTTGTGGGCCGCCCACCCGAGGATCATATGCGAAAAGTGGAATCATAAGGCGACTGGTGTTGGAGAGGGCCAGGGCGCCGTGAGAGCTCATGATAGGGGAAGCGTGTCCCCCGCAGGGGAAACAGCACATGTGAGGGTTTGTGGTGGAGTATTGGGGTTGAGTGTAGGGGTCCCCATGAAGGAACTTGAGCTTCATTCTTTGGGAAGTCATCAGAGGGTTTGAGCAAGAATGTATATGCCTGCGTGCATATGTGACGCGATCAGAGCCATGTGTCCTGAGACCATCTGTCTGGTGACGACAGTGTGGAGCCCTGGGAAGCCCAGTGAGGGGCTGCCCTCCTCCTGCTGGGTCTGAATGGGGTGGGGGTTATGGAAGGGGCCCGAGGGCGTGGAGCAGGTGCAAGCCACCTGGCTGGATGGGTTGGATCGGGGGTGAGCCCGGAGAACATATCCCCGATGCTGGTTAGCTGAGTTTGCAGGTTCGCTGTCCACAATTCCCTCGGGGACACTGAGTTTCCAGGAATAAGGGTTAGAGAGACTTGGTGCTCAGTGACTAGGCTCGGGGAAGGGGAGAGACCAAAGCCTGAAGCTCTCACTTCCACTCACATTCTGAAAACCCTTCTTTTCTTTTTGAAGGTGAAAAATGTCGCAGCTTCATTGACCTGGCCCCAGCATCGGAGAAGGGTAAGTGTGGCCCCCACTCAGGTGTGCAAGCCCAGAGCCCTTCAGAACCCTTCCTGCCCAGGTGGTTTCCCACAGCCCCGTGAGGATTTCTCCAGCAGCGTCCCTGGGTGTTGGCTCCCCAAAGAGCCGTAATCTTGAGCAGTCGGGAAGGGGATAGGGGCGGGGGAAAATCACCTTGTCCTTCCCCCGAGTTGGGTGGTCCTGAGAGTCATTACGCTTTCATACTTCCAGTGCACACCGGGATTTTGGGGGGAAGGTAGGACGGGTGTGCGGAAGCTGGGGTCAGGCTACACCAGTGTTGGAGGTTACTGCATCCCAGCTGCAGGATTTGACCTGCAGGGGGAGTCCACCCACCCAGGTCCACCCACATCTGGACAAACCAGATGTTCTGTGTCTGTCACTCCCTAGTGACAGCGCCCGAGAGCAGAGATTCTGCTCAGATAGGATGGTCAGAGGCTGGCCCCAGGTCACATGTGGGGCTAGCACAGCAGTCAGGATTAGCTTTAGCTGTAGGGAATGGTGGTCCAATATAGTCGGCTTCAGAAGAGAAATGTGCATTGCATTTATTAAAGTTTCAAAGTAGGGCGTGCCTGGGTGGCTCAGTGGGTTAAGCCTCTGCCTTCTGCTCAGGTCATGATCTCAGGGTCCTGGGATCGAGTCCCACATTGGGCTCTCTGCTCAGCAGGAAGCCTGCTTCCCCCCTCTCCCTGCCTCTCTGCCCACCTGTGAGCTCTCTGTCAAATAAATGAATAAAATCTAAAGTTTTAAAGTAGGCAATCCAGGATGGTTCTGGTCCAGAACCTTGCTGCTCCTTTACTTTGTCTCTGTGCTTTGGTCTTCATGGTCTAAGATGGCAGCTGGTGCTCCAGCTGTCACACCTACCTTCTGGGCAGCAGTTTAGAGGGGGCAAAGGAGAACGGATAAAGCTTACATGTCAGCTCCAAGGTTTCTAGAAGTTGTCCACAGCACCTGCTCTTGCCTCCTTGGCCAGAGCTTGATCCCAGGGCCAAACTCAGCTGCAAGGGAGACTGGGAAATGAGGTCGTTATCCTGGCAGCCATGCGCTCAGCTAAGTCAGGGGCTTTATTATTATGGGAGAGCAAGGGAGCAGATGCTGGAGGACGTGCTGGCCAAGGAACATAGGGGTTTGGCCGCCTCCGGACCTGCCTACCCCCTGCTGCCAAGGAGGAGGACAGTGGGGAGAGAGCAGGTGTGCTGGTGTCTTCCAACAGCCTGGAGATTAGGAGAGGGCTCTGGTTCTGGGTGCCAGGGTGGGGAAACTGAAGCAGAAGTCCAGTCCTAGAAACTGTCCCAGCAAGGGGGATCTCCGGTGCCTGGCTCAGGAGAAATGCTCAACCAGGGCGTGGGGGCCACTGACGCCCCCTGCTGGTGGGACCGGGCTCCCGGCTTCCCTGCCGTGAGTGTCTGGAGGGTCAGGGCCCCAGACATCCTGTCTCTGACCCATCCGAGGTGTTGGTAGAGGCGGCACGGGTGAGGGGGCCATGTGTCATGGAGGCTGGTGAGGTTCGTGTCTATCCCCTTGGATATCCTTTTGGTGAGCTCCAGCCGAGTGGCAGCTCGTGAGGAGGGGACCCCCAGGCACAGGAAAAGGCTCAGCCACCCACCGCTGAGCAGGCTTTAGGCAGCGGGGAGCTGCCCGCTCAGTTACTTTCCTGGTTTCCCAGCGACGGCGCCCCGTTTGGCTGCTGCAGGTGGCCACCCCTAAAGTTTTGAGCTGAGCATCTGGGCCCCGGCTTCCAAGCTGAGGTCAAGCAGCGCGAGGAATACCATGGCTAACACATGCGCATGCGCGCCGAGCCGTGGTCCCTCCGTGCTCGGCCCTGTGCCCCCAGGCAGTAAACGAGAAGCCCCCCTACAGCCTTGGGAGGAAGAGGCTGACAAACTCACCCCACTGCCAGCTGAAGAATCTGCGCCTTTCAGACATGAAGTGTCCCTCCCCAGGCGGGGCCGAGCCCAGGCTTCAGAACCCCCTCTGCTGTCCTGAGTCTTACAAGCCCCTACCCGGAGGCGGCCCCTCACCAGGGCTCAGCCAAAAACCGCAAGACCTTGGAACTCCGGGGCCCCCTGGGCTCCCCATCTGGCTTCCAGGAAGCGCGGCCTGGGTGTGCACACGTAAGCGTGCGTGTGTGTCAGGGGCAGGGTGAGCGTATGCACGCACGAGCAGGTGCTCCTGCGGATAGGTGCACACGGGTCTCCTGCGTGTGCCCGCATGCACGCTGGTGGCTGAGCACGCACACACGTGTGCCCGTATGAACGTGTATGGGCTCGCGTGCCCGGCTGAGTCCGTGCACGTGTGTGTTTCCAAGGGTGAACATGCATGGGTGTGTGCACTCATGTGTGAGCGCATGTGGCGTGTGTACACGTGTGTCCCCGTACGGCAGCACATGGGTCGCTTGTCCTCCTCCTGGGGACATTTGACCTTTATTCTTGCTTCTTCTAGGAGGACCGAGAGCCCCAGAGAGATGGTATCTTTGTGTTTTACTGGCCTTGTGATTTTTCTTTCGGGGCTTGGCGGCCACGCCACAGACCTTCTGCTGTGTGTGTAAAAATGTTTATAAGGAGGCTGAGTGGGTTAGCTTTGCCGCCAAGTGGCAGGACGATTTGCACGTACTCCCTGCCTGTCAAGCACTTCAGCTGTCCCTTGGATCGGCGGGCTTTGTCACACAGCTGCCCATCCCCAACCTGGCCCTCCAGATCCTCTGCTCACCTCCCATCAGGACTGTCTGTCTCACAGACGCGGACCCCCAGCCGCGGAGGTGGCGTGTGTGGTTTGAGGCCACAGTGGGAGTCTGGGGCTTGTGTTCGAGCCCAGGTGTATCCTCTCCCAAAGCACGCTCTCCTCCTGCATTCTTGTCCCCACGAGACCCCTCTGTGACTTACCTTCTGGTCCGCCAGATATGGTAATTATCACGGGACTCACGCTAATTGGCTTTATGCAGTGCTTACTGTGTGCTGAGTGCTGTTCTGAGAACTTTACATGCATTGGCTCATTTTATTTGGTTTATTTAAAAAATTTTTTTTAAAGATTTTATTTATTTATTTGAGAGGCAGCGAAAGTGAGAGAGATCACAGAGGGTAAGGGAGAAGCGGGCTCCCTGCTCCGCGGGGAGCCCGATGCAGGGCTGGATCCCAGCAGCCCAGGATCATGACCTGAGCCGAAGGCAGACGCTTAATGACTGAGCCACCCAGGCGCCCCCCTACGTTGGCTCATTTTAATCCTCATTTCACAAGTGAGGAAACTGAGGCATCGAGAGTTAACTGACTTGCCTGAGGTCATACAGATAAGATGCTGGGGTTTGAACCTGAGTGGTTTGGTTCTTAAATGCCTGGTTCTTCTGAAAAGCTAGACCCTCCAAGACTCCGAGAGTGTGTGAGTGAGTGTGTCCGTGTGTGTGTGTGTGTGTGTGTGCACGTGTCTTCTACTTCCTCCTTCACCAAGACCTCTGAGCTGAGTTCAGGGTGTTCTCAGGCCAGTGCTCCCCTTCTTTTCTTGACCTCCTTCCCCCTGGCAAGCTACAGTCATGCTTTCAAAGACCTTCTCAGACAGCACCCACCCTTTCCCGTTTTCTTCAGTACCCTCTCGGCCCTTGCTTCCCGACCCTGTCCCCTGGAAAAAATAGCTGTCTGTCTTCGGTATTTTTACCACGACACGCATTTTTCTTCGTTGGTGCCTGACCGTTGTAGTTTTGTGCTTCACATGGGAAATATCTTTTTGTTTTATACTAGCCTAAGCCCCATTCATTTTTCATCGGGATTCCTGCCACAATCTCTTAACTGCTTACCTCCTTCCATTCTTGCCCCCTGATTCACTTGTGTCAGAATGATCTTTTTAAGGCATAAGTCATCTCATGTGAATCCCTGTTTAAAGCCCTCCCTTGGCTTCCATCGCACGTTCAGAGAAAAAGCGAACGTTCTCATGGAGGCCTGTGAGGTCTGTGGGATCTGGCCTTGAACTTCTGGGTCTCATCTCTTGCAATATCCTCTCCCGTGCCACACTCCAGCTCCCCCAAATCCTGATGGTTCCTTGAGTCAGCCAAACGAGTGTGTGCCTCAGGACCTTTGCACTTGTTGTTCCCTGCTCTGGGAATACTGTTCCATCTGCTTTCTGCACAGTTGGTCCCTCCCATCATTCAGGTTTTGGTTCAGTGTCACAGCGGGAGCCTTCCTTGAGCATCGTCTCATCGCAGCCCTTCCTCCTGCTAAGTCCCTCTCCACCCCTGCCCGTCACTCATTCCTGCCTGTGGTGTAGAGGCTCAGCTCCCTGAGGGCAGGGGTTTTTGTCTCCTTTGTGACTCACTGTGTCCCCGGTACCCAGGAGCAAAGCCTGTTGAGTGGATGCAAAATGAACATGGGTTTTAACAGCATACACTCTTGTTATAAAAATTGCAATGATCCTTAAATGCATAAATGAGAAATGAGAGTCTCTTGTGAGCCCACTGGATACTCTCTAATAATGGTTTGGTTTATTAGTCATTGACGATGATAGATAGATGTAGACAGCTGTAACACACGCATACATATACATACATAAATACTTGTATATAAAATCATGAATTGTTTTTCATACCAGTGCATAAGACCACCCCCATCTTTTGGAACAACTGTAAAATCATGTAGAGACAATTTGTGTAAGCGGTCTGATAGCTGGACACTGAGACTGCACCCCCCCTGCACTCCGGGCCTTCAGTATCAGAGCTGAGTAACAGTTACTTGTACCCACATCTTTCTCCATCACCGGGCTGGGGGCCTCTGAGGATAGCAGGGGTTTCTTATTTACCTCTGGGGTAAATATTTACCTCGGGGAGCCGGGCCAGCCCCGAAGCAGCCCTGGCAGAAGAGTGGACTAAGACTTGAACAAAGACCATGGGAGGCAGAGGAGGAGGGCGAATTAAAGATGTCTGAACAGCGTATCAGGATGAAATGTGCCAGCAGTGTCTGTACGCTGTGAACTTGATACTGAAAATGCAAAGGAAACGCTTCTCGTGCTGTCTTGTCTTCCTCTTCCCTTGTCTCTCAAAATCTCAGTGTCTTGTTCACTGGGGCCAGATTCTCCTACCAAATAATTGCGATCGTGCGGGTAGTCTTCGAACCTAGCGTGCTGGTCAGTGACATCCACCATAATGCTGGGTGACAAGCCATCCTGGAGCTCAGGGGCATTCAGCATGTGTTTTTGGCTCACGTGTTTGTGGGTTGACTTGGTTATAGGTTGTCTTGGTTCCAGGATGTAGTCTGGGCTCAGTCACGTCTGTTCCATGTGTGTTCTTTCTGGGCGGCCGGGAAGAGGGGACAGAAACGCAAGGGAGCACGGCACCTGGGTGGCTCAGTCGGTTGGGTGTCTGACTTTGGCTGGGGCCGTGGTCTCTCGGTCCTGGGTCTGAGCTCCGCATGGGGCTCCCCACTCAGCGGGGAGTCTGCTTCCTCCTCTCCCTCTGTGCCCCCTTGCAGTCATGCTCTCTCTCTCGAATAAATCAGTAAAATCTTGAAAGAAAGAAAGAAAGATAGATAGATGCAAAGTGGCTAAAGGCACAAACCCATTTAAGACCTTAAAACACCATCGTGTCTGCTCACAGCCCACTGGCTAAAGCAAGTCATATGGTTGTGTCCAACATCGAGGAGGCAAGAAATACACTGACCACAGGGTTCAAGGGTGGTTGGCAGCTTGTTGTGCTGGAAATGGCTCAGGTGGGTTTCCAGATGTATGTGTGCGTGTGAGCCCTCCTGCTTTGCTGCTCAATGTCTCCCCTGGTCATTGTCTTCCCGAAGAGACCTCTTGATTTCTCCACAAGGGACCTAAATGTTTGGGTGCATTCCCTTGCTGAGCACCGACGGAGTGGCCTCTGCGTGCTAGGCCGTCTCACACATGCCTTTCGATTGACAAACATTTCCTGAGCACCCACCACGTGGCAGGCTCTGGGCTAGGCGTTGGGGGTGCAAACAGGAACCAGGCGGAAGTCTCTCCCTACAGGTGTGGGAACGAGCTAAGGAAATGCTTAGCAGCCACGGTGGAAGGGCTCAGGCAGAGGAAGAAAGAATCTGGCCCTGCCTTGGGAGAGGCAGGAAGGATATGATTCTGCTATCTGAGATCCCTGCAGAGAGGCCGGGAAGATGTCTGGGTTTTCCTCCCTTTACATCATCAACAGGATGCCCCGGGAAGGATTGGTCCCAAGGCACCTGTCAAGGTGTGATGTGGGGAGTGTCCCCAGTTCCTAACCCCCAGTTTGGAGCTTCCCCTCATGGGGTCCATGGAGCTTTCACTGTGAATTAATGAAAAATGAATGAGCGAATGAATGAATGAGCTAATTGAGGCTCCCGTGATTTACGGCCGTCATCAAACCGCACCGATATCTTCTTGTCTGCTCTTCCTCAGTGCCCACCAGCACACACAGCGGAATATGATTCAGAAAGGGGGGTGAACCATCTACAGCTGCTCACAGCAGCACGGATTTGGGCAAAAGAAGCCAGATTCATGAGAATACAGACTATATGACTCCATTTATATAAAACTGGAAAACAGAGTGAGGCCGTACCGTGAGAAGTCAGGTTTAGACCGAAGGGGGATGGGTGTGCAGAGGGCGCGGACGGCTGGCGATGTTCTGATCCTTGGTCTGGGCGCTAGTTACACAGACGTGTTTAGTTTAGGAAAATTCGTCAAGCTGTATACTTGGGATAGATGCACTTTTCCCGTCTCTATGTGATACTCCAAGAAAAAGTAAAACAAAAATTTCCCACACTGAATTCTAAATGATCCTTCTAAAGTGAAAATCCGACTGTATCAGGATTCTGCTTGGAACCCCTTCCCTGGCTCTTGAATGTAAATATGCCAGGATATTTGAACACGGTGTTCATGGCCCTTTGTGATCTGTCTGGAGCTAGTCTGCCTTTTTTTTTTTTTTTAACTCCACTTCTTACCATCCCTGCGTGGACCCTGGGCTCCAGCCCTGCCTTCCCCCTCAAATACACTTCTCTCACGCTCCCCATCATCTTTTGTGCCTCTGTGCCTTTGCATATGCTGTTCCCTCTCCCCACCTGCCTTTACCACCTCTGTGTGCCTTGGAAAACTTCTGTGTATCCTTTAAAACCCAGCTTAGACATGACTTCTTTGTTATAATTTTGATTTAAAAAAAATTTTTTTTTTGAGATAGAATGCACAAGAAAAGGAAGGTAGGAAAGAAGGGAAGGAGGAAAGGAGGGAGGTTTGGAAAACTGGAGTCTGACTCGGGAGACTGTGGTCTCCTCTGACCCCCCTGGGCTAAACTGTGTTAGTCACCCCTGATCCCCACCCCTGTTTCCCAGCTGGGATTCCTGGCAGCCACCAGCTGGCAGCTTTTTGTGAAACAGTCTCCAAAGCTTGTAGGTTTCATTTGTTTAATATTTCAGGGACGTGTAACAATGTGGTGGCTCCGTGGCCACAATCCTGAGTCTTGCCTGAGTCATTTCTCACTTCTGTTTCTATAATGGTCTCTTGTTGGTTCCCTCAACCTCTCTGTTCTGCGCCCGAAATCGATTTACAATTCTGCTGCTCACTTAATTTATTTAGCGCATTTTATTGATTTATGCCATAGACCTGAAACATGCATAGATCAGAAGAGGCTGGGCAGGGGAAGGGAGAGGACAAGCAACTTTCCCAGCTGCCCGGGATCTGACATTGGAGCTCCACACAGGTCAGCCTGCTGGCCGCAGCCCCAGCACGCTGGGTGGCCGGCGTATCCCATGCCTGTGTGTGAGTCCTGGGCGATCTTTCCACTCTCTCTGCCTGGGGAACTCTCGGTCAACCCTCATGAGCCGGTCCAAAGGTCCAGCCTCTCCAGAGTCCTCCCTTTGCCCCCAGACCTTGGGGGTCCGTTAGTTCTGTTCCATGCCTGGAACATACCCGCAGTCCGGGACCTGACACAGAGAGAGCTCTGATTCTTTCACCCTGTGAGACAGAGACTTCCAAACACAAAGAGGCAGGAGACCAGCCCCAGTGGCTGACACGTCCGTTGTTCCCTCCCACCTGCCGTTCCCAGACAACATCGAGATAATTCCTGCAGCCCTTTGGTGGAGGGTGGGACTCATCAATCATCTGAATGGCCCTGGTCCCTTTGTGGAGGCAGCGAGCTCTGGAATCTTATAGCAAGAGAGCATTTCCTGGTCATTCTCAATAAATTCACACCACAGGCCACCTTACTCGGTGTCATTGATTTCCTGGAGGCAGGGGTACTGCATCCCTGCTTTCGGGGATGGGCCACGGTGGCTTTGTCCGTTCTGCCTCAGGCCAGTGGGTGGCCTTCCCTGGTGTCAGGCCGTGTGCCAGGAGGCGGGACTGGGAGTCACCACCAGCTCCTGCTCTTCGGGAACCTTCCAGTGTAGGACAGACGAGGAGGAGAGTCACATCTGTGGACCTGGAGCCCAGACAGGTGGCCCGAGGGCTGTGGAAGGGGCTGATGACAGTGTGGACGGGCTGTGCGGAGGGATGCCATTCGGGGAGGGTCCTGAAGTCCTTCTAGGGCTTAAGGGACCCGGGGGCTGTCATTTAGGGTAGGAGAAATGCCATGTGCAAGAGAGTCCACGTGGCAGGGGCACCACAATCATTTACTGAATGACTGAAGAGTAGGAGGACGGTAGAGCCCAGAGAGGTTAAGTGCCTTGCTCAAGGTCACACAGTAAGTTTAGGTGAGAGTCAGGCTCACTCTCCAGGCTTCTGAGGTCTTTTGGCAGCACCCCGCCCCCACCCCAGTCCTTTCTCCTCCCATCCATCTCTCCCACCACCCTCCAGCATCATTTTCTCCAACAATGCACAGGTCCCTGTCACCTCCCTCCTTCTGAACTGCTAGTTCTGTCACTTTCTGTTCTGAAATTCTGGATTTCTCTAATTATGTGCTCTTATTAAAGGTGTTTAAATCCCGATGCCTGGTGGAGGACTGCTCCTGAAGATCACAACATCTAGTAATTGCTTTAGTTGCCTAATTCCAATTATTCAAGATTATCTTTCCAGGTAATTAGATGTCTGGGTAGTCTCGCCTGCTCACTCTCTCAGAGAACGTCATATTAACCCCAAACGGTGACCAGCTTTCATGTTTCATAATTGGAAACAGTTTCTCCATGGTGAGAAGACTCGCTTAAGTGTAAACAGTGGTAATTTAAATTTCTAAATGACTCTGTGGTTTTATCATACTTTGGTGTGAGAAATTAGCTCGGACACTTCAATCCAGACCTTTGCCCGTCTGAGCAGGGGTTTCAGCAGTGGGCGGGGGGCTGGGGGATAGGGCTTGCTGAGCTGTACAAGGCCTGTGGAATTTGAAGGATGCTGGCTCCTTTCCATAACCCAGAAAAGTCTTCCCATGGGCTGGTTGTTCTTGGACCTGTCCCCGGAATGGAATTTACAACAAGGCCCTTCTATCTGGCCCAGGTCTTGCATTCGCAAAGAGCTTTAACTTGAGCCACACGATGATTCCTTTAAACGAAGTTAGACAAAGAGCTACGAATTGGGTTCACCACATTCTGTTATGCAGGTTACTCACTGTGCAACTCTGGGGGTCATGCTTCATACTGCAGTCTATGTGAATGGCATAAGGTTGGGCAGTGCACAGCCTGTACAACTGTATGTGGAGGTGAAGGGTACATAAACAGGGCTAAAAGAAGATGACACTCAACATACCATCTATGCCTACATCTCATTGCTGCATCACACTGCCTGGTATAAGCTGGGAATTTGTGACCCTATTTTGTCCTGTTTCCTTGTTTTAATCAATATAATTTCATCAGTATAATTTAGGAACAGTGAATTGCATAGGTTTTAAATGTACAATTCACTGAGTTTTAGGAAATACATGTAACCCAGACCCCTGCCAAGATACAGAACCGTGGCCTGCACCCTGGGCACGTGACCTGTACCATCACATAACGTCCCATGCACAGAAGGGGCTCACATTTGGTTGAATGCTCTAGTGTCACTACCTTGAAATTCTCAATAATTTTTTCTAAGTAGGCTCCACGCCCAGCATAGAGCCCACCGTGGGTCCTGAACCCACAACTCTTGAGATCAAGAGTCAGACTCTTAATCGACTGAGCCACCCAGGAGCCCCAATTATTTTTTAACAAGGGGTCCTACATTTTTATTTTGCACTGCTTTCCCCATTTGGGCTCTGTACACCGCCCCCTCCTTGTATTCACTTACAATTTCTCTTTACCTTGATTCATTTAGAAAGTCTAATTTTTAAAGCCTCATTCTGAGTAATGGTATCTATCAATTCATGGTTTTAGTGTGCCGAGTTATTCTTTCCAAGATGCTCTAGAATAAATAATACCTCCCTTTTTTTTTCCCCCCGTTTTGCCAACATGCCGGACCCGGCAGATCCCCCAACAACCTGCTGAGTTTTGTGCTGCTGGTACACTAAGTCATGGGTGGGGAAACTGAGGCCCAGAGAGATTAAGTCATCTGTCGCAAGACCATATGGGTTGTGACAGCAGAGCAGGGTGGGAACCCCTGTCCGGCGGCTGCTGGAGTCCTTGTGCTTCACTGTTCCACTTTACTGCCTCAAGATGAGCTACTAAAATAGAAAAGAATCCTAAAGCGAGGTACGACTGGGAAGGACGGAGGTCTAATGAGAGGGAAGGACAAGTTTTGTGTTGGCCGGACAGGGCTGGGGAGGAAGAAAGGGTCGTCACGCCTCGTGGGATGTCCCTTGTGATTCCCCAGGGGCTCATGCCGCGTCTGACCAACACAAAAACTTGTCTTCCCTCTTGTTACATTTCCAGTTCCAAGAAAGGAGTCCAACACCATCCGGGTCGAAAGGGCACAGAGAGCTGATCTCACCTGCTCCATTTTGCAGATTAGAAATCCGAGACCCTGAGAAAAACTCTGCATGGCTGCTGTAGGCTGAGTATAGTGAGCATGCCTATTGTGTGCTCTAAGAAATGGGGTCCCCTCTCTGGGGCAGCTTCCCCCAGGCCAGTCCTGGCAATGTAGTGAGCATGCATGGAGCGCCTGCTGTATACCAGTCCCTTCCAGGCATGTCATATCATTACTCACATCCCCACGCCAGTTCAGGACAGGAAGCTGAGGCTCCAACAGGTTAAGAAACCTGCTTTCGGCCCAGCCAGTGGCAGAGCTGGGATTTAAACGCAGAGTTTCTGAGTGCAGTGTTAATGCAGTGTGTGGGCTCTGGGTTCAGATCCTGGCTCTGCCTTATTGGCCGTGGAGGGTAGGCATGCCGCTCATTCCCTTTATGGCTCACTTTCTTCATCTCTAAAAGGGGATCGTAGCATCTGCTTTGTGGGATTCTTCTGACAATGGAATAATCCATGTGAGGGGTTGGCGCAGGGTCCGGCTCGGTCAGTGCCAGCTTGAACGCTCCATTGTATCCCCCCATCTCCTGGGATTGGCCCCGCCAGCAAGAAAGCTCACTGGGAAAGTAACTCAATTTGCATTGATTTCTCCTTATTGAATAATGCACAGAGTTCCATTCACTGCTAGATACTTCCACGCCCCTGGTTTCACTTGATTCTTTCGACAGCCCTTTGATGATTTCTGGTTTACGCCCAAGGAAACGGAAAAGAGGGGCAACTTGCCTTAGGTCACACAGCAAAGCGATGCCTCCATTCATCAGTCCCCGAGCTGTCTCTGCCACACCTCACAGGTCTTTCCACTCTGCCTCGTGCCTCCTGGCTCCTCTTCTGCTCCCCAGGCCCAGAAAGTTCTTCGGTTGGCTGTACTGTGTGTTCTGAGCCAGCCAGGCGGCCCCATGGACTCACAGCTATCAGGGACTGCGTGGAGCAGAGGGAGGTGGCAGCAGAGGGGACCCACGGCTGCTCCCGCTCCCGGCACCCTCTGCTCCTCACGCATCCCATCTGCTGGTTTCTGCAGCCTCTCATTTGCAACCATCTGTCGGGCTTCCCGGAGGTTCTGCGAAGCCCTGGGATATGACACAGAGCCCCCCAAAATATATTGCCTTTTGCCTGATTGAGGAGCAGAGGGCTTCACGCCCCTGAGACTTTACCCATGCCTCGAAGCCACTAGGAACTACAAACCCAAGAGGGAAGACCTTTCAGAAGGAATGTTCTAGAAGGCTAAAGCTCCCGCCCCGGTTTGCTGCGCAGGAATTGGCTCCCCAGCCCTGCTGTGGATTCCCTGAGCCAGCCCGACTCCCACAGGCTTCGTTTCCCTTATGCTTTCCCCGATCTCATTTTGGGTTGAAAAAAGTCCAGTGTCTCTTGGCAAGGATGCCCCAGCCCCGGCTTGTCCACAGACTCTGGGGCCACTTGGGCTTCTGGCAGTCAGCACGTGTTTTGCCAGAGGGGGAGAAATGGGGGGGGGCAGTGATGGGCAGCTCCTGCACCCAGAAGGGAGCACGGGTGACTTCTCCAAAGCTGGTGTCTGGTTGGTCTCATTGCTCACTCCCCTGGTCGGGCCCGTCTATGCTGGCGAGGCCAGAGGTTGGGAATTTACTCATTAGTTTAAAGCATTTTGGGTTGTTGTTGTGTGTGTGTGTGTGTGTGTGTGTGTGTGTTGTTTGTTTTTTGGTAACAGCTTTACTGAAACATAACTACTTACCATGCATTTGACTCCTTGAAGTGTACAGGTCAGTGGTCTTTAGTACATTCAATCTTGTACAACCATGGCCACAGTCAATGTTAGAACATTCCCATCGCCCCAAAGAGAAGCCCTGTTGCCTTAACCTTCACCTCTCAATCCTCCAGTCCCTACAGACCTCAACAACTAACGATCTGCTCTCAGTCCCTGTCGATTTGCCAATTCGGGACACCTATGAGTGGAATCCTGTAATAGGCACACTTTTGGGATCTGGCTTCCCTCCCTGAGCATCTTGTTTTCAAGGTTCATCCACACCGTGGCATGTTTCAGTATTTGGCTGCTCTTTATTGCCAAATATTCTTTTGTTGTATGGAGATGCTACATTTTGTTTCTCCTTGGTTTATTTATTGAAGCTTTTTAAAATGGAGAAATATAGTAACAATTAAAAAATACATTAAAAGCAAATATACAGCTTAACCGTCTATTGTAAAGCAAAAACTTTATTACCACTGGAGTTGAGAAAGAGATCCCTGCCAGCAGCCCCACTAGCTTGAGCACTAGCAACTCCCGATCCCAGAGGAGAATAATCACTGCCAGGCAGGGGTTGGCAAAGCACGGCCCACCGCTCGTTGTTGTAAATAAAGTTTTATTGAAACACAGCTATGCCCGTTCTCATGCAGGCATAGCTTTCATGCTACAATGGCAGAATTAAACCATACAGCCTCTGGATCTTAGACAGCTGTCTTTGCACACAGTGGAAGGGGTCAGGGAGCTCACTGCTGGATTACAAAGCCATTAATCCCATTTATGAGGGCCCCGCCCTCATGACCTATTCCCCTCCCAAATGCCCGACCTCCAAATACCATCACACCTGGAGTTAGAACGCCAGCGTATGAATTTGAGAAGACACAGACATTCAGTCTACAGCAATCATAGCTGTAGTCTGTGCATTTTTCATTACTATGTAATATTCCACTTTATGACTTTATCTTCTGTGTGTTCATTCTGCTCTTAATGGATAGGTGGGTCACTTTTGGGTTTTCATGAAGACTTCCTACTTTCTTCCTGTGCGAGCCCCAGACGGGCAGCACCAGTGCCTAGGAGTTTGTTAGAAATACAAACCCCCGGGGGCGCCTGGGTGGCTCAGTGGGTTAAGCCTCTGCCTTCGGCTTGGGTCATGATCTCAGGGTCCTGGGATCAAGCCCTGCATCGGGCTCTCTGCTCAGCGGGCAGCCTGCTTCCTCCTCTCTCTCTCTGCCTGTCTCTCTGCCTACTTGTGATCTCTCTCTGTGTCAAATAAATAAATAAAATCTTTAAAAAAAAAAAAAAAGAAATACAAACCCTCGGGCCCTAACACGGAACTCCCAAATAAGAAACTCTGGGTCTGGGTCAAGTCATCTCTGTGCGACAAGCCCCCTGATTAGCCACCCCCCGTGTGAGAATCACCCCTCCGGTGTTGACCTTGACGAGGGACTGTTCCATCAGCTTTATGTATCTGCAGGTTTACTAAGCAAAGCCATCCCGATTTCCAGAGTGGGGGGTACCAGTTTGCAGGCCCACTAATGGGGTATGAGAATTCCCATCGATCTACCCTTGACAATACTTTGCTTTATCGGATATTAACATATATCCCACCTGATGGATGAGAAGTGGTATCTTACTGTGCTTTTCACTTTGCGCTTCTCTGATTACTGTTGGGGTTGAGTCTCTTCTCACGTTTCTGGCTATGTGAGTTTTCTCGCATGGTGCCTGTTTGTGTCACCTGCTTGCGCTTCAATTAGACTGTCTTTTTCTTATTGATTTATATATGTTTTAAAATTTTTGTGCTTTTTTAAAACATATTTTAAACTTTGGTTGCTTACAGGTATCTCAAATTCCTTTTTTCACTCTGTGGCTTACCTTTTCACAGCTGTCTTTTGGTGAACAGAAGTGTTTTGTTTTTTTTTTTTCCTTCTGGTTAAAGAAGCATAACCTGAAATTTACCATTTTAACCAGTTTTATAAGCATAGAGTTCAGCGACGTAAGGACATTCAGATTGTCATTTGTCCACCATCATCCATGTCTGGAGAGTTCCTCATGTTCCCACACTGAAACTCTCCACCCATTAAACACGAACTCCCCACTCCCTCATCCCCCTGGCCCCTGGCAACCACCATTCTGATTTCTGTCTTTAAGAATTTGGCTACTCCAGGGACGCCTGGGTGGCTCAGTTGGTTGGGCATCTGCCTTCAGCTCAGGTCATGATCCCGGGGTCCTGGGATCGAGTCCCGCATTGGGCTCCCTGCTTAGCGGAGAGCCTGCTTCTCCCTCTGCCTTGGCCTCCTGCTCCCCCTGCTTGTGCTCTCTCTGACAAATAAATAAAATCTTAAAAAAAAAAAAGAAAGAATTTGGCTGTTCCCGGTACCTCCCGTAAGTGGGATCGCGCAATCTTTGTTCTCTTGTGTCTGTCATTCCACTTGGCACAACGTCTTCGAGGCTCATTCATGTTGTAGCAGGGTGTCAGAAATAAATTGTCTTGATGTGCTCTGGTATATAGGCACCACGTTTTGTTTTCCCATTTATGGATAGACATTTGTGTTGCGTCTACCTTTTGGATGGTGAATAATGCTGCTGTGAACATGGGGGTACAAATTCCAGTTCAAGCCCTGCTCTCAGCTCTGCTGGGTGGATACCCAGGAGTGGAATTGCTGGGTCACGTGATGACCGGAGGTTTAATTGTTTGTAGACGCACCACACTGTCTGTAGCAACTGTGCTATTTTACATTTATGCTGCACGAGGGCTCCAATTTCTCTGCATCTTCCCAAAGATTTGTTATTTTTGGTTTTGATGATAGCCATCCTCGTGTGTGTGATAGGGCGTCTCGCTGTGGTTTTGACTGGCATGCCCCTAAGGATGGGTGACGTGCAACATCTTCTCATGTGCTTTTTGGCCATCCGTATATCTTCTTTGGAGCAATGTCTATTCAAGTCCTTTGCCCATTTTTGATTTCAGTTGTTTGTTTTCCTGTTGTTGAGTTGTTGGAGTTCTTCTTATATTCTGGATATCATTTTTATCAGATCTATAATATACAAGTATTTTTCTCCCATTTCATGGGTTGCCTTTTCACTCTGTTGATGATGCCCAAAAGCTTTTAGTTTTGAGGCAATCCAGTTTATTTTTTGTTGTTGTTGTTGTCGTCTGTGCTTTTGGTACCATAGCTAAGGGATCATTGCCAAATCTGGTATCACGAAGTTTTCCTCTGTTTCCTTCTAAGAACAGGAGCCCAACCAGAACTTCTTCATCTAACCCTCCACCTACTTATGTACATGTCCATCCATCCATCACCCACCCAACCATCTGACTATCCATCCATCCATCCATGTATCCATCCATCCATCCATGTATCCATCCATCCATCCATCCATCCATTTATCCATTATCCATCCATCCATGTATCCATTCATTCATCCATCCATCCACCAACTGATGAATTATATGTACCTATCCACCCACCTATCCATTCATAATCCACCCACCCATCCATCCATCCATCCATGTATCCATCATCTGTCAATACATCTATATACTTATCCATCCATCCATCCGTCCATCCAGTAAACTCTTGTTGACGTCCTATCATGTGTCAGATACTGGGGATATATATGTTGTTCTGTGCGGGTCCTACTGGGTCCTTCTTGACCTCAAACTTCAGTAGCTCTGCTGATTCTCCAGGTGCACCCACACCACGTCTGGCCTCATGAAAAACATTCCAAGGCTATTCCAGGCCCATTTGTCTTGAAACCTTTCATATTCATAGGCTCTTGCACTGTGCCGGGTGCAGGATAACTCAAGCCTTGTTGCTGTCCTTGTCTCTCCTTGGGAGAGCAGGTAGTTCTTTCTGCTTTAAGATTTCTTAAAATCTGTTATTCTCTCCTTTATGGGATGATGATGAGTGTGTGTGTGTGTGTGTGTGTGTGTGTGTGTGTGTGTGTGTTAGGGGAGGGGGCAGGGACCTACTCTGGTTATCCATTCCAACATCTTTACTTTCCCTTGTATAGTAAGCCTCGCTGTGATAGCACAGAAACCCCCAAATCCCAGTGGCTTTCCACGATCAAAGCTGATTTTCTGCTCACCTGGAGTCCAGTGTGGGTGTTCTGGCAGCAGGCACCTTTCCACCTGCTCATCTGGGGATCTGGGCTCCTTCCAGGAAGGAGAAACTCTCCATTCAGCCAGTGGCTGGGGAAGAGAGTAGAGGAAGATGTGGGAGGTCCTTAAGGCTTAGAAGCTCACTTCACCCCCACCCCCACCCCCACGTTCCTTTGGCCAGAACTCAGTCTTACGGCTGCATTCAACTACAATGGATATGGGGAAATGTAGTTTAACCGTGTTCTCACAAGGAAGAAGAAATGGGCCTTGGTGACACATAAAAGTCTCTGTCATGCCCTCTGACTTCCTTTCCTCTGTCCCCTAGGCCAGGGGAGCTTTATTGAACGTAGGATGTGGAGGAGAGGGGAGGTAACCCAGACTTTCCTCTCTTCTTCTAAATATATCACTTACAGTACAAAACGTGGCTTTTGAACTTAAAAGACCAGACTTTTGCAGCTCAGTAGCCTTGTTCTTGTGGCCTGAGAGCTGGCCTTGCATTCCCCAGTACCACCTCCCCCCTGCAGCAATGAATACAGGTCGCAAAGGACACAGGTTCAGGAAGGCTGTGGGACACCTCAGCTAATGTCTCAAAATATTATCCTGCTCCAGTGAAGTCGAGAATCTGGCTGGGTGTCTGCCACCTTTCAGTTTGCAGATTTCTTGCTCTTTTTGAAATCAGAATGCCATTCCTGCTTTCAGATACTTGATTTCTCACTGGTTCCTCAAGCTTCCCCACCGCCCATCAACAAAGGGCCCGCCGGTCCCCCATGGAGGGTCCTAGCGGGGATCCACCTTGATGGTGCCCGCTCTGCCCTTTTCACTTGAAATGAGCCTCTTCCTTGCCAGAGAAGTCAGGAACAAAGCAGAATCTGGGGAGTTCTGCTCACTGGCTGTCATGATTTGACATCGTACCTTGGGCTCCGAGCAGCCCATTTATCCTTGCCTTGTTATTCTTGTTCAGAACAGGACCGCAGAGCCCTTTGTGGTTCCTGCCAGCGGTTTCTGCAGTGGGACTCTTGCCCAGCCCGATGGGATCTCCTTCTCCACTGGGGCGTCTGCCCCCAGCCCTGCCAAGTTTCCAGCAGTGTGTGGAAGCATGATTGCCTCTGGAAGCCCTTGTGGAACCTAGGGTTTTGGAGTCTTGGGGAGTCAGTGGTCATCCTGTGTGTCCCTCTGCTCTCTCGGGGGACCATGTCCCTTGTCAATCATTTAGTTCTAGATCATTCTACTAGTGAGACATACTGGGGCAGTGACTCGGGGAGCACTTCCTAAATCCTTGGTACCACCTGAGATTGGGGTTAGTGGGAGTTCTTCCGAGAAGAAGAAAGATTGGCTGCAAGGGCCAAAAAGCCTGCTCAGACTAGCAAAACCAGCAAGGGATTTTGAGAAGACCACCCCACGGGGCCCAGATGAGAAGTATTAGAAGACCGGAACTCTTGAGTGCCAGAAGGGTGCGGGCCAGGCTGTGGCCCCTATTCCTCAGTACAGCTGCTTCTTTCTTTTCTCATGGCAACCCCTTACCTGGAGATCACAGCCTCCCAGCAGTTTACCAACCTTCTCACACTTTGGGTCCCACTTCCAGAAACTCTAGGAGAGAGAATCTGACTGGTCCGGTTTGGAGCTGGGAACAGCTCAGGTCCAAAGGGTTCAGGCACGGGGCAGGAACACACAGTAGCGGGGGTGGGGGGTGGGGGGTGGAGCTTGGTGGTCAGTTTCATCAGGAAGGAGGTGTGGAAAGATAAACTCAAAATAGATGAAAGACCTCAACATGAAGCAGGCATCTATCAAAATCCTAGAGAGAACATAAGCAGTAACCTCTTTGACATCGGCCACAGCAACTTCTTTCAAGTCACGTCTCCAAAGGCAAAGGAAACAAAAGCGAAAATGAACTTTTGGGACTTCATCAAGATCAAAAGCTTCTGCACAGCAAAGGAAACAGTCAACAAAACAAAGAGGCAACCCACGGAATGGGAGAAGATATTCGCAAATGACAGTGCAGACAAAGGGCTGATATCCAGGATCTATAAAGAACTCCTCAAACTCAATAACGAAACAACAGATAATCATGTCAAAAAATGGTCAGAAGACATGAACAGACACTTCTCCAAAGAAGACATACAAATGACTAACAGACACATGAAAAAATGTTCATCATCACTAGCCATCAGGGAGATTCAGATTGAAACCACATTGAGATACCACCTGACACCAGTTAGAATGGCCAAAATTAACAAGACAGGAAACAACAGGTGGAGAGGATGTGGAGAAAGGGGAGCCCTCATACACTGTTGGTGGGAATGCAAGTTGGTGCAGCCAATTTGGAGAACAGTGTGGAGATTCCTTAAGAAACTAAACATAGAGCTACCCTATGACCCTGCAATTGCACTACTGGGTATTTATCCCAAAGATACGGAGATAGGGAAAAGAAGGGCCATCTCTATCCCAGTGTTCACAGCAGCAATGGCCACAGGCGCCAAACTGTGGAAAGAGCCAAGATGCCCTTCAACATACGAATGGATAAAGAAGATATGGTCCATATATACAATGGGATATTATGCCTCCATCAGAAAGGATGAATACCCAACTTTTTTATCAACATGGGCGGGGCTGGAGGAGATTATGCTGAGTGAAATAAGTCAAGCAGAGAGTGTCAATTATCATATGGTTTCACTTACTTGTGGAGCATAAGGAAAAACACGGAAGGCATTGGGTGAAGGACAGGAGAAGTGAGTTGGGGGAAATCGGAGGGGGAGACGAATCATGAGAGACTGTGGACTCTGAGAAACAAACAGGGTTTTGGGGGAGGTAGGGGGATGGGTGAGCCTGGTGGTGGGTATTAAGGAGGGCACGTATTGCATGGAGGACTGGGTGTCATACGTAAACAATGAATCTTGGAACACTGCATCAAAAACCAATGATATATTTTATGGTGACTAACATAACACAATAAAAAAAAAGGAAGGGGGTGTGGTCAGAGAGGTGATGGTTGGCAGGGCTGCTGGGGCTGGGGGTAGAGGAGTAAACCATGGTTTGGCTTAGTAGAAAGAGGATGACTTTGAGCCAGAGGAACCCAAGATCTGAGTTCAGACCCCAGGTCTGATTTGCGAGCCCGGTATCCTTACTCATTCTGAGCCTCAGTTCCTTTATTTATAAAGTGATCAGGACCATCTCCCAGTAAGGGTTCTGTGAATATCAGCATCCCCTCTTCCCTTGCTGGGTTGCTATTGGAATGGGCATGTAAAATTTTTATTTATTTTTATTTTTTAAAGGATTTTATTTATTTATTAGAGAGAGAGAGGGAGAGAGGGAGAAAGAGAGAGAGTGTGAATGGGGGGAGGGGCAGAGGGAGAGGGAGAAGCAGACTCCTTGCTGAGCAGGGAGCCCGAGGACATGGGACTTATTCCCAAGACCCCTGGGATCATGACCTCAGCCGAAGGTGAGCCCTGGAAAGGGCATGTAAAATTTTTAGCATCCTGGGCAGTCTGGGTGAAGGTCAGGTGGGGTCCTGAGGGGGTGGGGTCAATTCCCTGGGGGTCCTCAGTTTGAGGGGTCTGAGGTGATAGTGCAGTTGCCCTGTGGGTCCCAAAGCCGGATGTGACCTTGCTTGGGGCAAGGATCAGGTTATCCGGCGGGAGTCACTGAGTGATAACATCTCAGTATGTCTGACAAGCTAGTGCTCAAGGTAGGGAAGGGGATTGCAAGTGGGAGGAACAGCACAGGCAAATTCCAGAACAGCTGTCTGGGGTCTGTTCTGTCCACAGAGCTAATGGCTCTCGCTGGACAGGGAGGGGCAGGGAGGCGTGAGGGGAACAGGCTGGCAAGGTCAGCAGGGCTAGGCTTCCAAAGCCTCAAATGTCACTTCAAGAAACTTGGTCTACCTTGGGGAAGCCACCAGGAGGACGATCTGATCCAAAGACTGATTCACAGCTGTCTCCAGGCATTGGGGAGGCGTCGGTGAGCAGCAGCGGTCACCGGCCCCCCGAGGGAGCTCGTGGAGGGCCTGCGAGGTGTGTCCCCCTTCATCTCTGTGGCTGGGGTGTGGCTGGGGGCCTGGTGCGTACTAAGGGCTCAACATTCGAGATACTGATGACATACATGCTTTACAGACTCTGGGTGGAAGGAGCCTGAGGTCAGAAGCTATTTTATAGGCTTAATTTGGCATTTAATTGGCCTTAATTTGGTTTTAATAAAAACCCGAGTGGAGGAAGGGCCATTCCCAGCAGCCATCCCGGCTGTCCGTCCCAGGTCGGGGAGGGGGTTTGAAAACGGGAACACATGCGGTTCTTCCCGAGCCTGTTTCCACCAACACTATGTAAAACGCGCTTCTTCTCAGCCTCAGACCTCACTTCCATGTCATCCTTGGAGAAGCCTTCCCCTACCGCCCTGGCTAAAACAGACCACTTCCCTAGCCTCCCTGCTCTACGCAGATCCACAGATCCCTGGAATGACCTTGTTGTTTGATGTGGGTATGTGTTGTTTGTCTTGTTTGTGCAAGACCTCAAGCTCTGTGAGGGCACTGCCTGGCCTGCCTCATTCGGTGCTCATCCAGTGGGTGCTCAGCAAACATCTGAGCTTCTGTGTGGAGCTTCTGCTCTGAGCCGGGCCCTGTGCCCGGACCATCTCATTTAATTCTCTCGACGGCCCAGTAGAATAGGAGCTGGTTTTGGCCCCATCATACACATGGGAAAACCGAGGCTCAGAGAAGCTGAGTACCTTAATCACAGAAGCACAGTCTCAAAGGGATAGAGTGGGGGGCGGGTGTTCAACCCAGGGCTGGCGGGTACGAGCGCTGTTTGCTCCGGGTTTCCTCTGCTTCTGGTTCTCTTCTGCATCCTGGTTTCTTTGGAGGCGAAATTCACAGCTCACATTTTAAGCTCTTCTTCCTTTCCCTTTCTGGACCTCAGTGGCTTTCGTCTCGGGAGGTTTATGTAGAATCAAAAAAAGGGCGGGAGCGGGAGGGTAGCAGGAGAGGGGAGGCCCTGACTCACGGCCCCACGGCCGGCTGCCTCCTTCTGGGCTGCAGCGTGCTTTCCCCTCTGCTGTCTCATTATTTCCCGTGGAGTTTCCATCAACGTCTCTTTAGGACTCAAGTTGACAAATAAACTGGCTGAGCTGGTGAGAAGGATTTAATTTAGCTCGCTCCGCGGCCTTCATTCTCTTGTACCCACGCCAGCGGAGGGAGCGGGGCAGGCTGGGGTCAGCATCGGGGCTTGGCCTCCAGCAGAAACGGGCTTGAGTGCTGCGGGCACCTCGGACCTGTTTCTGAGCTTGGGGGGTAAAGGTGGCAGAGACCCAGACATTTGAGGAAGGTTTGCATTCCGACAAGATAATGTGAAGCTGCCTTCCAGGAGGGGGTTCTGGTCTCTGCAAGTTCGTGGAAGGCTTTGAATTTTTGACCTTAAGTCATTGGTTCAGCGAGGATTTATTGAGCCCCAGCTATGAACCTCCCCGGGACTATTGTAGGTCTCTGTCCCCACGGACTTGGCTTTCGGTGAGGCAGGAACCGCAGGGGAAGAGCGTGAGCTGGCCTTACTCTCAGTTCAAGGTGGTGATCAGCCGTTGTCCGTGCACCTGGGCATGTGATTGATTGATTGATTTCTCTTTATCCCCCCTCTCCCAAACTGGCCCCCAGAAATTCTGCTGAATGCATTGCTGTCTGTATGTGTTCTTACCCATGTGTCGCTTTTGCATATTTTAAACTTGTTTCAATATTGCATCTATTAGTCAGCTCTTTCTGTGATAAGGCTATACAAGAAATCATGCCAGAACTCAGTGGCTTTCAAAAACAAGGACTGTTCTTCTTGCCTGTGGCTCTGTGGGTTGGGTGGGCTTACTGCTGTGGCCTGGGCTGGGTTCTAGACGGTGGGTTGGGTTTGGGTCCGCCCCATGCATCTCCGGTCTTTCCGGAGACCGCATTCCCTGGAGGTGATTCTCATGTCCATGGTGGAAATGCAGGAGTTGAGAGAGACATCTGTGATGTCACCTAAGCCTTGGCTGGGGACTCTCCACAGTCACATCTGCCCAGATCCCAGTGGACAAAGCCAAGTCGCATGGCCAGACTCCAAGTTAGCGAGGTGGAGAGGTGGGGAAGTGTCTTCTGCCCCAGGAGCCCGGGGTATGAGTGTTTGCTGGGCAGGAACGAGGTCAATTATGGGGTGTGTTGTAGATCTCTGTTTCTTAAGTTCCCATGAAGAACCATGTGTCTCAGATGCATCCATGTGGCTGTGGGTACACGGGTCCAAACCCTGCCCGATGCTCGGAGCCGAGCATCTCCTCCCCATTGCCACCTACTGTCCTAGCGATGGGCGCTAAGCTTGTTTTCTGCTCCCCGCTACCCTGGATTCTGCTGCCTGTCCTCCTGAGGACCTGTGTGAGAAGATCCTTGGGGTGTATGCCCAGGAGCAGGACTGTGGTGCCATAGAGTAGGACACACTTACTTGTAAAATTAACACCAGCACCTGCTTGGGGATCGCGTACCCCTGCAGTGGGATTAACACTAAGGGCTTACCCAGCTTTCTGAAGTTTGTCTCTCTGGTGAGTGGGAAGCATAGAGTGAGGTCTTCTGGCCTTCACGTGCGTTTCTCTGATCAGCAGCAAAAACCCAGAGAAACCCTTCGTTTCTTCCCGTGTTCCTCAGGTTTGAATTTCCGTTTCTGGAAACCGCTTTTTCTGGTCCTTTGCACTCTGTGCTTTCCACCAAGAGAAGAGCCAGTGGGCTGGGAAGGGGGCTGGGCTGGGGGGCAGCAGGGTGGAGACCGCCCGTCTGGACACGCTGGGCTGAGGTCAGAGCCTGGCATCCATGTGGCTGAGCTGTCGGGGGTCACAGGCAGGACATGGCACTGGAAGGAGGCCCGGGCTCTTCTGCTTTGTCCCGGCATTAATTACTTAGCCTTCAGTAGCAGCTCTGAATGGGACACTTGCTGTCCTTTGATTAGCTCCCATGAAGAACCCAAATGAAGACACGAATGTCAGATTACATGCTTTATTACAAGAGACCCAGGAGATGCGCAGGAGGTACCCCCAGCCCTTCTTTCTCGGATTGTTATGGAAATTGACAAAAAGCAGTTCTGATCCACTGCAGTCGAGGACCTACTATGTGCTTGGGGCCTCCTACCTGTTGAATTCTTAGGGTTAATGATGTCATCTTGGGGATGAGAGTAGGACCTACCTCACTGGGGGGCTTGGGAGAATTGAAACTATTCACTCTGTCAAAAAACATGGACTGTTTTGTGCTGGGTGTGTGTTAGGCCCTGGGATACAGCAGTGAATAAAAGGAAAACAATTCTACATTCTTGGAGCTCTTATTACAAGGGGCAGGGCAGAAGGGGAGTGAGAAAAGAAATGAGTATGTAGCACATAGAGTGTGTTAGGTGGTGTTAAGAGCTACTGAGGAGATGGGGCGGGTGGTAGAAGTGGTTAACCATGGAGGACGGCCTCTTCTGCTGGCAGATGGCATTTGAATGAAGACCCAAAGGAGGCAAGTGTCTTTTCTGGGGTATGATCTGGGCTGAAGGAGACCCATTAGAACAGGAAAGAAGGAAAAGGTGGTAGAGGAGAGAAGAAAGCTGGGACCCTGCCTACTCACTCCTCATTCTCTCATTCTGTGCTGGGTCACCTCACCAAGCTCATTGTGGAACAGATGTACCAGTCACAACTGCAACAGTCAAGACTTTTAAAAACCACGCACGATGGAAATGCAACTCAGATAGGCTGCAAGAAAAAAAAGAGTGTATGGGTCCAAGTAACTGAAAACCAGCTTCAGGCATGGATGGATCCAGGACCCAGACTATATTGCTGGAGTTGATTTGTGTTCAACTGTTGGCTTTCATCTGTTAAAGCTTCATTCTTGGGCTGGTTCTTTCCAGAAGGTGGCAAAATGACTGCTGAAGGGTCCATATACAGCAATCCCAGAGGGAAGACAGATTTTTTCCTCTGGGCAGCACCCACAAAAGCCTCAGGCTGATTCTCCTTGGGGTGGTTTAGGCTACTTGTCCTTTCTGAATCAGTCACAGTCATTAGGGAGATGCAAAACTCTGATTGGCCAGGGCATCCCTGGGGCTAGGAGGGAGACCTTCCAAACCACAGGATTGGGGAAGGGGGAGGGTGGTTCTCTAAGTAAAACCGGGCAACTGTTATCAGAAGGGAGGATGGGTTGTGTCATTCTACGCCACACACCAAGATTTCCATCTGCCAACACTGGCAAGGACCCATTTCTTCTCTAGTACAGTAGCTCTTGAGTCTGGCTGTGCCTCAGAAACACCCCGGGACAATTTAAAGGAATGCAGGTGCCTTGGGTCCCATTGACAGATTCAGATTCACTAGGTCTGAGTGAGAACCCTGCACCATTGTATTTTTATTTAATTCAATTTATTCCATCCTATTCTGGTCTATTCTTTTTTTATTGAAGGCTTCATGCCCAAAATGGGGCTTGAACTCAACCCTGAGATCGAGCCTCATATCCCACTGACTGAGCCAGCTAGGTGCCCCTGCACCATTATTTTTTTTTTTTAAGATTCTATTTATTTATTTGACAGACAGAGATCACAAGTAGGCAGAGAGGCAGGCAGAGCCGGGGTGGGGGGGAGGCAGGCTGTCTGCTGAGCAGAGAGCCCGATGCAGGGCTCGATCCCAGGACCCTGGAATCATGACCTGAGCCGAAGGCAGAGGCTTTAACCCACTGAGCCACCCACGCGTCCCTGCACCATTATTTTTAAAATGCTCCTCCAGCTGTCAGAGCTGAGAACCATGGCTTCTGGGTCCCCACCCCTTAATTCACTCCATGTATTACCATTCTATTATAAGGAAAGACTTTCAGCGTCCTAGTGCACAAGGAGGAAGACTAAGATGAGCAGGAATCCATAACCAGACTCGAAAGCCCTGAGCCCGTCTCTGGCTTATATTAAATGGAGATTTGAACTGGCCTCCACGTCCTGGGATGGGGACCAGGATGGCCCTCAGCAGGCAGTGGCTTCTGAATTCATTCAACTGCCACCATCGGGACCACGAGCTGCTCTGAGGACCCCTGACCCCGCCCACCGCCAGCCCGCCCCGGCCACCATCCTTGTGTCAGCAGGAAGTTCGCGGTCAGATGAACAGAATCCAATTAGATGCCTCTCTCTGGGGGTGGGGTGGACCCAAGACACAAAAAGCCCTGGTTTTTGTTTCATCTTCTCTCCGCTCACAAGGATTTTGTTTTCCAGAGAATGGGCCCCGGGGGCAAAGGGACTGGGAAGGATTGGGTGATACATAATGAGAGTCTCCTCGGGGAAGCTATCTTCATGGAAGTTAATGTCTGCCCTGTCTTGAGGACTTGGGCAGCGTTGGGTGGGGAGAAAGTTCTGGAATCACATGGACTGGGGTTGGAATCCACACTCTGGGACTCGCTTCTCTTTGTGGTGTTGATCCTGACCTCTCGACCTCAGTTTCCTTGTCTGTCAAATGTGGCTGATGAATAAAATGAAACTAGGTAGGATTTACGCACTGAGGAAGTTGTGATAAATTACGGATTCCCCACTGTGGCTGCACGCTAGAATCACCTGGGGGACATCTAAGAAATGTGGGTGCCCCACCCTGCCACTTAGAGATTCTGGACCTAGGCTGGCATTTGGGCATCTGTGTTCTTAAACTCTCCCTATGTGATTCCAGTATGTGGCCCCAGCTGAGAATCCTTGGCCAAGTCAGAGGATGATTTGCAACTGTGCACAACAAAGGAAACTTGCCTAGATTGGGAAGTCAGGGAGGGTGTCCTGGAGGAGGTGAGAACTGAGGGACAGGTGTGAGCCTACTAAGATAGGACTTGTTGTGGGGGCGAAGGTGAAAAGGAGTGTCCCAGTTCGGAAACAGCATGTGCAAAGACCCTGTGGTTGGAAGGCGGATGGCGTTAAGGGAGAGGTCTGAGTAAAAGCCAGTGTGGCTGGAGCACAGAGAGGATGAGTGTGGAGAAATGAGAGGGGCCAGACTGCACGAGACTTTTGCAATCTTTCCCCCATCTGAGCAAGAGGGGGAGCCATTGAAGGATTCTGATGGGAGGTGACAAGATCGGGTTTGCATTTTCAACAGATCCCCCTGGTTGTTGTGCAGAGAGTAGACTGGAAGAGGATCCATTTGGGTACAGGAGACGGAGCAGGAGGCAACGCAGTCCCGTGGGTGAACAAAGACAGAGGGTTGGGTAAGGGGGTAGCTCAGCCTAGAGTTCAGGTGCTTCAAGTTCAAGTTCATGTTGTCTTCTGAGCCTTAGTCTCCTCATCTGAAAAGCAAGGGTAGTGTCCTAGCTGCCTCATAGGGCTGCTGTGATCATTAGATGGGAGAGTGATTGATGTCAGCCTTTCAGCCCACTTCTCCTTAGGCAGCTCCCTCTTCCTCTTCCATCCTTGCCCCAGATGTCACGTCTTCCAGCTCCTTGTTTCTCCGCTGGGATTCCTTGTCAAAGCCTGTTACCGGCAGGACGACACTCGTCTGTGTCCCCTGCTGGGCTGATTGGGAAGACTGCAACAGTGGAGAGCGCAACCACTTGGATCAGGGCTCCATTTCTAGCCCAGTGCCTGGCGCATAGCAGTCTTTAATAGACGTGACAAGGGAAGGCATATGTGAAGGGACATATACGTGGATAACCTCTCCCCCCCCACCCCCCTGCATTTTATGGAGCCAGGACGGAGTACAGGCTGGTGGTCATGGAGTATTTCAGCAATGACTTCCCACGCTCACAGTCTAACGTCTGGTGCCTCTCCTAGGAGAGGAGCAGTAGGAAGGCTCTGTCATTCCTTTCCTCTGTTTCATACTTGTGAAGCCCATTTGGTTGAAATCCAATTAGAAGCCCCACTTCCACTAGCGTACAAAAAGTTTCAAGGAACATGCCTCTCAAACTTAAATAGCGCACACACTCTATGCAGCTCGTTTTCCCCTTCCCCTCTGAACACATTATGGTCTGGACCTCCTGGGCTGCCCTCTGCTGTCACCGTTCAAGGACTGTATGCATGCCGCAGGTGGGACCCCGTTCTTGGTGGATCCTTTGTCTTTGCTTCTTTGTGGGCTTGGTTAATGATGCCATCAGTCATCTTGTCAACCCCTGTCCCTAGGCCCTGACAGGAAAGCTCTGCTCGCCCTGTGGATTCTGCCTCCCCCGATGGGGGAATTCTCTCACTTCCTTCCCAGGAATGCAGCTGTGGGTGGGCCTGTGAGGCTACCCTAGGGCAAAGGCAGTCTGCTCCTAACTGGTCTTCTTTTGTCCACCTCTCCCCTGCTGTGCATCCAGTGTGCAAGGCAAGCTTCCCCAAATCTTAGCTTTTCTGTAACTCTTTCTTCTGAAATCTTGAGTGGCTTCCCATGGCTCCAGGTTTCTGAGTCTTCCAGCCTCCTTCAGTCAGCACTTAAACACCCCCACCCCCGGTTTGGCCTCAGTCTAGCTTTACATCCCACCTTCCCCCGACATCCATCACCCAAGGCCCCAGATTCCCAGGAACACTCATTCTTCTTGGAAAATGGCCCTCTGCTGACTGACTCGGACTCTACTCCAACTGGAAGCGCAGCCTGAAATGCTGGCCCCTCCCACTGTTGACATTTGCACATCCTTCAAAACCCAGATCAAATGCCACCTCTTTTACGAATTTTAATCTCTTTGCTCAGACTTAATTGCTCCTCCAAGTTGGACATGAGTGAAACGTCCAGACAAGGAAAAGGCACACTGGCTGTCTCCCCAGTATATGTCCACCCTGATCAACTCCTTCCAAAAAGAATTTGTTTCTGTTCATCTATCCACATGTATCCCTTCCTGGGAATGTAGCCTGTATGCCCAGCCCAGGAGTGGATCTAGATTGGTCTAAATCAGCAAGGTTATCCTGTCCCCTTGGCAGTGATTGGCTTGGAAGTAGGTTTGTGGCCCAGTTTTGCTGGGAGATGGTGGAAAATTTTTCTCACTCTTAGAAGAGATAGAAGAGTGTCTTCTACTTCAGTCTGGATGGCTGACGACATATGATGACTATAAGGGTCAGAATTAGGACAACCCATCATCCGTCATTGTCAGGATAGAGGAGCACGAATATGGGAAGGACTTTGTGATGATATTGTTGAGTGGCTAAATTAATCAGTCCCAGAGATGCTGTCCTTCCAAAGTTTCTTTTCTGTAAGATAAGAAAATCCCTTATTGTTTAAGGTAGTTGAATCAGGATATCCTGTTACTTGCCGCCTAACACAACCCAGGCGGATACAAGGACAACAACCCAGGCAGATACAAGGACACAAGCTTAGTCAATTCAGGTCTGTCTGCTCACTAGGATATTGTCCAGCCACTAAGAAAGGAAGTCTAGGGTTGTGTGGTCACAAGAAACAACATTATGACATTATTTATGCAAAAAAACTCAGGACGCAAAACTGTTGGTCCAGCATGGTGCAGAAACGTATGCAAATGAAAAAAGATGGGAAGAAAATAATTTTTAAAAATGATGATGGTTGTGTTAGTGTAGTAAGCTTGTTCATTTCTCCTTCCACTTCCAATGATCTTTAGTAATGTGTGTACCTACACACACACACACATACACATATACATTATGCTGAATATGCTATATATGGTATGCTATAATATATGATATGTAATATTTACTACATAGTTCAATAAGTATATATAGTGTATACTATATATAATACTATATAGAATGATACATATTCATATAGTTACAAATACATTATGAATATATATATGTACAATATGTATTTGCATATATGTGATTTTGCTCTTAACAGATTTAAGCACTTTGTAAGCATAAATATCACATATTTAAGTATTAAATATTAAGCACTTCATACATATTAAATTGAGTTAATCCTCACAAGCCCTTTGAGGAAGAGTCTATTGTTATTCCCATTTTACTTTGAGGACACTGAAGCCCAGAGAGGCTGGGCCTCTGTGAACTTGTACAAGGTCACAGATCTAGCATGTGGGGAGACAAGATTGGAACACAAACAGCCAGTCTCTGGAGTTTGTGTTCTTAATCACCATGGTACACTACCTCTGAGTGTCCATAAAAAATGGTTCCCTTAATACTATCTGGATTTGTTCTTTTTGGCACACTGTGTACTGTGGATTTCTGGCGAAGTCTGCCCCTTTGTCATAGGGCATGGGATTGATGGAGTGTGCCAAGGATGTGGGAGTGGGAGGTCGTCCTCATCTTGGGAGGGGTATGGAAACTCTTGGAAGCCCAGGGACAGAGGCAGTAGCTCAACAAGTGGTGCCGAGATGGCTGTGGTGTGCTGCGTGCCACACGGAGGCTAGATCCTGGCCAGGGGAGGCAGAGTAAGGCTTTATGATCATGTCCAGTCCCTATCCCAGCAGCAGGCTTTACCCAGCCTGTAAATACTAGTTCAATTTATCAAATCTGTACACGCAAATAGTATGCTTAAATGATGACATGTTAAGGCAGTTGTGGAAGATGAAGGGGCATAAGGTTAATGAACATCAGCAAGAGATACCTCTACCTGTCTATGATTGGGAGAAACGCTGGTACATAGGATTGAGTACTTACTATCCATTGTTGGGCTTGAATCTTGGGGCAAATGGTACTGGGGAACTGTCCAGCAGGCAGTGCTGAAGGCTTGGATCACGAGAGAAAGCAAAACGCAGAATGAACAAAGGGAAAAGAGATGGGAAGGGAGTCACAGGGACTGGAAATCCAGGTCAGCATCTGCATCAGAGAATCACATCTTCCCCTAGAGGTGATTGGTAATATTGATCAGGGGCCAATCTATTGTAATCAAGTAGGGAAACTTCAGGTTAAGTAATAAGTATATAAAATGTATTTGGTTGCAGGTATGTGAAGGAAAAAGTGTAATTATACAGCCATGCATATTGGGAAATATTTTGTAGTTTTTTTGAGAAATAGAATATACTGGATCAATGGAATCAGACAAATATCTTTTGCAGTAAGATACTCAGAGACACAGGCATGATGAAGAGGGGAAAACTGCAGTTTTGACATTCTTGTGGCCACTAGAGAGATGGAAGAACTAGACTAGCACAGAGGAGAGAGAAATAAGTCATTTTCAAGGCAGGAGGGATGGGTGATGGATAAAGGAGATATGTGTGGGCATGGTCATGGCAAGGGTAAATAAATGAAATGTTGATGAATTTGTTTATTATGTTCTGCTCATCAGCACAGCTGCTTAGAGGACACAGTGGACTGGGGGAAGGCAGCAAGTAGTCTTCTGGTGGTCTTTGGAGGGTCTGCTTAGCTTATCAGAAACGGTGACATCTTCATGCCTCTGTCTCCCCCCCATCTCTTGCTGCTGTCCAAAAGGGTAGGTGACATGTACAATCAAGGCAGAGTCCTCATTGTAGGAGGGCACTACAGTCTAAGACACATCACCAAAAACAGGAACTTGGAAAAGAAACTGAGACAGAGATCTGGATATACAGAGGGCGGTATCCAAGCTATCAAGCCAGTACCCTGGCCAGACCTCCTAGCCCACCTTTATGAACTGGGGCACAATCAAGAAAACTTTTGAAAGCTAAGTAGTAGTTTTGGAGGAAAGATGTGGGGAGAGGAGACCCAGGCAGGGAGAATGTGCTGAACAGTATGTCTTGTTTGGGGAAACGGTGGGGAATTCATGTAGTTGGGGTTCATGGTGGTTGCATTGTAGGAGATGAGGCTGGAAAACTTAGTAGGGGCAAGAGTTAAAAAGAATATGCCAGATGAAAGGCTATGGGACTTTAAATAGTGCTAAGAGTGATATTTAGAATCTTTTAACAACCAACAGATAACAACCATAAGAACAGGCGCTAGCCATGGTGCTGGAACAAGTCTTGGAGGGGAACCTGAGGTCTCAGAGAGAGGGGCAGGAGCAGTGTGTGTGGGGTGGGGGGTTACGTGGATGGGGAGAGGTGGTCCTCAAGATAGCAACTGTTTATCCGTATGAACTGATACGAAAGTATTTCAATATTTGAGCCATTAGAATGGCTGTCCAGGTGCATATTTGCTGAACATCAGGCCTGAGTTGAGAGCAGGGGAGTGATACAATTGGATTTATGCTTTGAAAAGAGGCTCAAGTCACAGCAAATATTTGTTTACCAGGTGGATTGATGGGTCATAGATATTTGAATGGAAAGGGATCTGGGCTGATTTCTTTCCATTTGATAGAATGTGAAAGTCCTTCTCATCCTTCTCAGCCCGGGCCTGGCCAGAAATCACCTGTTTCCTTCTGGCCCTTCATTCCCTGCAACTGAACATATCCCCCAGCTCCCCACATTGTCTGCTCTTGGCCTCTGCAGCCCAAGCTGCCTCTGTCCCTGGCTGGTTGTCTCTTCTCAGCCCTGTCTGGACACGCCTGCTGTGTCTTGCTCTTTTCTCCCCTCACCAGCAGGAGGATTGGCAATCTTCTGGGATTTAATTACAGGTTCCCCGAGGGCCTTTCAGCCCATCACAGGGCTCCTGCAGGCTGCTGGGAGGGTGACAGCAGCGTGCGGTGATGAACAGCAGCTTCCCTGCATGGTGGCTGTACCCAGTGGCCGGCCCACGCTCCTTGGGCTGCTCTGCATTTTCCTGAGCAAAACATGTCTCATTCCCATTTTGCAAGATCAGATAGCAAGCGGGGAAAACACTTACAGCAGGAGAGATGATAAAAGACAGAGGCTGTGCAGCCAGGGTGGAGGACAGAAAGCACAGCAGTTCCTCTGGGGTGGTGCCTGCTTCCAGCAACTTCTGGAAGCTCTTTACATTCGTTAAATAATGACTTAGTAATTCTGCCCACTTTAATTAAGTCGGCCTGGTGCGCCAACAGCTCAGGTCCAGGTGCGCTGACAGCTCAGGTCCAGGTGGGGATCTTTTTGGCCTTAGGCTGCAGTGCTAGAGCCCAAGAAAGTCCATAGACTAGGGTCAGCAAATACACAGCAGGCATACCACTCATTCCCCACTCCTTTGCCTACAACAGACATCACTAATGGATCACGGCACCACCAACCCTGAATGGTGCAGGAGCCTGGATGTGAGTGTCCACCTCCGTGGGCTCAAGAGTAGCTTAAAATAAGACAATGAGAGTTGTTTTTGTGTTTGTTTGGTTTCTTGCAGTACAGTGAACACAGTAGGGTCTCAAGTATGCTTCGAAGGAGGACATTATGTTCATGTCCTAGGAGGTTTCTTCCCGCCAACCCCAGGCAAGATTCCTCAATATTTCCCTGATTCAGCTCCCTCTGAAATGCCATCTGGTACGGGTCCAGAAGGATCTTCACGGGGAGAGATGGGATAAATCCATTCACCTCTGTACCCTTAGTTCCTGGCCCTAGGAAATAAATAAGCATCTAAACATCTTGTCTCTCATTTTTCTCCTTCGAGGTGAGAACCAAATGGTATGGACTCTAAATTTTTAGCTAGGATGGAATGTGGAGCCTGTTTCCCCCCCTGCCTTTGTCACCGTGCTGTAAATTCTCCATCACTCTCAGTCTATGTGTTCAGGAAGAGGCTGACCCTACTCTCCAGGGGTGGGCACGGGGTCTGGGCCAGCCACTCAGCGCTTTCCATCTTTTTGCCTATCATGGTGAACACTGGGCTCTAGCAGGCTCATGAGACTCAGCTCTGAGGTTTTGCTGTACTTACTGAGAAAGTGGGGCTCTCCTACTGGGCTTGCAGAGTAAGGCGGAGCTGTGGTAGCCTGGAGCTGCTGGTGAATGTCTTTGTGGCCCCTGGAGGAGACCTGCGAAGGCCCTGGCGTGGGACTGAACTTGGCATGCTTTGAGGAACAGAAAGACAGAATGGCGGGAGAGAAGTAGGAGATGAAGTCAGACAAGAAGGCAGGGGCCAGATTATGGAAAGCTCCATAGGCTGTCATAGGTAATTTGCAGTTTATTCGAACAACCATGGGAAGCCATCACCACTTTGGACATCCCAAACTTTCTTCGCTTCTGACTCCTTCTTCCATATGAGGCGCCTTGGCTCTTATCAGGTTTAAGAGTTGGAAGACCTGGGGTTTTCTCAACCTCTGCTGATAACTTGCCCAGTGAAATGGGCCCGTTGGACCCCTTTCTGGGCCTGTCTCCATTCTGGTTCATGATGGAATGGGACCCGTTCAAGGATAACAAAGAGATTTCATCTTTCATCTCTTCTCTGTTCACTGGGCAGTGCCTACCTGAACAGCCATGAGGGGAAGGATTGTGAGCATTGCCCAGGATCTGTGGGAGAGTTCCACGATCGATTAGCAATGTCTGCCACGGGTAAAGAAAAGGAAGTGGTGAATCACTCATCTCAAAACTGCATGCTCCTGGGAGACATCACATTTTATGGGTCTTTATGTCAGATGTAGCAGCTTGAAATAAATACATCCAGCAAGTTAGGGAACTTATGCAGGGCTTCCCACTTTACAAAGAGTTTTTATGGCCATTTTCTCATTGATCCTAGCAATCTGTCTTATTTGCCTCCCACCCAGCCTCCCTTCTTCTGGTAACCAAATCCAGGTTTTTTTCTTGGACAACAATCCCTTCTTGTCCTCAAGCCATGTGCTTTGGGGCTGAGGACAGAGCAGGAGACTTAGGCCTTCAGATTGTCCTCTAGCCATGGCAACAGGTAGAGTGATGGATCCAAGACTGTACAGAGGTTATGGGAGATAGTGAAATGTTTGCTGCAACTCCTGGAAGGACATTGTGCCCTGGGGATTTGAAGGTGGTGGGATATAGGCCCAGGTGTGCCGAGGCTATCTCTCATAGCCTCAAGAGCCGATTCTGCATGTGTCTCCTCAACTTGATACTCAGTGACGTCACATTGGGAGCTCCCAATCGGCCACAGTGGACGCATTTGTTACAGGTCAGGGGTTTTTTCTTCCCCCCACCTCCCCTCCGGGAACCAGCTTGTCAGCACACCACTGGCCTGGGGCTGCCAACAGCTTTCTTGCTGCTGCATGGAGCCTGAGACCTAAGCCACAGAGTGGAAGGTGGAACCAAGGGATAGAGGACCAAACCCTGGGTTTGCACCTGAAGCTGGACCTGCCTTTACACCTTTCAACTGATAAAATTATTTTTCTATTTAAGCCTATTTGTGTTGTATTTTCTGCCCCTTACAACTAAAAGATGACTGGTGTAAATTTTATATTCAATATGCAACAAACAGATGGTTTAATACTCATTTCTTCAAACGGGGAGAGTTCTCCATTGCCTTGGGAGGAATGTTCAGATTCTCACCTGACACTCCAGATTTCCTGCAGTCTGGCTCCACTTTCTTTCCCTGGCCTCAGATGAAGGCGTCCTGTGCTCTAGGTTAATTGGACTTTTAAGTTGCTTTCAACAAAGTCTCCTCCCAGCCCTCCTCTGTGCCTTTGTCCATTCTGTTCCCTCAGCCACTCTGCTATGCCAGTCCCTATCTGGAAAAGATCTCATTTACTTCTTAGTGTATTAATTTTCAGTCTCCCCAAGGGAGCAGACTCATTGTTCCACTCGCAGTGTTGTCCTGGGCACCTCAAGCAGTGCCTGGCATGGTGTTCAATCAGCGTTAGCGGAATAAATGAGCACTGCTTGGGTGCATGAGCCCGGGAAGCCAGGGCGACTCTCCACTGTCATTTGTTTGCTCACTACTCTGTCCTGGATGCCCAGTCTTTATTTATGGCCTCACAAGGCCTTCTGCTGTTCATGGATTTCTTTGCTTTCAAATATTTCTGTCATATCTGAAATAGAAGGCTGGCAAACGCCCCCTAAATCACCAGGCTTCCTTGGCCGCGTGCCATGGGCTTGGACCCCGCCCTATGCCTCTGTCCCTATTTCCTACTTTTGAAACCAGTTGTGTGCATGTGTGTGCGTGCATGTGCGTGCGTGTGCACGCGTGCACATGTGTGCACATGCATGTGTGCATGCACACACACCTCCTCTGGGAAGGAAATGCTTCTCTGTCCCCACCAGTGGTTGCCCCACCACTCAGGCTTGAGCTGGCCTTCACGCCAATCAGTACCTATGTAGTAGCAGTTTAGTGACACGTGCAATCAGGAGCCATTTGCTCGTTGCTTGGTTGCAGGTAGGTTCTCCTCCAAACCCATTCGAGATCACAGCCTTCTGATTACCACGCAAAGGACACAGGAGCCGTAATCACAGGGCTGCGAGGCTGAGCCGGAAGAGGGCCACCTGCCACTTTGCTGGACACCTTCCAGGCATTTGTTACTTTTCCTTAAGTGTGAGTGAACCCAGGGGCGATCTTCAAAATACTGAGCAGCTGGTAGGATGCAGGACTGACCAATACACCTGGTTGTACCCACTCCCATGTATATATTATTATTTTAAATACTAATAGCTCTGACACAGAGGGACAGGCTCATCTGTGTTAGCTGCTTTTAAAAAAGATCAGATAAGGAAACCGAGACTCAGACAGCCATTTTTCCATTTTCTTGTGACCACCACACTTCAGAGTTACATAATATTATGTTCAGTGATGTACCAGGTTCACATAGCGATTCTCCCAGTGCCAGGCAATTTATATTGTTTCCAGGCTTTTTTTGCTGGTATAAATAATGCAGCCGTGATAGTCTCTATGTCATTAAAATTCCTTGAAGAATTCATTTTGGGTGACTATATAATATTTCATATTGTCAACAAAAATGTGTGTACAAGGATACTAATCACATCATTACTTATAATAGCAAAAATTGAATGTAATTAAACCACCCAGAAAAATGCTCCTGAGATGATATTAAGTGAAAATGCAGCAGGGCACAGAATCACATAATCAGCGTGCTCCTGATTAGGGAGGGGGGGAAAGGTACAGATGCGTAGGGGGAAAAAAAAAAAAACAACTGGAAGGAAATTTCCCTAAGTTTTACCAGTGGTTATTGCTGGGTGATGACTTTATATGGAAAATCGTTCTTTTCTCATGTTTCTGTATCTTTGAATTCTTCACAATGAGCATGTATTACTTTGACATTTTAAGAAATCAGTAAAAAAGTTTTTTGGGTTTGTTTTTGTTTGAATTCTTCACAATGAGCATGTATTACTTTGACATTTTAAGAAATCAGTAAAAAAGTTTTTTGGGTTTGTTTTTGTTTTTAATAAAGAAGTTCAGTCCGTGCATTTGGTTCACTGCTCCAGCCTGGGGTTTGGCAAACTTTTTATAAAAAGGGCCAGATAGCAAATATATGACAGTAAATACTGACTTTGTAGGCTATATGGTCTCTGTTGCAATTACTCAGCTCTGCACTGATCTGCATGAAAGCAGCCATCGACCACTTATAAAGAAGTGGATGTGGGTGTGTTTCAATAAAACTTTATTTATAAAAATAAGAGGTGGGCCAGATTTGGCCCCTGGGCCACAGTGTGCCAATCCCTACTATAGCTTACCTTAATTACTGTTTTCCTTTAAAAATAACTTTATTAAATATTACAACAGATGCAGTCCAGAATTTGAATATAGAAAAAGGAATGTTTATAAAAATAAATCCAAATACCAATAACACAAATCCAGTCAACATCCATTTACTGATCCCCAATTTAAGCAACATTGCTATTAGCTTTGAAGCCCAGGGTTCCCCCCAACCCCAGACCCCAGACCCTTCCTTCAAAGGGACTAGTTTTACAACAAGTCTGTATCTCTCAATATATTGTATGGTTTTGCTTATTTTTGAACTTTGGATCCATTGGACCGCAGTATATGTATTATTCTATAATTTGTTTACATTTTGTTCTTAAGATTCATCCATGTTGATGTGTGTAGACATAATCCATTTCTTTGTGGTTCCGCATAGCATTCCGTGGTGTGAATATACCCTAATTTATTTAGCTGTTGGGCTGTCGATAGTCATCAGGTTTTTTTTTTTTTTTCTATTTCAAACTGTGTTCTGAACTCTCTTGAATCCATATTATGGCATAAGAATTGCTTTAAAGTGCACGAATGACATCAGGGTTGTTGAGTCATAGGATCTGAATACGTTCAGCTGTACTAGGTAAAGCCACTGTTCTCCAAGGTGGTTGTATCCCATACTCCCTCCATCGTGGGATGAGCTCACCAATACTTGTTCTCTTCACACCCTAATAAATGCTCATCTTAATATTGTTATCGAGTGTACTACCTTACCTCTCAAAGCTTTGTGAAGTCGGGAGATGTGACAACCAGACTTTAGGCTTAATGCCAGTTGTCTTCCCTGGAGTGGACCGGGATGGCGGGCATGCTGGGAGCTTGGGGGCAAGGATGGTGACTGTCAGACCCTCATAGGATTTGTGGGAACTGACCAAGTCCCAGCCTTACCACCCCCGCTCCGCCACACAGCAGGTAGTCAGTGGTCTTAGAGCTTGAAATCAAAGCTGACAAGCTAACCATTTGTTTATTTGGCAGATATTGACTGCCTCCTACGTTCTCAGCAGGGGTCAAGATGCTAGGGGAAAGAGGAGCGCAAACGGAACAGAAATCACTGTCTTCGCGGAGCTTACACTCTTGAAGAGTGAAACAAATACCCACAAAAATGAGTGGCCAGTTATAAAGTGTTACCGGGTGGTGGTAAAGCGTGGAGAACAGGAAAGGGGGAAAGGGGCTGTAGGCGGGTGTTTGCGAGTCAGACGGGGTGGCCAGAACACAGCTCACTGAGAAGGTGACGTTTGAGCAAAGATCTGAAGGCTGTGGAGGAACAAGCCGCGAGCATATCTGGGGGAAGAATGTTCAAAGCAGCAGGATCAGAGGCTGCAAAGGCTCAGAGGTAGGAGCATGCCCAGTATGTTCCTGAAATAGCCAAGCAGCAGAGAGACCCGTATGCCTGGAGTAAAGAAGATAGGGGAGGGAGTAAGAGGACAGAGCTGCACAAGGGAGAGGCCACAATGTGTTGAGTACACAAATGGCACGCTTGATTCAGGCTGCCAGGAAGCTCCAAGAGTCCCGTCAGGCTGATGCGGGTATCGGGGTCTGGCAGGTGCAGGGGGAGGTGGTCATATGTAAACAGAGCGTCGGGGTCCTTGCCCTGTCCGAGGACTCCAGGTAGGGAGCTGGAGTGTTTGGGGAGACGGAGGCAGGCTCCCATGGGGGAGAACAGGTTGACAAGGTGTGTGTACCTGTACCGTATGTGTCTGGGCATCTCTTATGGGAAGACAGGGAATCATTAAGAACAGAGAAGTCAGGCTGATGGGGCCCAGGCAGGGGCGGTGTTAAGCCTGGAGGCCGTGCAGGGGTGGCCAGGCTGAGCCCGGAACAGGGCACTAGTCCCAGGCTGAACAGATGCTGGGATGCAGTCTCAACCGCTTGCGTCCTGTCCTCCACCAGAGCCCTTCTGTCTCAGGATCTAGAAGGCTCTGTAGCACCAGGGAACCTGTTCCGATCCCATCTCTGGTATTTAACAGCGGTGTGACCTTGAGCAATTGACGAACCTTCTGTGCCTCAGTTTCTGTGACTGTAAAATGAGGATAATCTTAGCACATTCCTCATAGAGGTTTTTGTGAAGATTTTATCAGTTGAAATAGGTCAGTTGATTGGAAGAACGCCTGTAAGATAGTAAATAATAATAATAATATTGATGATATTTATATTAACATTAACAATAGCGTTGGAATACTAGCTGTGTTACTGTGGCTCTTACTAATTTTCCCGGGGAGAAATCATTTTCTTGGATGTCACAGCATTTGTCTTTGTCCCAAATGCGGGCCAGACCAGGAGGAATGAGCAAGGGTGTACGTCACTTAACTGCTCTCCATGATCATGGGCAAGTTACATCGCTTCTCTGAACCTTGATTTTCCTAGCAATGAAATGGGACTGTCTGTGCCCTCTTAAGAGCCTCCGAAGTGCTGGCTTATCTAGAGCAGGGGGCAGGGTGGGGTCACGTGGGTGCTGGGAGATCTTCTCCATCATTCCATTAGACGTGCCGCTTTCTGGGCAGGGTTGCAGACCCATTGCGGTGAACAGGGTGTGGGTCCTGACTTCTAGGGCCCCCCTGTCTCAGGAGGGAGGCAGATACTAGCGTTGCAGCAGCAGGAAAAACAGATGCATGGTGCACTTACGTGTCCCAGACACTGTGCTCAGCCCATCCCATGGGTCATCTGTGAAGCAGGGGCTGCTGCCATCATCCCGGTTTTTGGGCGAGGAGGCTGAGGTTTAGCACCGTGAGGCAAAGCACCCGAAATCTCCAGAGCTATTGTGATGATGCCAGGACTTGACCCAAACTCTCTGACTCCAGGCTGTGTTGCATGGGCAGGAGGAAGTGAGCTGCTGACCACCGGGGAGGCATGGCAAGAGGCATTACTGCAGGCCTGCATTGGATGAGACACTTACGCTGGGTACTGAAGGATGCATAGGAGTTCGCCAGGCACACCAGAATGGAGATAGGGTGGGCCTGGCTGGCAGATGGGAGAGCACTGGCAAAGGTGCGAGGTGTAAGGGGTGGGGATTGGAAGTGGAGTCCGTCATCTCTTGCCATAGGAACCCTGCCTACGAACCACTTCTTGTGCGGGTACGTGGGGATGGAATGGGCAGTTCAAGCTCCTGGGAAGAGTTGGCCAGGTGTCCCGCTGATCCCGGCTGGGTCGCTCGGGTGTCTAGGTGCAGGCTGAGTGCTGCTGACTGAGGTTGGCTTCAGCTGGGGGGATTAGGACTCAGCCCTGTTCTGTGGGTTCCCCATCCTCCAGCGGGCTTGCCTGGGCATGACCTTGTGATGATAAAAGAAGTACAAGTGAGGGGCTGTGCCCAGGTGTGCCACACACTTGTGTCCCATCCACTAACACCCCACTGGCCACAGCAAGTCACATGGCTGAGCCCCAGGTCCACACAGAGGGTAGAGCAGAGGGTACAGACACAAGGAGGAGTGAAGACTCAGAGCCACGTCTGCAACCACCACACAGGGCATTGAGGGGGGCTGGACCTCTGCGGAGGGGTCCCGCTGCAGATGAGGTCGCAGAGGTCACTGTGGATGACTGGGGAGACTGGAGGGGCCAGCGGGAAGTGGGGAGGAGGTAGGACCTGGTTCTGAGCACAAGAAAGGACACAGGCCCAGACCAAGGCTATGGGGGGCGGAGGTGATGGAAGAGATTGATGAGGCCACTTTTGTCCTATAAAAACCAAGGAGTCAGGCCGAGGCGCTCGGTTGGCTTCACAGATGTCACAGATGGCCCCCCGAGATATAATTGGCCTTGGCCTCTGCAGAAAGGTTAATTGCTCAGATCACAGAGTCTGAGGCTCGCAGGACTGACAGAAACGCTCCCCAATTAAGGACCTGGAGCTGGGAGTTTCTGTCCCCTCTGGTCACTTGACCAGGCTGTGGGCGGCAGTGGAGGGGCGGGGAGGCGGGAGGCCCTGCCCTGGGGGAGCTCAGAGCCCCGGGGAGACACTAACCATCAGCAAACATTCCGGGGGCTGTGACAGCCAGGCTTACAGGGACAGGGGAGGCTAGAGGCTGTTTTGGCTGCAGAAACAGAAAACTCGTTCCAACAGGCCTGAGCCAAACGAGGAGTTTGCTGGCTCCAGGAACTCAGCGATCGGGGTGGAGCTCGGTCACGCACAGCTGGATCCAGTGGTCTCCACGGGCAGCTCCTGACTCTCAGCTGAGCCTTCCTGAGTCCACCTCCTTCTTACGGGGGCTATTTACATAGTCACTGCGAGATACACCTCCTTTTCAGATGCTTCTGTAAAGGCCCGGGACTGGCTCTGATTGGTCTGGCGTGCATCCCACGCCCCTCCCTGAACCAATCACCATGGCCTGGGTCACAGCCCCCTGGAACTGGGAAGGGGTGGTCTGCCCCGCCCCAGTACAAGATCTCTGGCATAGTGGTACCTACAAGAAAAATCCAGTTCTATCCCCAAAAGGGATGCTGGTCTGGTCCAGGGCACCAGAGAATGGAGTGGTGGTGGAGACGGGGTGTCCGTACCTACCAAGTTCCCAGAAGTCATGTCAAGGAGGGGAGGGCCCTTAGGGACTGTTGTCCCACAGCCCATTTCACAGATGAGGAGACTGAGCCAAGGATATGGTCATTTCAAAGCGGGGAAGCTGCTAGAAAGACAAACAAGATGGCAGAGTGTGTGTTGGGGGGTCGGGTCTGGGAAGAAGTTTGAATTGGTGGATAGATTGGGGCCTTTTGTTGACATTTTAGTTGAGACCCAAATGGAGAAAAAGAGCCAGCCATGTGAGGATAAGAAGGAAAGAACCTTCCAGAGGGAACCACTAGGTGCAGAGACTGAAGCAAACGTGGTCTCCCAGGGGCCCAGGCTGATGGACACACCAACAACTCAACATGGGGGCTGGGGGCGGTGAGAGCCAGAGAGGTCACATGCCAGCTTTTCCTGTGCATTCTCTCTAAAGCGATGCACATTTTTGTTCAGAGCTGGGTGGCCAGGACAAGTCACTCTGTCCTTCCTATCTGCATGGGGGCCTAGGAAACAAGGAGATGGCATGCCTGTTGAAGGAGAAGTAAATGTTCCTATAGGGCAAACCCATCTTCCTTCACCACCTTCTACCAGACACTCTCAGCTGAAAAATCTTTGCTCAAGATTCCCAGTCTGAAGTGCTGTCTCAAGAATGTTTAAATCTGAATGTTATTACTAATGAGGCTGAATCTATTTTTCTATATGATGTTAACTACAATCGTTTCTTCTTTTGTGAATTATCTGGAAACCTAACCTCCTGGGCCTCCTTAAGAAAGTTGTTTTCTTTCTTTCTTTTTTTTTTTTTTCCCTTAACCTGAAACCCAGGAGGCATTTGGGAGCTCTGATCTCAAAGGCCCATGCAGCTTGCATATTCTCCTGGATTCTCTGATCTTTAAAAATATCAAAGGAAATGCCATTTATATTGGCAAAAGCTTTGTGGGAGCCTCCCAGATGAGAGAATACACCCCTGAAGTTGGTGAGTCTGGATATTTTTAGACCCTTCTGCTGGAGTGATGAAACCAGGATCCTTTCGGCCAAGGCGGTGGGGGAGGGGAGTGGCAAGAGATAAGAGGTTGTCTGGCTCCCAGTGTAATAGAGATTCTGAGTGCAAGGGAGACTCGGGGGGCATCATGCATTAGTTTCCCCCTTACCAAGAACACCCTGCTCAGATCAAAAAAGCCCATCCTGGGAAAGCCCTCCATACACCCTTGCGGATAAGCCCTATAAAGAGTTCTGTCCACACCACTCCCCCCGCCCCCCGCCGCCCTTATTCTGTCCATGCCTTGAAGATGCTGACATGGGCTTGCACAGCATTTTCCAATCTGCGGGGTCTAGCCTGGTGTACAGTAGGAGTTACGGGTCTGTGGTCAAGAATCAGAAGCCCTGGGTTGGAGTCCACTGAATGCAGAGCTATGTGACCTTGTTCGATTCTCGTGCCTTCTCTGGGACGAATTTTTGCCATCCGAAAAATGAAATGTGGTGAACTCAGTTATGACTGGGTGTCTGAGTTCTGGGAAGGGTTGGGGACTAGGGCCCTGCCACCACTCAGCTGTGTACGTAGTTGAGTCACACGATGTTTGAAAACATTAGAATGCATTGCTGATATTTTCAAAATGTGGAGATTGCACATAAAAGTCAGGATTTCTGGCTTCTTTTGAAAAGTTGGAAGATCGGCAACCTTGGATGTGTACTCCACCAACTGGCTAGAGCCAAGCTGAGCCTCTTCCTTTATCCTGGAAGTGGGTTGCTCCAGGAACCTGGGTTTATCCTGGAAATGGCTGCAGCTGCCCCCAGATCTTATCTTCCTGACATGGAAGCAGAGTGTTAGTTCCTATTTATTATCGGGACTGTGCCTTTACTTAGGGGAGGAACGTAAGAGATTTCTCATACCCGTGTTCTTTGCAAAGGTGGAAAAAGCATGTGCAAAGGCCCTGAGGTAGGAATGAGTTTTGTATGTTTGTGGATGGAAAAGGCTGGACAGGTGTGTGTTGAGGGGGGAGGTGCAGATCGCCTACAGTCCTGGAAGGAACTTGAGTGTGACAGGAAAGCACTGGAGCATTGAAGAGCTTAAAGGAAGGAGATTTGATTTGTATTCTAGAAAGATCCTTTTGGCTGCTGTATGGTGATAGATGTTAGGGAAAAAAATAAAAAGGGAAAATGGCTGGGGAATGCTGGGAGGGGTGTTGACAATTTGACATAGTGGGATCAAGGAAGACGTAACTAAGGAATGATATTTGAGCAAAACTTAGAGGAGGTTGGGAGGTCCAGTGGAAGAGTGTTTTAGGCAGGGGCAATGACTAGTACAAAAACAGCAAGGAGGCCAATATGACTAGAAGGAAATGAACAAGGGGCAGGAGGGCAAGATACGAGGTCAGGAGGAGTGGGGGAGTCGAAGGCCATTGCACAGGTGGCCGCTGACCCGAGTCGATGCTGAGCCAGTTGGTACAGACAATCAAAGTGGCTTCATGGAGGACCACAGAAGGTCTCTGTCTTGGCTGGGGCCCTCCTGAGGTCAGGACTTCCCAATATGGGGACATGGGGGGGTGGATGCTGCAGTCTGTCTGAGTTCCAGACTCCTGGCCTGCTCCACAAGAGTCAGTCCCCCAGGAGCTCATTCCGAACTTGAGGCTGCTGTCCCTCCACGGCCCCTGGGAAGGAGGCTTACAGCTCAAGTCCCCTCCATCTTGCACTGTGAGAAGGTTCCATCTGTGACCATCAGGGGGATGGAGTGGTGGGAATAGGGTTGATGGAGTCGGTAGAAGTTTGGGCCACCTTAGGTGCTTGTCTTCGTGGGACCCTTGTTAGACTAATGTGACCTGGGATCCTCAGGCCTGAACCGTCTATTGCTAACTTGGCCACAGATTCTCCCATTGCCTTCAGGGGTCCCAGCCGGGGACTCCAGGCATGCTCCTCCCTGCTCTCTCTCTGGGTGACGGCCAGCATGAGTGTGGGGAAACCCAGATCTGACCACTCCCCTGCAGGAGACTTCCCCCTGCTCTCACTGCCCTTGGGATGAAGGGGCCTCCTCTGTCCAGTTCTGGCCTTCACACGTGACCTCTGTGGCCCAGCCATGCTTGTGGTCCTAAGTCCTGCTCTTGGTTTGCTTTGCCTTTCCTGGACCCTTCTCCAGAAACTCCCGAGACTCTCAAGCCCGGCCCAGGCTGGTTCCCGACAGTGGCCTTCCACGGTGGCCTTCTGAGCCTGGTACAGAGCTGTCACTGAGCCATAGTGAGGCCCTGTGTCCTCATAGGCCCCTGAGTCCACACTGTAACCCTTGAAGTGGGAGTTGTCGGCATTCCATTTTATGGATGAGGAAACTGAGGCCCAGCAAGATGTACATAACTTGCCCCAGATCACAGAGCTAGTAAGGGAAGAAGTGAGATTTGAATCCACTTTGGCTGGCTCCAGAGCCCTGCTCTTGTCCCTGTCTTGTTCCTCTCCACTGAAATTGAATTAATGAGTCTTGGAGTAAAGCCAGATGACCAACCCCCAGGTTGGCTGCCCTCTCCTTCTCCCTCCTTGGGAGAGGTGCAAACCTCCCCAGGTCTGCCAGTTCCCACCACCAAAGTCCATGGGGTCTACACTGCCAGCCTCATTACCCACTCCTATCCCAGCCCCCAAGTCCTGTTCCCCTTGGTATTGGCCTCTGAAGGAATTTGCCTCCCTCTCCACACACAGAAAGGTCCAGATCTCCAAAGCCCGTGGCCTTTTCTCATCTCCATCCTCACTCTACTTAACCTTTGGGTGACATTCACAACAACGGCTCCTCCTTCTTGGATTACTCGCTTCTCTTAGCTTTGCTGCTGAAAGAGTCTGGCCACCTCTTCTTCCTCTTTGCTTGTGTCATTTCTTCATTCGTTCATTTAACAAATATTTACCAAGCACCTCCTGTGCTATGCCAGACACTGCTCTCAAAGATAGCGCTGAACACAGTAGATAAAATCTCTGCCCATGTGGGGCTCTCATTATGGAAGGGGAGCAGGCCACATATACGTAAACCAAGAGATAACACCATTCTAAATAACGAAAAATAAAGCAGGGCAAAGCGTAGAAAGTGACATGTGTTTTGGGGGTGGTAGCTACTTGGATGAGCATTCTGGACAGAGGGCACAGCAAGTGCAAAGGCCCTGAGGTAGCTTGAGTGTGGTGGGTGAGGGGACATCCAAGGGTGTGCAGTGGTTTGACAACCTTCTGGGACCTTGAAAGCCAGGTGGGAAGTTGGGTTTCATTTCAAGTGCAGTGGGAGATCTCTAGAAGATTACAGCAAGGGAGAGACTTATTCAACATAGTCCTGAAGTTCTAGCCACAGCAATCAGACAAGAAAAAGAATAAAATCCTCATTGGTAAGGAAGAAGTAAAACTTTCACTATTTGCAGATGGTGTGATATGCTATATAGAAAACTTTAAAGACTCCACCAAAAAAACTACTAGAACTGATAAATTCAGTTAAGTTGCAGAATACAAAATCCATATACAGAAATCTGTTGCATTTCTGTACACTAGTAATGAAATAGCTAAAAGAGAAATGATGGAAACACTCCCATTTACAATTGCACTAAAAAGAACAAAATTTAAAAAAAAACATAGAATAAGATACCCAGGAATAAACTTCACGGAAGAAATGAAAGACTTGTCCTTTGAAAACTATAAAACACTGAAGAGAGAAATCGAAGAGGACACAAACAAATGCAAAGATCTTTCACACTCATGAATTGGAGAAATCAATACCGTTAAAAGGTCCATACTGCCCAAAGCCATCTACAGATTTCACGCAATCCCTCTCAAAACACCACCAGTATTTTTCCCAGAACTGGAACAAACAGCCCTAAAATTTGTATGGAACCACCAAAGACCCCAAATAGCCAAAGCCACCTTGAGAAAGAACAAAGCCGGAGGTATTACAATTCCTGATTTCAGGATATATTAAGGGCATTTACATTTTTACAAGATTCCTTCATCTCAATGACCAGGGAGGCTTGTTCAAAATGTGGACCCCAGCCTCTGCTCGAATTTGTGGTATTGGCTTCCCCGGGGGGCAGTCTGGGAACGTGCATTTTCACCATCACTTGCATATTTGAGAAAGGCTGCTTTGAGCAGAGATTTATTAACCTGGAAATTACCGAGGGTTCAGCAGACAGAACTCCGGGGATCCAAGAGTTTGGGTGGCAAAATGTTACAACTCTACTCTCATAGCCTCTCATTGGCGGTCGGCATTTCCCTCCTAGCCCTACCTGGGACTTTGTCGCCCATCAGAATCAGAGTTTTCATGACACATTACAGGGTTTGTATGGATCTCAAAAATACCGTGTCCCTTCTCGCTGCTTTGAAGCCCTGGGAGCTCTTAGAACTTGTTATTTATGCATTAATAAAGAAGCATGTAGGTTAATATTATACATTTGACTTTTTAAAAAAAAAGTCTTGATGACTCCATTTCAATGTAATTAGTTTCCTTTGCAATTCTATGTATGTTTCTTTTATGCATTTAAAAACATGATTCCGAGAAAGAGTCCTTAGGTTTCATCAGATGTCATAAAGGTACGTGGCCCAGAAAAGGTGTGGAACCCTTGCAGAGAGCTGGGGGTGGGTTGGGGGGGCACTCAGGCCAAGTTGGATGCCACTCCTGACTCCCCTTGCCAATGCGTGGGACCTGGGGCAGATTACTTTCATCCTCTGTGCTTCTCTGTCCTTATATGTAGCCCCTATCTCGAATGCTTGTTGGAAGGAACCAGCCAGGCCACCCGGTGTGTGTGTGTGGTGGGGGGGTGAACGCATCAGGACATGCCCTTTCTTCCACTGGAATGTAGGGTTCCAGCCAGGCTCGTCATAGAGGAGGAGCTGAGCTGGCTGTGCTCTGAATCCCAGCTTTGCCACTTACCAGCTGTGACCCTGGGCTGGGTAGTTAACAACATTGTGCCTCAGTTTCCCCTCCATAACCTGGACTTAACAATAGCACTCAGGTCATAGGGTCTTGTAGGATGAGATGAGTTTCTCTTTCCAAGGACCCAGCACAGTGCTTGGCTCTCCCTGGATGACGGTTTATAACATGGTCATTATTAAATCTGGGGTTCCTGGAGGGCTAGATCCAAGTCCTGTTCCCCTCTGTATCCCCCATAATATCTGACATGGAGTCTGGGTTTGGGAACTAGGTTTGCTGCAGTGACTGCTTTTTTTCAGGTGAGGTAAGGGAGAAGGGACACTTGTTCTAAAGGTCAGGATCAGGGAGGACAGATCAGATGCCACCGAGGCCATAGGGAACCACGGATTCAGCAGGGAGGCCACGGGGAGGCAAAAGGCAGAGGGCTAGAGCATGGCTAGTCTTGGGGTCCTGAGCAGATCCTGAATCTGGATAATCCAGATGACAGCATCTCCCTACTACCTGCTGAGCCTGGCTTTGTCAGGCTTGAGACGGATGAGTTTTTTCTGCTGCTTTCCAAGCCTCAATGTTCTCATCTGTTAAATGGGGACAGCTAGCATTCATTGGGTCCCACCATGAGCTAAGCCTTGGTTATGCCTCTTGATGTGCTTCTTTAATTCTCACAAGAGGTGGGTGGGGAGACTGAGACTCAAGGCCATACAGCCAGTCCATAGCAGAGCTGGAGTTTGCCTGGATGTCTGATTCCTGGGCCATGACTTAAGCACTGGGCACATCTCCACCTCACGGCAGGGAAGCCTTTCTCTTCTTTCCTCCCTTCCACAGTGGCCAGTCCCGCTTTATGCTCACAGAGGTGTTCTAGAGGGTACTATTCTTCCCCACCTGGCAGCTGGAGTAGGAACCGGTGGGTATCTGGGAGGTCCCTCGGATACAATGTCTTCCTGGGCAGAGGGCAGACATCTTCCCTGAGTCCTGACCATTTCTGTCCCCTGACTGCCTACTTCTTGGCTTCTTTTTTCCATCTCGCTACTTCCTCCCAGTTCCATTGTAAAAGACTCTGCTCCCCCTCGGGGGTGTCTTCCACTCCAAGGCAGGATCCTATAGGGAAGGGTGGGGAGTGTGGCCAAGTGCAGAGGGCGTGCCCCGCCTGCGGAAGTAGCCACCGCTCGGCTCTAGCCAATGTCTTCATGTGGTGACGAGGCCCTGGCCTGCCAGGCTTCCGCAAGAATCTAGATTCTCATGCGGTTTTCCCATTTTTAAATGTTGGCATCTAATTCAAAATTTTAAAAATACCACATATACCAAGAGAGGAAGGGAGAGACACACACACAGAGAGGCTGACAGACAGAGAAAGAGAGGCAACGAAAAACCCAGAAAACAGAACAACAACAACAAATTTCAGAAACTTGTCTTTGGGCCAGTTCACAACTTCTGACCTCCCCTCTTCTATTTCCTTTGCCTGCACAGCAGCCCCATCAGGGGAGAAAGAGAGTCTCAGAGAGGTAAGAGCACTTGGTCAAGACGATGGTGGGGGCAGGGGGCAGTGTGGGGTTGGGGACCGGAACTCAACCTCAGTCTTCTCAGCTTTTCCCACTACACTCCCCAGGCCCCAGCCTGTGTGGTTCCGAGTTTATTTCCAAGACCCACTTCTGGACTCTAAAGAGGAAGAAAACTCACTGCAGTCTGATGCTGAAGGCCAAGGTCACCATGACACATCTCAAATGCTCAGTAACTGGTCCCGGATTCCAACAGAGCAGTTTCTAAAGGGCATGTCTGCTAGAGTCATTTCTAAATTGTTGGGGACTAGAGCCTTGCAGAACTCTGGGGGCAATAAGGCCTTGTCAGATCCCGTTCTGGTGATCGACTGGTTTGTCCACGTGTGAGCTCGGAGGAGAAGGACTCGTTTCTGCGGTCCTGGAGTGTCAACTTGCTACACCAACGTTTGCTGAGGACCTGTGATGTGCCAGGAGCTAGACCGGGGGTGGGTGGTTGGGGGGGGGCGGTGTTTGCAGCCATGATCTCATTTAACTTGTCCAGAAGACGTGTAAGTTTCATAGCATTGATTCTATTTTATGGCGAAAGACACTGAGGCTCAGAGAGGTTTAGATAGAGATCCAAGTTCAAATCCGGACCTCTTTGTCCCCAAGTCCAGGCTCGCTCCACCTTAGGACGGCATCTACTGGAAGGGGTGGAGAGACTGCCTTCTTTGCTGAGGTCAGTCTGGGGGCCTCAGCGAGGGGCTGGGGTGAGGCTTCTTGGAGGAGGTGACCTTCTCTGAAGAAAGAAGGTATACTAGATTCTCATGGCTGTTGTAACACATTAGCACAAACCCATTGAGTTAAAATGGCATGGATTGGGGCACCTGGGTGGCTCAGTGGGTTGAAGCCTCTGCCTTCAGCTCAGGTCATGATCTCAGGGTCCTGGGATCGAGCCCTGCATCGGGCTCTCTGCTTGGCAGGGAGCCTGCTTCCTCCTCTCTCTCTCTGCCTGCCTCTCTGCCTACTTGTGATCTCTGTCTGTCAAATAAATAAATAAAATCTTCTAAAAAAATGGCATGGATTTATTATCTTATAGTTCTAGGGGTCAGAATTCCAAAATGAGCCTTAGGAGGCTAAAATCAATTACAAGGCAAGCGTGTGTTCCTTTCTGAAGGCTCCAGATGAGAACCGTTTCTCACCTTTTCCAGCCTCTGGAGGCTGCTTGCTTTCCTTGGCTCGTGTCTAACCCCATATCACTCCAACCTCTGCTTCTCTTGTCCCATCTTCTGCGCCTGCCTCTGGCCCTCTGGCCTCCCTCTTATAAGCATGCTCGTGATTACATGGGGCCCGTCTAAATAATCCAGGATGACGTCCCCATCTCAAGGTCATGATCACATCCGCAAAGTCCCTTCCGCTGTGTAAGGTAATATACTTGCATGTTCTGGAATCGAGGATGTGGAGATCTTTGACGACCCCAGAGAGGACAACACTTCAGGGCCTGAGGCCAAGTCTGAGGCTCAGGAGGGCGTGGAATGCTCAGCAAGCAGCCGTGCTGAGGGTTGGAGGTGCGCAGGGCTGCTTGGGACCCACGTGTCAAGGGCACCAGCGTTTGAACTTTGTCTGCTAGAGCAGTGGTCCTCACACTTGACCATGCATCTGGACCAGCTGGGGACCTGGTGAAAATGCAGACCTTGAGTCAGTAGGTCTGGGTGGGGACTGAGAATCTGCATTTCTCACAGGCTCCCGGGGGCTACAGCTGCTGCTGGTGTGCAGACCCGCTTTGAGTCGAGAGGCTCTAGAGAAGGAGGGCTCTAGAAAAGATCGCAGTGTGGCAAACAGTCCCACCCAGGCTCCTCGTTTCCTGAACATCACACTGGTTGGCATTTGAATGGCATTCTCATCCCAAGCCCTGTGTTTCCCGACGTTTTTGCACATCCTACAAGAGCGGCCACCGAGGCTCGCCACCATGACCTCCAGTCCGAGCCTAAAAGGTTCTGTCTGACTCAGTGAAGGAAGATTCCTGGCACCATGACACTGGCAACTCACCAGCCTTCTTGGGCCTTCTCACAAAGGACGTGGGGCCGGGGTGGGCAGGCGGACCCTCCGGAAGAGCTCTTAGATCCATGTTCTGGCTCCATTATCTCGATGTGGGCATATTTTTAGAACTGAATTGTCTTTCCTTTTAATCTAACTCTTTTCGCAATTTGGCACCCTCCTGGGGGAGGGGGGTGGCGTGGTATTTGCTGGAACCCTCCCTGTCCCTGAGCAAGCTTGATGACTGAGGGCTTGCTGGGTGTTTCACTCCTACATGGAGGCATCAGCGAGGGCCATACAGACTCTTAAAATGTACTTCGCCGTAGAGAGTCAGGGATAGAAATGGCTTTTGCCATCTTCATAATAGGGGGCTGTTGACTCACAGACTCACGAGAGTCAGACGGACCATTAAAGGGTGAAGGGGACCATGTAGGGTCTGTAGTGACCCAGAAGTATGTGCTGTGTTTGAAGGGAGCAGCCCCAACTGAGCCCCACAATCATCGTCCTACGGGGATGAGGGTCCTGAATTGTGTGTGCACCCGTTTTGCACACGAATCCAGAAACCTGGATCAAATTGCATGTGAAGTCTCCTATTTTTAAATGTTGATAATGAATTCAGATATTTTTAAAATACTGTGTGGGCCAAACAAGACATTTTTGTGGGCAGGATTCGGCCTGTTGGCAGCTTCTTTGAGAATCCACTTGTTTTACTGGGAGGGAAACTGAGGCCCACAGGGGCTCCGGGAATTTGCAGAGGTCCCTCAGCGTCAGCCGGAACTCAGGGCTGCTGACACGTGTGCAACCACCATCCACCTGCCTCGCTGCGGCTCCTCCCCTCCGCCCTGTCCCCACCTCAATCCCTGCGCCTCTCAGAGGGCTACCCTGCTCCCCAGCCTTGCAATATTAAGCAGCCTGGGAGGTGGATGGTCGCCCCCACCCCAATCTACCTTCAATCGGTTTTGGGATGTGGGCACATCCTAACTCCTCTCTGGGCTAACGTCTCATCTGCAGTTGGAGGGCTCGGGGCTCAGTGGGCCCCAGAGCCCCTCCCTGCAGGTCCCCGAGTTCTCTCTGGCCTTTTCCTCCCAGCCCCTGAGCATCCCTGCCTCTAAGCCTCAGTATTGACTTTGCACAAACAGCAGCTGTCATGAAGCCATTTGCAGCCCCGGAGGTCCTGGCCCACATCATTTACATGATTTAACATGCTGGGTTTCAGGGGGCGTGTCTCTGAGCCCACAGCCAGCAGCCACAGCACCACGATTTATTGATTTGATATATTAAACTGATGGATTGGCGGTGGGGGATGTTTTATCCTGAAACGTCGCCCTGCGTTGGGATTTCACCAGATTTTGCAACAGTTCCCCTCTGCACCCCAGATGGGTTTTATTTGTCCAGTGGCTGGGAGGGACTTGTCCAGGCTGCCCACCCCTTGGCCATGTCCCATGGGAATAACAACATAAACAATAATAGTAACAGTTGATGCTTATATAACTAACCTGCTGTCCACCAGGCACTGCCCTAAGCACTTTGCTCATCAATTAACTCGCTGTGTCCTCACACAACCCGCAAAGTGGGTATGATATCTAGGCCCAGTTTTCAAGTGAGAAAACATATCCTTTGGGAGCATGTCGCTTGCCCCGTCTCCCAGCTAGTGACTGGCAGAGCCGGGCATCCACCGAGGTGACCCGGCCCGGCTCCGTGCTCTTCATACCTGTGCCCCACGGCCACATATAATTATTCTAATTGCTCATAATTATACTCATTAGGAAGTAACAGTAACATGTGGCTTTCTCAAATACTTCCCAAGTGTCAGGCTGGTGTGATTTATAGATATTGTCTCATTAAATGCTCAGGACAAATCTGTTATGCCCATTTTTCAAACAAGGAAACCAAAGGATAGAAGGAGAAGGCCCCCGGCCAAGGTCGTACATCCAAGACCTGGTTCCCACCCAGTGATCTCCCACTCAGCCACACTGGCCCTGGAAACCGTCTTGGCCAGGGAGGGACTGGGGATGGGAGGGAAATTGTTCTTGCAAACCCATCAATTCCATCCGTGGAGGGTCAGAGTTGGTGTCGTGAAGCTGTTTTTTAAAAAGGCAAGAAGTGCGGCTAACAGGATCAGCTGTCACCCCACGGCCCCATACCTGATGAGAAGCCATTTCATTTCTTGTGCCCCGAGAGGTCACCACTTCTCAGCTGCAAATCGAGGCATTCATGCCAAGTTTCAGAGAGGCGAAACAGTCATCCCAGTGATTACGGAGACTTTCTGGGCATCACCAAGGCAAGACCCTGTCATCCAGGCCAGGGGTGTCCTTTCCGACCCCCTTTATTCACACGTGCGTGCCTCCGTAACACGAATACTTGCGATGAGCACGGATGGGCAGCCATGCCCTATGCGGTGATTCCCGAAGTTTCATTATTCAAGTTCCTCCTTCTCTGTGTTTGCCAGGTGCCAGCATCCCCCATCTAGCATTGACTCAATTTCTGAAGTTGACTCACTTTTTTTTTTTTTTAAACGGGGTGGGAGGGGCAGAGAGGGAGGGAGAGGGAGAATCTCAAGCCGACTCCGTGCGACACAGAGTCTGCCCCGGGGCTCTATTCCAGGACGCTGAGCTCATGGCCTGAGCAGAAATCAAGAGTTTGATGCTTGGATGCTAGCTGATGGAGTGGTCCAGGCGCCCCCGAAGTTGACTCACTTTCTTATACCTACGCTAAAAAGGGAGCTTTTGATCAGTGGTGCTCATGTTTGAGCTCCTCAGCATCGCCTGGAGAGCTCGTTACAACACAGACGGGTCCCGGGGCCCAAGAATTAGCATCACTTCTTCCCGCGTGCGGCTGCGGGTTGGGGCCCACACTGAGACCGCTGGCTCGGATCGCTGCTCTAATTGGATCCCTTGCCAAAAACCATGACGTGTTGGGGAGGGTCCCAGCAGGAAACAGAATCCCCCAAATGCTCCAAATGAAGGCACTTTGATGAAAAAGTCCTTACAGAGGAATGGGAAGGGCTAAGAGAATTTGAGGCCCCCGAAGGCTGGCAACAGAGGGGAGCCGTTTCCAGCCTTGGGTGGGCAGAAAAAAGGGTGGGAACAGCCAAGCCACAGCTGCTTGGCTCCCACAACCCTTGGGAGCTGTGGTCAAAGTAAGAAAATGAAGTCTCTGCCAGAGAAGGGAAACAAGACAGGGAGCAGGGCAGAGAAACACTGACTTTCCTCCTCACCCCACCCCCCATTTCTAGCTGGTGCCCTTCTTTGTTCATCCAGAGGGTGGGGGAGCCTGGGGGTACAGTCCTAGGGGTCAGGGCCCTTGGGGCACAGAGCAGGTCAGAGAGGAGCTGAGAGCAGTGGGGAGGCAGGAGAGATGGGGTTGATGGAGACTCACCAGCCCAGAAGGAAATTGTCTAAATGTCCTTCAAGTCTGCCTAGGAACTGCTGGAGATCCTGAGCCCTTTCCCGGACTTTAAACAATTGACAGGTGATAGAAAGGTGTTAAGGACCCATTAGCACCAAAGAGGGACTCTTTTGATTGAGGTGATAAGAATTTTAAAAATAACAGAGAACCGAGTAGCTTCTTCACTTTATGTCTCAGACAATTTCTTGTTGTGGTGAGACACAGTTCCCTGGTGGGAAGCCCAGATATGTGGATGGCACCCCCCAGTGTTACCCACTTGGGGGTACTGGGCGGTTCACATCAGGCGCTGGTTGGGGGTTGCAGCTGGGGTGGAGGGTGGTGTCTCCCCTCCCATCCCCAGTCCAGCCTGCTGTAAAGGTGGGTGAAGGTAGGGAGTGGGCTCTGGGGACTGGGGTAAGCACAGGGGTGCAGAGGTCCATGTGCCAGCAGGGGGCAGTGTGCACGGAAGTGTTGCGGGAGGGAGGGGTGGGGCACCCATCCAGTCGCCTTCACAGCCTTCCCACCGCCCGCCACCCCTCCCCCTGAGTACGGATGTTCCCGTGGATCCGTCTCCCACCCTTTGCTCTGAGACGTTGTGAGTGCCCACGTCTTGCCAATGCCCGCACCTTTCTGCCCAGGCTCCGGCTACGTCCTGGACAGCCCTTTGGAGGTCCTGCAACTAATGTGGACCCTCGTTGTCTTTTTGCCTTAGCATCACCTCATTCTCCATCAAGAATGTTCACCTTCTGCCTCAGTTGCTCAAGCAGGGCACGTGGCCCCACTCTGGTCTCCTCCCTGTTCCTTTGTCACCACGTTCGTGGTCAGAGTCCCTTGAGCCCATGCCTTGGAAGTTATCGGGCTCCCCGCTTGTCCTCACCTCCCGCCATTGCCATGTCAGCCCACCTCCAGCAGGTCGCCCCACCCACGCAGCCTTCCAGACCCTCCTGATGGGAGGGGGCCTTCCCTTGCTAAGACCCTGAGGACCTCACTGCCTAAGCCTCATGGGTCAAGCGCACCTTCCTCAGCCTGGCTTCCGGCGTCCTCAAGACCTGTCCTTCCTTGTGACCTCCTGCCCCCCCTCCCCACATCTGGTGGGATTGGGGAGGATTAAAGTCTACCCTTCCCCCATCCCACTGGGTGGCCACCCTCTTGCAGGAATCCTGGTTCAGGAATTATCTGGAATGCCAGAGACTGTGGAGATGAGAGCTGTGGCCAGGGAACCCTGTGCCCTCCAACCCAGGTGGGGCCCCTCTGACCCACCCCGGGATGGAGAATGATATGATTTCAGTGTGGCTCCTGGAGCCAGAGAGGCCTGGGTTCGAACCCAGGCTGTACCACTTCCTAGCTGTGCAGGATAGTTGCTTAGTCCCTCTGATCGGAATTTGTTCATTATCTGTAAAGCAGGTGCTGCCTCACTACGTTGTACGGGCGTGGGGAGGTTAACAGGTGAATGCTAGTGTCTGAGGTCAGCCTCCTTTAGAAGCAGGCACTGAGATGAGGATTTACATGTAAGTCTTGTACAAAGGAAATGCCCCAGAGGAGAGCGGTAAGGGAGTTGGGGGAGGCGGGACAGGGAAATAAATCTGGAGAGAATAAGAAGCCTGAGTAAGCCTAACCAGGCATCAGAGAGACGGGTGCCTGTTTCCCCACAGTTAACTTACTTATTTTCTGGGCATCTCGGCCTCTGACACCCCACCCCAACTCTCGGCGCATCTGAAAGAGCAGAGTTGCATGCTGCTGTGAGGGGAGGGGGGAGGTGGGAGGGATGGAGGCCTGGCCCTCAGCCCATGTGTGCAGGGACAAGAGCACCCCCCCTGGGGGTGGGGAATAGGGACTCTCTGTGGGAGGTGCTGAGTCAGTAAGCAGCACAGTGGTGAGGGGCGGCCTCCACTTGCCACCAGGGCAACGGCAGCTAGGGGCGAAGGCTGCTGGGAGGGAGGCCAGGCCTCTGTGGGAGCTGCCGCCCTCCTGGTGTGGCTCAGCTCGCCCTGCATCTCCTGCCTTCCTCCCTGCTGCCTTGGTGGGCTTTGGGCCAGAGAGGGGCCTCAGAGGCTATAAGTGTGCCTTGCCAGGGGGTGTTTTAACAACAGCGGGGCTGCCAAGAGCACATTATTCTCTTACAGAAATCCAAGGGATTGCCCAGGAGATGTGATATTTTTGTAGCCAAAAAAAAAAAAAAAAAAAATAGAAAGAATTTCTCCACAGCTCTGAAAGCCTGTTGTGCTAGGAATGATAGTGGGTGTTTCAGAATCTGGATTCTTCATCAGGGAGCAGATAAGGACTGAGAAATTTCTGTCCATTGCTTTCATTCACTAAATAGTATATATTAGATGTCCCTAGCACGTTCCCAGTAGAAGGAACAATTTTATAAAGGCAGAGAGGTAGGAAGGACATATTTGACAGGTTTGGAGAATAGACTCTCTGTTGTAAGGGATAGAAACTCCACCTCAGACTGGCTTAGGCAAAGACAAGGACTTAAATAGTTCATGTGATAGAAAGAACAAATGACTGGGAGCTTCAGGCATGGCTGGATCCAGGGGCTCAAACAATGTCATAGGACACTATCCTCCTCCACCACAGTGCTGCCTTCCTTGGCATTGGCTCTGCATTTAGGAAATCTCTTACCCTTTGGTGACTCCGTCAGCTCCATATTATACCCTCCCAGGCTCAAACCTAGTAGAAAGGAAGGAATTTTTTTCACCAGTAGTTCCAGTGAAAGTCCTGTGACTGACTCTCATTGAACTGACTTGGGTCATACGTCCAGCTCTGGCTGGTCAGGCCTGGTCCATAGTCCTTTCTTTAAAGCTTGGGTCTTGTTCTAACAGTGATTAGTGTGGCTTGGAGAGTAAGTCACCGGATGTGTTACATTTTCTCCACCCATCCTTTTTCTCAGAAATCTTATCTGCTCCCACAATTGCATTTCTCTTTCTTCACCCTTGACCTCACTCAAGTGCCCCTGGGCTCCATTTCCTGGGGCATGGTGGGGATGTGTTCCTCCCACACGACAACAATAATATTGCACAAATTGAGCTGTCACTAGATGCTAAGAACAAGCTCTTCACATTGCTGTCTAATGGAATCCTCACAGCACGACAACACTATGAAATAGGTGTTATTATTATCCTTGTTTTATAGGTGAAGAAAAGCAGGCATAGAGAGGTTCATTCCCGAACCAATGACTAGAGTCAGGGGGGTCCTGAAGCTCCGATTGACTGGATAGGAATCATGTGCCCGAAAGTGGAGCCAGGATGTGTCAGCTGCAACTGAACTACACAGAGGTTGAGAAGGGAAGGGACACTCCAAATGAAAGGCTTGTGGTGGTGGTCGGGGCGGGGGGGGGGGGGTGGGGTGGGGAGCGGGGGGAGGGGTTGGAAGAAACAGAAGATGCCCCCTACACTAGGTGGCAGATGATGGCAACCCAAATTGGAAAAATTGGGGAGAAAAGGGAGCTGTGCTAGCACAGGGAAAAAACAAACACTTGAGGAGCCAAACCACTGGAAGGACAGAGGTGCCGTGAGCCTTCAGGAACAGCTGGAACCGGGCGCTGCCATAAGGCTCACATCATCAGAGCTGGTCTTCCGGGTCACTTCTGCGTTTCCAAGCGCGGACTGCTAGGGAAAGGCTCTCATTGGCTGATCTTAGGTCATGCGATCACACCAGACCAATCAACTATGTCTAGGAAGGGAGCCTCCCCCCGCCCCCGCCGCCTTCAGAACATGGCTGCTTCCGGGACAGCCACGAGGTTGATGCTATGGCAGGAGCTCTAGTGGTTTCTAGAAAAAAGTGGAGTAAGGTCGATGAAAATGTAGGTGTATGCTCGTAAGCTGCAGGCGACAGAGAACACCGCCCTGACCAGTTTAGCCACCGGTAAGCCACCGGGGATTGGCCTGGTGATGTCACCCACCCGGCACTCGGCTGCGAAAAGACAGTGTCCGCTTCATCCTAAGGCGGGTGCCCTCTGGGCCATCAGACAGCTCCCAGGAGCAGTCACCTAGCAGATGAGAGAAAGAGAGACTCCGTCCAGCTGCAGGATGGAGGTTCCTCCCTCTTGTCAGAAGGGGTCCCGCACTAGTAAGCGTCACCCTGAGAACCTCGGGCTCCCACTGACTTGGACTTGGGCTTGGGCGCCTGAGCCAGTTCTGGGGACATGGCCGTGATCCACTGTGTCATCAGGACGCACCCTAGAACTGCGGTCCTTGTCTGGGTTCCCCAACCGATGGGCGTGGGGTGGGAGGTACGCCGCGCGGGGCCACCCTGCTGGGTCCCTCATCTCACGGCCGCTCTGGCCCTGTCATGCAGGGGTCCTGTGGCTGTCGGTGGTCTCCGAGGTGCTCTATATCCTCCTGCTGGTGGTTGGCTTCAGCCTCATGTGTCTCGAGCTCTTTCACTCCAGCAATGTCATCGACGGGCTCAAGCTCAACGCCTTCGCAGCTGTCTTCACGGTGCTGTCAGGTAAGGGGGAGGGCCTCAGGCAGTGGAGCCAACCCTGGGCTTCGGTTGGAATGGACTGTGGGTGTGGGAGCTGCCTTGGAGCTGAGGCTTGGCTGTGCCCTGCCCCCTCACCCCCCAGCTGGGTGACCTTACACCAGTCACTTCTGTTCTCTGAGCCTCTGTGTTACAGTTCGTAAAATAGGATTTATCTGCTCACTTATTCACGCCTTTGGTGGTTATTGAATATCTATCATGTGCCAGGTGCTGGGCTAATCATAAGGACTGGGGTTTTAGAAAGGGACAATTGCAGCTTTGGTGGCGTTTCCCATGTGCAGGAGAGAGAGGTGGATTGGCTAGAGACATATTCAGGAGCTGAACATCTTACGGCCCGTGATGGATGGTATTTGCGGGACAAGGCAGAGAGAGGTGCCTTATGAGAATGAGTGGATGATGATGTCTTCCATAGGGATATGAAAGTGGGGGGCCTTTGGGGGAGGCAGGCCCATCACTCATCTGCTGTAGTTTATGTGCCTCTGAGACATTCATGTGGAAGCCGAGGGAGGCAACACTTCTGGAAGCTCAGGGACTAGCATGGTGCAGAAAAGATGGTGCAGAAAAGCCCCAGAGCCAGGGATTTTGAGGGCTTTAGGGAGAATGGGTTGGCCAGCCTTGTGATAGGACGCAGGGAGGTGGAGACAGACGACTCCAAGAAAAGGCTACTGGATTACGTGGCCAGGTGCCCAGAGTTGTTTCAACAGATCCAGGTCAGGAGGGGTTAAGCAGGGAATGTGCCAGAGGGAGTAAAAGGAGCCTAGGAACCATAACTTCAGGCGGCCTGACGGATATAGCGGTGGCTTGGCTGTGTAAGATATCTGTTCCTAAAAAGCCAAATGTAAATTGAATTTCTATAAGTTTAATCCCATTCTTCATGCATTGGAAGAACCCTCTATTTAATGAAACTGAAACGATGAGCCTTTTGGTAAGGGAAATAATCTCCCCCTAATTGAAGTGTGTGTATCTAACAGAGGGACCCCTCAAAGATCGAGAGCTGAATTCAAGAGATTACAGCACGCCCCACAGATCCAAACACGCGTGACTTGGCATTCTTGGGACGTGGAAATCTAACCATCACAGGAAAGGAAAGCAAAGAAAAAGAGAGTGAGCCTCATGGTGTGGTGTCCTTTTGGGTCCCGCTCACACCATTCCTAGCTATCGAACTGTGAACTATTCTGGACCTATTTGTTCTTTTTTTTCCTCCCTCTATCTTGTAGTGATTTAGTCAACCAATATTAGAAGAAGGCCTAAAGGACCAGGCACTGTAGGTTTGGGGGAGTCAAAGGAAAAACGGCTGCGTCTTCACCCTCCTGAAGTTTGCAGTCTTGTGAGAGACAGGCTCATCAAACAATTAGAAAACAGTGGGTTGACCTCTGTGTACCGGGCCGGGGCGGGGGATGGGGGATGGGAAGGAGGAAGGCATCCCTTTGAGCTGACACTTGGAAGAAAACGTAAGAGTTTCCCTCATGGACAGCTTGGGGAAGGCATTCTGGATAGAGGGAACAACATGGGCAAAGACTTAGTGGGGTGGCATATTCTGGAAACTCCGAGTTGTTCAGAATGATGGGAAGGCAGAGTAGAGAGAGCGAGAGAATCGAGAGATAAGGCAGGAGAGCTGGCTGAGGGAGCGTCTTGGTGCTTTGCCATGATCTTCAGATTTTCCTCTGGAGGCGACAGGGAGGCATCAAGAATCCGGAGCAGAGGGGCTATGGTCAAATGTGCATTTGGGGGTGAGGGCTCTGGCCATGGCATGGAGGGAGTGGAGCAAGAGTGGAGGCGAGGAGACTGGCCAGGAGGTGAGAAAGGACACAGGGGCGGTGGGAACAGGCACACCCTCCCTCTGTCCGGCTAGGAGGTGAGGTGAGCAGGGTTGCAGACTGCTCAGGAGAGCTGGCTGGATGGGTATGGAAAGCAGAGGACCCAGGGCAGCTTCCTAGCTTGGAGTCCACAGAACTCAGGGGGTCCATGAGCCGGGTGGGGACTAATGGTCCAGCCTTAGTTCTTGAACTTGTAACTGACATGCAGTAGGTCCTTCAGCAGTGAACAGAGACAACAGAACTCCGTAGAGGGGAGCGCCTGCGGTGTCGTCACCAGTAACAGTCTGTGTTTTGGCTCTCCTGGGACAGTCGCGGCAAGTACCTTGAGGTGCGTTCATTCCAAAGTGAAAAGCTTACTAGAGCTTTTGCAGAATGCTGTTACCTAAGGTGTTAATGAAGAAGACAAATATTCCTGTGCCGCACACCTGTTTGAATGTTTTGCTAACTAGATTTCCATAGAGCTCTCTCAGCCTATGTGTTTTACTTTAGGCAGCCAGAAACGTGATTCTGAGGAGGACTCTGTAGGTCCAGACGGCCAGAGCCTCTGACCCAGCGTCCCCGGGCTGGCTTCTGGCTGGCTTCCGGGCAGGGATGGGACGAGCGGTGGATCACCAAGACGGGGAAGGTGGGAAAAGAGCAGGTCGTGGGAGGTGATGGGTCTGGTTTGAGCAGGTGGGCTGTGACATGCTGGTCCGTCTCCCTTGGTGGCAGTTTCACGTTTTCTTTCCCAGCTCCAAGCTCGAAGAATCCCCTCCATTATCCCAAGCAGCCAGCCCCGCCCCTCCCTGCACCCTCCAGTCACATAGTAAGAGCCGGTGGGCAGCCCGAGAAGGCATTTCCAGGGCTACAAGCAGACCTCTCGTGGGGTAGAGGTGCGGGCTCTTCTCCCGCCTCAAAGGGCTTAGCAAAGTTTTCGCCCCTCAAAACAAAGCAAAACCAAACAAAAAAACCCAGAGCCCCACTGCTAAAGAAAATAAGATTGTGTGCCGTAATTTCAGACAGATAAACAATGCAGGGCTCCCGGAGGTTAATTGAATTGCCCAGGGTCACACAGCTGGTCAGTTGTGGAGCCAGGATTAAACCCAGCTCCTGCTGGCCTCAAAGCCCTGTGTTCTTTTCATAGGATCGAGCGGCAGGGGTGACCGGGCTGGAGGGAGAAGACTTTCAAGTCTTCAGAAAACAGTAACTAAGAAGCATGTGTGAGCCAGATGATGTCAGAAGACCGAAGTAGCAAGTGGGGGAGAGAAAGGATTTTGTCTTCATGCCTGGGAGAAGGTAGATGGGGGGCGGGGGCAGGGGGCAACAGGACACTAACAGAGAGGCTGCCCGGGCCCGGGAGCCCCTGGCCTTTCTGGAGCCACTTGAGAACAGGGCAAGGGGTGAGGAGGGCCCTGGAGGAGAGGGGTGGGCTTCGGGCCTGCTCTGATGGGAGGTGAAGGATTGGGCAAGCCCATTGACCGAGGACGTGGGAGGGGGACAAGGGCTGGGCTCTGAGGCTGCCAGACCAGCTCACACAGAGGGGTCCTCAGCCCAAGGTCAGAGCCTTCTAGGATAGAGGGGGAAGCAGACTTGGGGCATCCCCTACTTAACCCAATTATTATAACCAGTTATTACAACGAACCAAGTGATTCTGATGACTCATAAGAGCCAGCGCTGGCTGAGATGCCAGGAGCACCGGCACTGGGCTCTGCCTGCCACGTGGTGTCCCTGCGAGGAGGGGCTAGCACTGCGCGCGTCCCCTCTTGCCTGCAGTCACGTCCCTGGTAAGTTGTTAAACCCCCAGCCGAGCCTGCCGCATTAGGCGCTTTGAGCGGGAGACTTCAGCTTGTCCTGTTATTGTTCCCAGCTGTCTTCCAGTACATCGAGGGGCGGATCGTAGCCCAGGGACCAGCCCTGTCCCAGTGAGGCAGGGGGCAAGGGGATCATGCTCTCCAGTGAAGGGAGACAGGCTGGCAGGGCCCGTCCAGCAGGGCTGCCTTCCTGGCAGAAGGTGGTTGTACAGATGGGGTTCGGCCCCGAGGACTGGGGGCTGGGGCCGTGGTTGCTGGCCTGCTGGCCTGGGGCCTAGAGCTCTCCATACTTCTAGGGACCCACAAAATGTTTTCAATTTGACTGCTTTTCAAAGCAACAGAAGAAAAATTAATGCAATAATAATGAAGACCTAAGAGTGAATCTAGATTGGATCATAATTGTCTTTCTACCATTGCAGTCATAAAGTGTGATTTTTAATATTTCTTTTATGGAGGAACAGGCCCGTGGAGACAAATGTGTGTGGGGCCCATGGAAGTCATGACGAGGCCCTGCAGCGGGCCACATCTTTCCTCGGGCTCTCAGGACCGGGAAAGACCCAGTTTCAGACCAGGGGTGGCTCCAGCTGCCTGTGGCCCCTTGCCAGGTCCCGAGACTTTAGCCAAGAGATGCTGGAGAAGACGGAACTCCCTGAGTTTCTACTCCCAGTGACCAGAGTCTTAGAGGCCAGAAGGAATGTGAGAGCAGGCTGGAACATGTCTGCTCTTCCTCAATTCCTCTGAAAAACAAGACTGATCTACTTAGGAAAAACACAAAGTCATTTGGAGAATCCCTGTGCAATCCAGCCAACTGTGGGCTTTTAGTAAAAGCTGCTGCGGCACGGAGAGAAACGTGACCATTTCTGGGAAATAAGCAGACATCATGGAGAAGGCAATAAGAGTATTTTGTTAAGCAATGAAAAAAAGGAAATTTTGTGGTAAAACAAAAAATGACCAAGGCGAGGTTGCTGTTTGAAATTGGGTTTCAGGAATCGTTTTCAGAATGAGGTGTGGACCGAGGAACAAGCAGCTCCATGGCCGCCAAGGTGGACATCACAATGTGCTTCGGGCAGAGTTTGGGGGACCTTGGAATTTCTCTTAGTGCGGCAATTGTAACTGGGTAGGATGAGTTTCTTGATACCCTAATTCTTGGGTCTATGCTGAAGGAATCCCACATGGATAATCCTCTCTGTTCAGTTTCCCTGCCCTGGTCAGACTGGGTCTCTCGCCTGTAACTTAGAAAGCAAGTACTTTTGTGTATTTTTGCGTCTAAAAATGAAGAGGGTCTAAGTTAGAGAAATATGTATTTCTATATTATTAAAGATTCTTTTTATTGCAAATGACAAGAACCCAATCATATTAGCTAACAGAAGAAAGGGGGTGATGATAAAAACATGTTATTTCACGTAATTGGAAAATACAAGGTGGTTGAGCTTCAGGCATGGCTGCATCCAGGTGATCATGTCGTCAAGAATCTATGTGTATCTCCAAACTCTGCTTTCTTCTGACTTTGTTCTCAATTAGGCTTTGTCCATGTGGAGAGAAGATGGTCACAAGCAGCTCCAGGCTTAACGTAAGATTCCAGGGGGTAGAGAGAGCTCCTTCCCAACAGCTCCTGCAAAACTTTAAGGAGGACTGTGACTGGGTCAACTAGGTTCATAGACTCATTCCTGAACCAGTTTCCATGCCAGAGAATGAAATACTCTGATTAGGCAGGCCTGGGTCCCTAGACATGCCCATGGTGTGGACTAAGCAGGATTATTATGCAGCGATGGACAAGTGGCTGCCCAGATGAACGAACAGGTTGACTGCAAATCCCAGTGGCTTGTCAGGTTGGGAGATTAGCAGGAGGTCAGCAGTGGAACTAAAGACTCAGAGCCCCAGAAAGGGCGGAGGTCTTGATCTGGGTTCCTTCAAAGCAGATCCTAAGATGAAGACTTGGGTGATGGTAGCTTATTTGGAAGGTAATCCCAGGACGTGTGGTGGAAGAGCGGAGGAGGAAGACAGGAAGGGAGGAAAGTCAATAAAGGGAGTGTCGATGAGAAGGTGAGCACGGGGAGCAATTGGGGGTCAGTCCTGCTGTGGTCCCTCTGAGATACTGTGCAGAACACATCTCAGAACTGTTCACCCAAAGGGTGAGAAAGCAGCACTCTTTACTCACCAGCTCCTGCCGGGCACTGGTTTAGAGTCACTCCCGAGGCATTAACCTTCCAGAATCTCTACTCTTCTCCACCTAAGAAAGCAAGTATCTGAGGAAGGAAGCTGCTAACGGGCACAGGAACCATCCTAACCCATGCTGCAGGTGGCCTCTGGCATTGGGGCGGGACTGACAGCGTCTGGCAGAAAACCAAATCAAGGCAAGGGGGGGGTCTTCTGATACCACTGGTACACTGCAATATAATTCTCACGCTGTCCGCCCAGAGCGAGGCTTGGATGCCACGGTCCCCAGCCAGACCGCCCCCACCTCAGATGCCCACCACAAATTCAGTCTTAGCCCAGGCCAGCCTCCCTCCTGACCAGCTGACGAAGTCAGGGTTCCCACAAGCCCCTGTGATCATGCACTAGAACGAGTCACAGACGCAATCGGGGCGAGCCAGAAGGGACCCAAGGAAGAGACCCTAAGGGCGAGGTATGGGAGGGCCTCAAATGCATGGCTTCAGCGCCTACCTGATTCAGTGGGGTCGGGGTGCATTGCCTTGGTGGTGCAACTGTGTTCATTAGCCAGCAGCTTGCTTGAGCCTGGTGTACAGAGGCTTTTACTGGGGGCTCATTACATAGGCAGGATTGATGGGATCTCTGGCCCTGTGCTTGAACTCATTCTCTAACCCCCAGCCTACCCCCTGGAGGCTGATGTCGGTGCTGGCTCCAAGCCCTACCCTCTGATCTCATGGTGGATCTGCCTGGTGGCCAGCCCCCATTTTGAGTCATCTCATTCATTAGCAAAAACTCAGGTGTGATCCAGGGGCTCGTGCATAACAAGGACACCCCAGTCATTCAGGAAGTCCCAAGGATTTAGAGGCTCCCTCTCAGAACCCAGGACAAAGGCCAGTTGGATTCTTTATTAAACAGGGGTCTGGATGGGCAGACTGGAGCTGTGCCTGCAGCTGGGTCCTGTTTGGGTGGGCGGGGCCGCACTGGTAACAGTTTCAGAGAGTGAGGGGCCTGGGCCATCTTCTCTGATTTGGGACCATTAAGCACTAGCAAGGGGGTGGGCCTGCTTGGCCTGCAGGCTTTGTGGGGAGTCTGGGAGTGCTTTGGATTCTGTCTCCAGCTCCCTGTTCCCATTCTTCCCACGCCCAGGCTCCCCAAACTCCGTTCTCTGAAGCCGATCTGGCCAGTGCCACGCTCATCCCCTGATCCCCGGGGTGTTTCTGGGAAAGATCTTAATTTTCTTTTTTTGTTTTTTTAAGATTTTATTTATTTATTTGACAGACAGAGATCACAAGTAGGCAGAGAGGCAGACAGAGAGAGAGGAGGAAGCAGGTTCCCTGCTGAGCAGAGAGCCCAACGCGGGGCTTGATCCCAGGACCCTGAGATCATGACCTGAGCTGAAGGCAGAGGCTTAACCCACTGAGCCACCCAGGCGCCCCAAGATTTTAATTTTCGTACTGAGCTTGTGTCCTCCTGGCCTAGCACAAGTCTTCAGAATTTGGGGGGGCTGTCTCCCTCCTGTCTCTGCTCTATGGTCTTATTAACGCCAGACAGACACAGGATGCGTCTTCGTCTTTGCCATCATCCTACAGGTCACAGTCCCCGAAACCCAGCCAGAAGTGTCCTAGAATCCAGAACTTTTCAAATTTTGGAAGGTAATGTGATTCCCTAGACCATCCGTTACCTACCACTGCGGCAGGGGCTGGGCAGCACCCTGTAAGCAAACACATCTATCGCTGAGGTAAAAGCCAGGAATATCCATGCTAGGGGGATAAATAAAGACCGTCAGTAGTTTCACATCCGTTCAGGTCAGGCTTTCTCGCTAAATGAGCCCAGGTCAAGCCAGGTTTTATGTCCAAAATGAGTTACAAAGAAGCTTTTGGATTTCAGAAGTTCTGAGAATTTGGAAGTGTAGACAGGAAGTTATGGGCTCAGTAGCTAGCATTTACTGGGTGTCTGTTATGTGCTAGTCTTCTAAACCCATCACCTCTGTGGAAGGCGGATGGTAGGTGCTATCCTCATGCCCCATTTTATAGCTGAGGACATCAAGGCACAGGGCTGGTGAGTGCGGTTCTGTCCTGAAAGCCCATGTGCTTTACTACCCCATGGGCCCATGGAGGCTGCTGTTGCGCCTCGACTGCTCTGTACATCCAGTCCCTTATGGTCCCCCGGGCTCTTTGTCGCTAGGGCCACACGGGAGGTGGGAGAATGAGGCTGATACTTTTAGCACCTGCAATCCCGTCACTCTCGATCCAAGTTCTCAAATCCAGTGCCCACTGAATAGTGTGGGTGACATCAGTGGGGAAGGCCAGCCGGGTGTAATACAACAGTGACCGTGAGGACCCTGGCAAATGGGAGGGCACGCCCCCTCAGCAGCGCATGGTTGCCATGGAGAGAGCTGCGTGGCCTTCCGGGAAAGCCCCAGATCAGATTTTTAATTCCATTGTTTTTTAAAATAGCTTTACTGAAGCATAACTTATAGATCGTAAAATTCTCCCATGTAAAGTGTACAGTTTTGTGCTTTTTAGTAACCATCACCACAGTGCGATTATAAAACCTTTTCGTCGCCCCGAAAAGAAACCCGGTACCCACTAACACTCCTTATCATCCACCAAGCCTTCCAGCTGTGGGCAGCCTCTCATCCATGGTCTATCTCCATATTTGCCTTCCAGACATCCTGCATAAATGAGATCCTACAATGCTGGGTCTTTACGACTTGCTGCTTTCACTTAGCATGAGATCTTCACGGGCTTCATCCGTGTTCTAGCAGGGGTCAGCATCCCATTCCTTTCTACTGCGGAACAACATTCCACAGCCCAGGTCCTCCACATCCGGTTTCTCCATTTATCAGTGGATGGGGCATGTGTGTTGTGTCCACTTTCTGGCTAGCTCTAAGCCTTCTGTGATGGTGGCAGGAACATTCACGGGCCAGTATTGGTGCGGACATATGTTTTCCGAGGGCAGGATTGGCTGGGTCACATGGTAATCCTCTGTTTAACTTTGAATTCAAAATATTTGAAGTGATCAACGCCAGCCGACGGAACGTCATTGCAGACCCCCACCCCCTCCCCCACCCCAGCCAAGAAAAGGCCAACTTTTTTTTTTTTTTGTCCTAAGGATTACAGTATAGACAGCTCCTTCCCCCACCCCACCCCCAGAGGCCCCTGATCTGATCTGCTCAGCAAATGAAGGCTTCCGAAAGTGAAAAAACCTGGGAAGGGAAGGATTTGCAGGTGGGTTTTTCTTGCCTCTTTCCTGCAAACCTCTGGGACAAGGAAGTTTAGAGCCTCTGGATGGAGGGAAAGAAAAGAGGGAGAAAATACAGCGGAAAAAAACACGAATTAACATCTTAGACTATTATCCAGCCACACGCATTTGCCTGAGGATCGGTCGGCTTACTCCCCAAGGACCTGAAGTTGAAACTCCCCACGGGTACAGCTTTCCGTGATCCAGTTCCAGAACCTTTAGGGATTTAAAAATATGGAGAATCTTTTCTCACTTAGCCTAATTTGACCATTTTCATGATTTTTTTTTCCTAAAACAAAGTCTGTTTTTGCCATTTCTAGTTGGTGTTTATCAAAGGTTACATTTGTGGAATCGGACCCAGGCTCCGTCCCCTGACTATGAAGTGTGGCCTGTTCCTTCCTCTCTAAGTCACTTCGTCTCCTGCATTTCAGTCCCTCCTAGGTGTTCCTGGCACTCGGAGCCCATCTTGCCCGAGCCCGGGGCTCCGTTTGCAGGACTGCCCTCCCACATTCTGCTGACTCCTTCAGGCCCCTCTCAAAGGGCATCTCCTTGGAGGTGGAGGGTCTTCCCCTCCTCCCCTCTCCCATCACCATCCCCACCCTCCTGTGTGGTTTTTATTAATGGCTTAGGGCTTTCCAACAGTGCCTTAGGCACTCAGTGGATACCGTTGAGTGGAGGCAAGAACTTCCATACTCATCTGTTTACTTGTCTGCTGCCCCGCCCTTCTCCCCAGACATGGTTTGCTCAACCTTGGTACAACATTTTGTGCCGGGTCATTCTTTATGGTGGGGGAGGGTGGGCTGTCCTGGACCTGGTAGGCTCAGCAGTATCCTTGGCCTCTAGCCACCGGAGGCCCCAGTAACGCCTCCTTCCAAGGCATGATAACCAGAATGTCTCCGGACATCACCCAGTGTTCCTCGGGAGGCAGAATCCTGCCCGGTTGAGAACCACTGCCCTACAGAGTGGGCTCCAGGAGAGCGGGGACCTGATCATTCTCCTTCACTGCTGCAGCCTGAAGTCCTGACCCACAGCTACTTCTCATCGAATGCACGAGAACTCCATAGGCGAAGCCCATGGATAGACCCCTCCGCGTGAGCTGGGTGGTGCCTGAGCCTTTGGGTTCACAGTGTGGGCTCCTAAGGTGGGCGTGGGCTCTGGAACTGGACCCCAGCCCGGCCACATTGGACTGTGTGTCCTGGGCAAATTGCGTATCTTCTTGGAGCCCCTGTGTTGTCTCTGAGAAAGCAGTGGCAGGATGGTTTGGAGCCGTGAAATGAAACCTTCCGTGGAGAAGCCAGCGGAGCGAGTGGGCATGTGATATGTGCTCAGGCCTTGCTTGTTAAACAGGCTTGCGCACTTGGCTGAGAAGGGGCACGGGTGCGAGGACCAGGGGCAGGGCTAACTGAATGAGAGCTAACTGAACGAGCGCATCCTGGTTGCTCCGGTTTGGATGAGAAGCCCTGTCTGCTAGCCCTGTGTTTGGGGCCCTTAGCACGTGCATTACTCCGCCAGTGCATCCCGAGTTTCTTAGAAGAGCGCAGGTCTTGCCCTCGGATTTCCTAAGACAGAACCCCCCCAGCCATCTGCCCTGTGTCAGCACCAGCCCTTGGCCCTTCGCAGCTGCCAGTCTGCTGAACTACTTTTCCCTCCGGCCCCCCGGGCTGCTTCCTTTCCCCTCGGTTTCTCTCTGCTCACGGGAGGGCTTCGGGACTTTTGGTTTGTGGTTTAAATGTATTTTGACTCTGTGTGGCCGACTGGAGCGGAGGGCGCGGTGGGGAGGTGGGCCTGTGACAGCCAGCCTCTCCCCCGGGGGCCCACAGAAACTGGGAGAAACACTTGGCCTCAAATGAGGCCTTAAAGGATGGGCAGAAAGGTGATCCCAGGGTGGTCACGGGTGACAAAGGCAAAGAGACCAGGGACACACATCCGTTCTTCATTCATTTCTCCTCCCGTTCCTCCCTCCCTTTTTTCCTTCCACAGAAAGTCCTGGAGCATTTCCCCTGTGCCAGGTGCCAGGAAGCAGGCAGCAGGCTCTCTGCACCGGGGCAGGGCATGGGGGGGCTTTGTCTGGTGGGGGAGGCAGTGGATGCCGAGTGGCAGAGCCTGTGACAGCAAGAGGAAGTCCCAAGACTGTCACAAGGGACCCTGCCCGCTGGGGGCTGCCCTCTGAGGCCTAAAGGGTGGGAGGAGTTAACTGGCTGAGGGGCCGGTGGGGGTGAAGGGGGTTGGAGAGATTGCTCCGGGCAAGAGGGCAGGGAGAAGGCGGCCCCAGGCCAGTGGGCTGTTCTCAGAGTGGCCATGGGAGGAGCCTGGAGATGCAGAGGTGGGCCGTGCAAGGCTTCTGGTTTCTCCCCAGGGCCTGGGGGAGGAAGCCAGGAAGGGTTTCCAGCCCCAGTGAAGGGCTCAGGGAGGTTGGCACAGGGACTGGCTGGCAGGGACTGTGCTGGCGGGGGTGGGGACGTGGAAAGCTGGGTGGGATTGTGGCAGTCTGAGGATCCCAGGCTAGGAGACGTGGGGGCGTGCCATGGGTGGGGTGCAGTGGGGGAGCCCCTGAGGATTTTCAGCAAGGAGGATGTGAGGAGCCTACTAGAATGGTCCAGGTGAGAGACGCAGGCGGCTTGGGCCAGGACGGCAATGGTGGAGGTGTGACACGTGGCTGGCCTCTGGACAGGTTTGAAAGGTAGAGCCAACAGGATGGGCTGACGGAGCCGGCATAGGAGAGATGGGGATGGAGATAGGAATCCGTAGCTCACCTGCAGCTTTGATAAGAGCTTGAGCACAGGGAGCGCGGGGAGAGAGAATGCTGCAGAGGCCGCCATGCTTGGCAGTTCGGACTTCCCTCTGGAGCCAGTGGGAGCCAGTGACGATTCTAGACCGGGGGAAGTGAGAAGGTTGGGAGTACCCTTTCAGAATGTCCTGCTGTGGGACACCTGGGTGACTCAGTCATTAAGCATCTGCCTTCGGCTCAGGTCATGATCCCAGGGTCCTGGGATGGAGCCCCACATCGGACACCCTGCTCAGCGGGAAGCCTGCTTTTCCCTCTCCCACTCCCCCTGCTTGTGTTCCCTCTCTGGCTGTCTCTCTCTGTCAAATAACTAAATAAAATCTTTAAAAAAATAATAAAAAGGTCCTGCTGTGTTCCTCTGCCAGTTAGGACAACCTCCTCCCTTTGACTCAGAGATGGAGGGACCACGAAGTGGTTCCAGGATGGTGTTTTTCAACCTTGGTTTCATCATTGCTCTCCTAGGAGCCTTGTTATAAGTTTTTCTTCCTAATTGTCCTTTCTTCCATGGGACTTTCACTCCATGGGTATACAGTATATCTGCTTACATATTATATGTACATCTGTGCTTTCTAGATGAGAGTTAGGGTTTTTGTTTTTGCACATACAGGTGACCCTTGAACCCATGGGGGTTAGTGGCACTGAGTCCCCATGTAGTCGAACATCCATGTATAGATTTTAACTCCCCCGAAACTTAACTAAGAGCCGTCTACCGTTGACCGGAAGTCTTACCAACAACATCAACAGTCAGTTAGCACACATCTGATATGTTATCATAATATATACAACGTTCTTAGGATAAAGCAAGCTAGAGAAAGAAAATGTAATTAAGAATATCATAAGGAAGAGAAAATACATCTACAGTACTGTACTTGTTGAAAAAAATCCACGTTGGAAGTGAAGTTCAAACCCATGTTGTTCAAGGTCGACTGCTGATGGTGGCCTTTCAGTCTGAGTAAGACGGACTCTGGGGGAGTTAAGACATGCTCTGGGACCTGGGGGCTGGCATCTGGCCTCCTCTGACTGGCTGTGGGTCTTTGCTGATCTGAGCAGTTGTTCTGTGTGATTTAATTTGGCTCCATGGAGCACGGCTGATGCTCCGTGTCTGTGCTGGACCCAAGGTGGCAGATCTGAGCAGGGCCTGGCCCAGCTTTCTGTGAACTTCTTGCCAGGGGGTAGCAGAAGGGGGAGATAGGCTGCCAGAGATGGGGGTGTCATCATCCTGGGGTTTCTCAGAAAGACAGCCTGCGGAAAGATTGGGCCCCATGGAGAACTGGAGTTTTTTGTTTTTAAATAAAATTCCATTTATCAAGAAAGTCGATCACCCCTACATTACTGGTGGGAATGTGAAATGCTCGCAGGAGCTCTGGGAAAGAGTTTGGCAGTTCCTTTCAAGAGTAAAAATGGACCCAGCCATTGCATTCTTGGGCATTTATCCCAGAAAAAGGAAGACTTATTTTCATGCAGGAACTTGTACATGGATGTTCATAGCAGCTTTATTTGTAAAAGCCTCAAACTGGAAACTAGCCAAATGTCCTTCCGTGGACGAATAAATCTATAAACTGTGGTATATCCACACCATGGAATACTACTCAGCAACAAAAAAGGAACCAACTACTAGAAACGACAAGAGTTGGTGAGGATGTGGAGAACAGGGAAGCCTCGTGCAGTGCAGACAGGTGCAGTCACTCTGGAAAACCATATGGAGTCCTCAAGAAATTAAAAATAGAACTACTGTACGACACAGTAATTCCACTACTGGGACCCACCCAAAGAAAATAAAAACTCTAATTCAAAAAGATACACGCACCCCTATGTTTATTGCAACATTATTTACAATAGCCAAGATACGGAAGCAGCCCGAGTGTCTGTCGATAAATAAATGGATAAAGAAGATGGGATGTAGCCATATAATGAAATACTACTCAGCCACAAAAAAATGAGATCTTGCCCTTTGCAACAACATGGATGGATCTAGAGTGTATAACACTAAGGGAATAAGTCAGACAGGGAAGGACAAACACCATATGATTTCACTTATATGTGGAATTAAAAAAAAAACCAAGCTGATAAGAAACCAGACTCTTAAATACAGAGAACAAACTGGTGGTGGCCAGAGGGGAGGGGGGCGAGGGGACGGGCGAAATAGGTGAAGGGGATTGAGAGGTACAAACTTTCAGTTTGCACAAAACAAGTCATGGGGATTAAAAGTACAGCATAGAGTATAGTCAATAGTGTTGTAATGTGACAGATGGGGACGACGCTTATCGTGGTGAACACTGCGTAACGTGTGGGGTTGTCAAATCCCTATGTCATACACCTGAAACAAATATAACATTGCATGTCAACTCTCCTTTAATAATAAATTTTTTTTAAAAGGAACCAACTTTGGATCTCAGGGAAATTAATCTGAGTGGTAAACGCCAATCTTAGAGGCTATATACGCCCCGATTCCTTTGATGTAACATTTGCGCTGTAACATATATAGACACGGAGAACAGATCAGTGGTTGCCAGGGATTAGGGGCAGCAGGCTGATGGGTGTGACTGTAAAGGGGGCGATATTAGGGGGTCTTGGGATGGTGAAGTCGAGTATCTTAACGTGGTGGTGGGCAGGCAAGGCTACACATGCGACAAAATTATACACAGCCACACAGCCACACACCCGCATGCTCATAGGTGCATGAGTAACTGGTGAAATCTTACTCAACCCTATGGGTTGGGTCAAGGGCAATTTCTTGACCGCCATATTGTATCCTAGGACCATACAAGTTGTGTCTTAACAGTGGGGGAAGAGTGTGCAAGACATTCTTGTACATTTCTTCACAACCTCCTGCAAATCAATAATTGTTTCAGAATAAGTTTTTTGTTTTTTTTTTTAATTCCAGTTACCCGAGTTAGAAGGTGACTTAGAGGTGATCCAGTTGGACACCTGGCCTTTTGGTGTTCCATAAGCCTCTTGGCCTGCCCTCGTACCTGTAGCATTATTCTCACCTGTCTGTGGCATGTCCCAGGAGATAAGAAGCCGAACCAGAACAGTCCCTGAGTCTGCAGCCCCATGAGAACTGGTGATGCCAAACTCAGCCTGACTGGGAGGCCCGAGAGGCACTGTTCCATAACTCCCTGCCTTCGCTTGGGCCCTTCCAGCTGCCTGTCTCCTTCTTCCCTTCTTCCCACTGCCCCTTCTCGTTGATCCCATGCTGACCTTGACAGACCCAGCTCAAAGCTCACCTCCTTTTCCAGGCCTTCCCCACGCTTAGGTAAAACGGACCTTTCTCTCCCTCTGGTCCTTTTCAGGGGCTGAGAAGATAAATGCCTTCAGTGGTCTGGGAGGAAATCTGAGTGAGAGCAGGAACACGGCAGGAATGGCCCAGGCAAGGGTGGGGAGAGGTGGGCCTGGCGGGGCCTGTGAGGTTCCGTGACTACAGCCTCCAACTAAATGGCACAGCTCCCATCAGACTGTGGAGGGTCGCCGAGGGGAAATGTGGACCCATTGTTGCCAGGCTTTCAGATTTTTACAAGAGAAGCCAAAACTCCCATATTTTAATGGAAATCCTCCAGATTCTTAAGTGTTGGCAAAAAAAAAAAATTCCGTTTTTTATAGCTCTAGCCAACATCTGCAGGTTGAATTCAGCCCATGGTCTGCCAGTTTTAGATACAGCTTATGTCTTTCTATTTTAGTATTTGTAATAATTGATTTTACTTCACTATTTATGTCCTCCTCCTCATTAGCCTTGAGGGAATGGCCATGCCTTATTCACAGCTGTATCCCCAGTGGTTGGTCCAAAGCTTTGCCTATAGAGGACACTTAATAAATATTTGTTGAATGAATGAGCTGGAATGTTAGAAGCAAGTCAGGGCCTGCAGAGGAGTCTGAAGTTCCCAGAAAGGAACCAGGGTCTGTCAGCTGGGGGTAGCCACTGTGTCTTCAGGAAGTAGGGCTCAGAGGGGAGGCTGTGTCCTGTTCTTAGCCTCGCCAAGCCTGGTCATGGTGATTGAAATTCGGCCACATTCTCTCCGAGCTCTAGAGGCAAGGTTGGGGGGGAATATGCAGGCCACTGGGCCTTTCATACAAATGAGCCTGGCCCCAGGCACAGGGCCAGGCAGAAATTGGGCTTTGGGGGGTAGGAGGAGGTGAGAATTTTAATAAGTTGAATAAAAACTGGAAGTAAAACCTATAGTCCTGGAACTTCTCTGTTCTAGCAGTTTTAAATGACCTAGTGGCGTGGGTGTTGCAGGGAATGCTGGGCGCTCAGGGGCCTGGTCTCAGGGGAACCATGAAGAGGCCCAGGCACTGGTCCAAGGGAAGGCTGGGCTCTGAGGGGCATGGCCAGGAAGGTGTCCTGGAGGTATGGCCAGGAAGGGGCAGAGCCTGGGTGTGTGACCAGAAGGAGGCAAGGCTGGGCACATGACCTTAGGTGGAAATCAGGTCAGTGGGCAGGGCTGCTGGAGACCTGCAGGAGGAACCTGCTCCCTCCTCTCTCCAGTGGCCAGGACTTCAGTCATCTGGGGGTTATGCAGGTAGAGGATGCAACCCCAGGCAAGTGGGTTGGGAAGGGAACTAGGTGGGGAAACGGAGGACAAACCTCTGTTATAGAGGAAAAGGCTGTGTTCTGAAGCCCCTTTATGTGGCTGGGGAAGAAGTTGGGGAGGGGGAGGGGGGAAGGATTTAGCATGGGGACTGGAGTTCTCCATTAACTGGAGGGAATGAGACTCAGGGACTCCTGGGACAACCCAACGGCCGGGTCTCACTAATTTGTGCTGTCCCTGACTGATGGAGGCATGAACCAGGCCCACCCTCTACTCCCAGGGCTTTCCTCCATGTTACTCATGAGCCAGGCACTCTCCTTGCTGGAGCGTGAGCTTTAGGGCAGGATTGAGTCTGTCTTGTCATTCCTATGTTCCTAGTCCCTGGCATAAAGGTGGCCTTCCTGAATGGTTGTTCATGGGATAAGGGTAACAGAACCTGCTTTATGGTAACCTAAGAGGGTTCTTGCATGTGGAAGGGGTACATGGGATGGGGGGTGGACACCAAAGTCTTCCTGCTGCTCAGATAGGCAGCTGTCTCCTTGCCCCTGGGCCAGGCTGGGCCACTGATAGAGAATGGAGAGGGGTTGGGCATGAGCTGCATTTTATCAGCCTGAGCTCCCTTCTTGGGAGGCTGGAGACTCCCTAGGAAGTGTTCCATTGTAGGTTTGGAGAAGAGAAGGTGGGAAGCCATGGTGTGTGGGAATGAAGGGCAGACCACCTGGGTGTGGATCCTTACCTCACCACCAACTGTGTGTCTTTGGTTAAGTTCTCTGTTTTCCCTGAGCCTTAGTTACCCCTTCCCCCAAACAGGGCAATAGTCCCACCATTGGTCCCTACCATACGGGTGGGTTTCAAGGATTGAAGCAGCAAGCATGTACTGAGTGCTTAGCACGGGGCCCAGTGTGGGTCTTGGGACGATGACCGTAACAGAATCGGTAATACCATGGCAGTTTGGGGATTTTCGAGGGAGCAGTGATTTGGTATTACGGTGGCAATGCTTGTAGTTCATGTAGGGTGAGGAGGGGGACCCAAACCAAGCCAGACACAGACACAGAGAATCCTAGAGATACATGGAGACAGAGATAACCTAGAGACAGAGATAGTGGGAAAGACAGATGTACAGGAAGACACAGGGAAGGGAATAGAGATACAGGGAGGCAGAACTAGAGAGAGACCTAGAGGGAGAGAGAGACTATGAAAATACACTTACTGGCCATGGTTATAGCACAAGTGGCTGTGGGGGGATGGGGCAACCCAGCCCTGCTGTTCTGGTTACCCAGTGTGGCCACCTCGACCTCCGCTCTCCACCCTTTCGGCAGTTTCTGAATCCCCCAGGGACCAAGAAGGCCTGTAAGGCTCCCAGTTGAGCAGAGAGAATAGCTGGGGGTTGGATCCCAGGTGGTGCTGGGGCAGGGGACACTTCCCAGGGTGACCAGGAGGGGATAAAGCCCATGATTCTGTCTTGATGAACCCAGTTCAGGAAAACACACTCTGAGCTCCAGGCTGGGAGAGGTTAAGGCGCTGGATCGGTCTGGAGCAGAGTGGGATTGAGGTGGGGAGGGAGCAGGAGGTCCCAGGAAGTTGCTGGCCTGGAGCTGAGGGTGTCCAGGAGCCCAGTGCGTGAGGGTGAGCCTCACAGAAGAACTCCTGGCCTGGTGCCATCTTGGTCTCCAGAGGAAGACCCACGCTATCCATCCTGACTGGAATGCCATTCCTCCTTTTTCCTGCCTCCCCCTCAAGCCCCACTTCAGTTAAGCTCCCCTTGTAAAACCTTCTTCCACTTCTAGCAGTTTCTTGTCTATCCTTCCGGAATTGTTCTACATTTAAAAATGTATATATGGTGGGGCGCCTGGGTGGCTCAGTGGGTTAAAGCCTCTGCCTTCGGCTCAGGTCATGATCTCAGGGTCCTGGGATCGAGCCCCGCATCGGGCTCTCTGCTCAGCAGGGAGCCTGCTTCCCTTCCTCTCTCTCTCTCTGCCTGCCTCTCTGCCTACTTGTGATCCCTATCTGGTGAATAAAATCTTTAAAAAAAAAAAAAAGTATATATGGTAACACAGGGCATTCACTTTGCTGTGCCTTGCTTTTCTCAATGAATATTTCTTGGGGGTCATTTTTGATCAGTATATTGTAATCTACCCAATTCTTTCTCACTTGTGGATTATTAACTTAGTCAGTATTTACTGAGCACCTTCTACGTGCCAGACCCTGTTCTAAGCTTCAGAGATACAACAATGAACAAAACAGACACCATTTCCACTGCAGGGAGCTGCTGTGCTAGTAGGGAGACATAGTTAATAGTTAAATACACAAAGGATATGTTAGGTGGGATGAGTGCTATAAAGGGGGGGTAGGGGTATCCTTCATACTGTGATAAAGGGAGGCTATTATGGTAAAGAGACATCTGAGCGGAAACCTGAAGGAAGTTGAATTTGTTACTGATGTCTAACAAGTAACCTCCAAACTTAGCGGTTTTGTGGGTAAGGGATCCAGGCACAGGTGAGTCAGAAGCTCTGGTCCTGAGTCTCCCATGGGTTGTAGTCAAGCCATGGGCCAGGGCTGTGGTCACCTCAGCGCTTGCCTGGAGCTGAAGCAGCCATGTCCAAGCTCACGCTCATGGTTGTGGCAGCTTTGATTCCTCACGGGCTGGACCTGGGCCTCTCCTGAGGGCTGCTTGCAACAGGGCAGCTCCTTCACCCAGCAGAAGTGATCCAAGAAAGAGAAAGAGATTGCGCACTAAGCAAAGAGTGAGAGAGAGCACCCAAGATGGAAGCCATGGTGTGTTTCAAACCTAACCCCGGAAGTGACGTGCCATCACATCAGTATTCTGTCCCTAAGTCCAGCCTGTACTCTACGGGAGGGGATTCCATTATGGTTCCACAAGGAGGCAGGATCATTGCAGGCCATCCCGGAAGCTGCCTGCTGCAGAAGTGGAGATCCAAGGAAAGAGTGGCTCAGGTAGAGGGGTTGCAAGTGCAAAGGCACTGAGGTAGGACTATGCCTGGCACACTGAAGGGCTAAGGAGGCCAGAGTGGCTGAAGAGGAGTAAGAGAGTAGAAGTCGTACAGGGGATCTGGGGAGGGATGGGGACATAGATTTCTGTTGTTCACACTTAACCCATCAGTCCCCGGTTGGTGGACTTTCTAGGGAGTTCTTAGCCCTCTACTGCAAAGAATATCCTTGTCCACATGTACAAATCTGTCTGAAGGTAAATTCCAAGCAGTGGAATTGCTGGATCAAAAGAAGGTGCATTTTCCGTTTTGGCAACTGTTGCCAAATTTCCCTCAAAGAGCTGACCTTCCCACTGGCCTCCTCCAAGGATCCTTCACGCCCTTGCCTTCACTGGGCCCTGCCTTGGCCTGGTGTCCTGTCCTGGCTGCTTCACACTAAAGGTTTATACTGTCTCCCCAGGCTCCCGTCTTCCCTCTATCCCACTCCCTCCCTGCAGATGGCCTCTGCTGCTGCAGATGGCTGGGGAAATCTAAGGGTCCCTTGGAGGACACTTCCCATTGATGGAAATGCTTTGCGCTTGGAAAACTCTTCTCATGAACGGTACCTTCTGTGTGCTTTTCCCAGGTGTTGGAAATTCCCTGATGGCTATTTTGAGACAGTGAGTTGAGTCTGTGTTTGGCCACCATTTATCTCTGGGAAGGTGGCCGGCTGGCAGAGTCTGCCAAAGGGCAGAGCACTGAGAACACCTGGCCTGGAAGGGGAAGCTGTTGTCCCCTTGTCCTCCCCCTCTGCACAAAGCTGAGCCCCACATGGCCATGTGACATTTATAAGGCCTGGATAGGCCTGGGGACTCTGAGACCCACTGGGTTAAGACCACATACAAGTTAACCAACATTTACCAAGCATGCCATGTGTGCTCTGTGCTTTTATGTCTCATATGACTAAGTGGGGGAAGTGTCTGCTTAAAAGCTTCTGGAGGCTTCTAGAATAAAATCCCTAGCCCTTCCCAAGCTGGTCCTTACCCATCCTCCTGCAGCCCTTCACCTGTTCACTCCACAGGCTCCAGCCACACTGAGACCTTCTCCCCATCTAAAGTCTTTGGCAACCTCTGTTCCCTCTGCTTGGGACTGTTCCTGGGCTTTTTCACGTTCAGCTCCTCCTTATCCTTCAGGTTCCAGTTTGAAGCCCCTTCCCAGAGAGGCCTTCCCTGATGATCTAATCGGAAATAGCTTTCTCCAGCCACTCTGTCTCCTCATTCTGTTTCTTCCTTGAAATTACATCTTTATTGTCTGTTTCCCTTACTTGACTATCAGCTCCATGAGGACAGGGACTCTGTCATGCTCTCTACTGTGTCCCAAGACTTAGAAAAATACCTGGCACACAGTAGGTACTCAAGGAATACTGGTTGTATGAGTGGATATGCCTGGGTATTATTCTCAGGCCCAGAGATGGGGGCTCAGAGATGTTAAGTGACTTGTTCACGGACATACAGCTGGGAAGTGGCAGAATTGAGATTCAAACTCAGGTGTGTCTGCCTCCAACCTGGAGCTCTGTCCCCTGCTGGATGGCCAGACAGACATAGCTGGCTGTCCAGAGATGACTGACGGGTGTTAAGCCCATGTTTGAGACTTGAAGGTTAGTGGTGTCTGCGGGTAGGTGTGCTGGGGGTTTGGGAAGTAGGCTGGAATGAGGGGCTGGTGCCCTTCTCATCCACCCCCAGTGCATAGAGCCACACCATCCACTGCCATGCAATCTTACACACCCTGGTGAGGCCTGCGGGCTCTGAGACCCACTAGGATAGAGACCACAGAAGAGTCAACCAGTGACAAGACAGGCAAGGTCTGGGGCACCGATGGCTCTCAGTCCCTCCTTCTGCCCCGCCAGATTTCCATTTTTCTTGTCATCATGCTTAGTCACACCTCTTCTCTGGAGGTTCAGGTTGCTTGAGGGGGTGGTGCTCGTGTCCTTTATCTGGAGAATCTGGCCCTTCCAGGGGCAGCAGAGAAACATTCAGGGGTACCCACTCTGGACCTGGCCCACTTGGCCCGCCACACAACCTTAACCTTTCTGAGCCTCTGTCTCCTTATCTGTCAAAGAGAGAGTAACAATTCCTCCTTTGTAAAATCTCCTAGCAGGATCAGCAAAGTGGTGTGTGTAGATTCCTGTCTTGAGTGCACAGGCAACACCCCATGTCACCGTGTAGCCCAGGTATCACCCTTCAAGACCTTCCTCCTCCCTCAAAGTCTGCCTGGGGTGCCCCACGCTGCAGCCTCTCTTACATTGCCACTGTACTTCCCAGTTACTTGCTCTCCTCTGTGCTTCTCCATGAGGACACGCACATCATTCCTGGACCCCCTTTGCAGGGATGAGTCATGGCCACGCAGAGGTATCAGTAAAGGTATTGTAAATGGACCTGGGACACGGAGGGCCCTCTGCTCCGTGCTCTGGTGGGCAAGCAGGGCGATGCAAGAGTAGTGGAGCAGAGGGGTCGGGGAGTACTGTAGGGCAACTAGCAGGCGTGGGATAGCATGGTCCCCAGGACAGGAAGAACTCAGACTCTCTCCAGCATGTGTCAGCCTCCAGGGATGTCTGACCCAGCAGGTGGAGCACTGTAGCAGGAGTCCCGGGATCAGGTTGGCGTGAGGCATGGCAGCAGCCAGCATAGCCTCCACACTTGCAGAGCGGTGACTGTGCTCTGGGCCCTGTTCTGTGTGCCCACGGCTCATTCCTACTATCAGGCAGGGAAACTGAGGCACAGCGGATTTAACAGAATTGCCCAGATCACATGGTCCTAAAGTGTCAGAAGCAGGATTTGGATGTAGGTGGTCAGACTCCAGAGTTCACCTTGTCCTGCCTCCCATGACAGTGTCTAAATGGTCTGCTTGCTGGGGGAAGAGGCCCAGCCAGTATATGGGGATGGGGGAGTTGGTCTAATCTGGGATGCAGGGGTGGGGCGATGGGGACCCAGGTGTATTCCCAAGAGCCCTAGAAGACAATCAGCTGCCTGGGAGGGAACTGGCAGTTTGGTTGGAGAAGGCGCCTGTCATCTTGGGGGGCGGGGGGCGGGTACACAGGGCCACTCCTGGGGCAGGCCTAGGGAAGGTGACTGGACCCCACAGCCAGGAGGCCTGGGTCAGGAGCAGGGCAGCTGAGCCTTGCTGGGGCAGGCAGGGCTGACGGGGGTGGGAGTGGGGTCAGGGCAGGGTTTGGGGGGCGGAGAGCTCCAGCTGCGGGCTGCCCCCAGGGCCTACGTAAAGCCATGCCTCACTGGCCTCTGGGCCTTAGCAGCTCATGGACCCAGCTGAGCCTTGATTCCTGGCAGTCCGAGGTCTGGGGTTCCCACTCTGAGCACCACGAAGTTCTGGTGGGAGCACCTCTCTGACTCCCAGGGCCTTCCTCAGGAGAGAGCTAGGCAGACTTACTTCCACCCAAGATGAGTACGCAGAGGACAAGTGGAGGGTCTCAGGCAGGGACACCAGGGCCAACAGCAGCAAAGGTGATGCTCCTGGGGGCCCCTCCTCTCCGTCCTCCACGAGCACCTCCTCTGCCCTGAGATGTGCTCAGACCCAGGCATCCCCGGATGCTAACCCTGTGGGAGATCTTAGCACTGGCCTCAGGCTGACAGAGACAGCACCCAAGTCCAGGATCCGCTGCCCTACCTCACTCCAGCTTTGTCCTCTGTCACCTAGCTGAGTGGGGCTCCATCTGGGCTCCTGTCCTGGGGGAGCAGGAGGTGCCTCTCTGGGAGCATCCCGAGCTAGAGGTCAGGAGAACGGGTGCCTGCGGGAGGGACAGCAGAGCCACTGGGCCTCCGAGGAGGCAAGGCCGACAGCGCCCCAGCCCTCGTGTCCTCAGGACCCCAAGGTGCCTCCTCAGCACACTTCCCGCCTTCCTGCCCTGAATCTGAGCCCAGACCTGAGTCCTAGGTCTTAGCTTACTTGTCACCTCCCCAAAGGGGCAGGGCCCTACTTCCTTGGCCAAACGGACTCCCACTTCCTCCTCATGCCCTCTTCTCCTTTGCAGCATTTATTAAACTCTGAATTTTAAATGTGTTGATTTTCTGTCTTCCTCCCCCAAGAACATCAGCTCCGTGAGGGCAGGGACCTTGTTTGTCCTCCTCCTCCTTTATCTCCCGGACCACGTGAGGACAGTCAGCGGCTCTGCAGACAGTACAGAGCCTCAGGAAGGGGCGGGCTGTCCGGAGGTTTTGCTCCCTGGAGCTTCTGCGGCGAGACGGCCGCTCAGCTCATTTTCCTGGGGTGCAGGCAGCTTCCTAGGCAGCGAAACTAATTGGATAGTATCACAGCGTCCCTGCAGGGAAGTGTGGCAGCCCAGAGCTCTTGAAATCTAACCGGCCAGAAGAATGGGATTTGCATTTCGGCTAATGTGACTGGTGGATGGCAGAGTAGCTTTGGGAGGAAGGTTCTCAACGCTGGCCAGGCGTGAGGCGGGGGCCCCAAACCCACCCTCGTTTTCTCTGTGCAGCCCAGGGCCCAACTGGGAGGTGAGGGGGGTCCCACAGCGTGAGACCCGAACACGGGCAGTATTCCTGCCTGGAACGTGGGCGCACGGACTGGATATTCCTGGGAGAGAGAGAGAGACAGAGAGCACAAGACAGAAAGGAAGAGTCAAAGACAGAGGTAGAAGGAAACAGAAGAAGAGACAGAGGCAGAAAGAGAGGGAAATGCCAAAGGGAGGAGCCCACGACGTGGCCCTGGTGAACACATGGTCCGGGAGGACAGCGAGATGGGACTGTCCAGTGAACGCCCCCCGCCCCCGCCATGATTTCAGAGCCCCTGGTGTCTTTCCTCATGCGAGCATCTTGCCTCAAAGAGCGCACCTCTGGTGTGTACATGTTCTTCTCTTTGATGCCACAGGGGCCGGGAAGTTAAGCCGATTCTGTCCTCTGGTGCCCAACCGGAGAGAAACAATCGGTGCGCAGACTGGAGGAACGCTGGTCTTGCACTTCCAAGGGAGAGTGTGTGCTCTCCAGGACGCACCCCTCCCCTGCGGCCCCCAGGTCCCCAAGCCTGCGTGTGGCTGATGGGACACACCCCAGCCTACAGCACCCCCACCGTGGGCGCCTGCCTGCTACTTTCACCTGGTGCGCCTGTCCTCACGCTTTGTCCTGTGCCTCTCCCTCCACGAAGGCCGCTGCATCCGTGGGGCCATCATTTCCGTGGCATTTTCCTCTAAATCACTCACTTTTTTAAAAAAACTTAAATGTATTCAGAAAGGAAGCTTCAGATCACCACCGGAAATGAAAAGCCAGTGGTACTTGCAATGAATAGAAGGGAACCATAAAACTGGGAAAATAAAAACATCACCATTGTAAAAATGTGTAGCATCTCAACCAGTGGTTCCCCTCCCCACCCGCCCCGGGGTGCGGCTGCTCTCTCCCCATCCCCCACCCCGCCAGGGGACATTTGTAACCTCTGGAGATATTTTCGGGGATGCAGCTAAACATCCTAAGAAGCCCAGAATAGCCCACCCCCACAACAAAGGGGTATCGGGCCCCAGATGTCAGTAGTGCTGAGGTTTGGAACTTCTGGTCTAAAATAAGCTTGTGCGCCCGAGGGAGGTGTGCCCCACACTTGGGCAGCTCTGACCTGGTTAGCTGCTCATCCCTGAGGCTCAGCTGTAACACCCCTCCCCAGGGACGCCTCCCCAGACCCCCAGAGTGGAGGTCTCCGGGGGTCAGCTCCTGTGACCCCCGTACTGCCCACCTCCTGACTCTCTGGCCCTTAGCCTTTGCTTTCTGCCTGTGTCCTGGTCCCCCCGAGACTCGCAAGCAGGCAGGGCCCATACCTGTCCTAGTCGTCCTTCTCCAGCCCTGGCTCACAGCAGGTGCTCCGTAGTTAAACGTGGAATGAACAAAATCTGGGCAAAAAAAGAGAGGGGATTCTGCCCCTGAGTTCCCCACTGTCGGCCACTCTGTCTCCTGTGAATTGGACGCCCTCATAGGACTGCTGTGCCCTGTAGCACCCAGCGGGTGGAAAGGTCCCTGGCAGAGGGAGAGGCCTGGATCAAGGTTGGGGGTGATCTGCAGGGGAGCAGGGGTCCCTGGAGAGATCAGCGGCTCGTTGCCTCATTCATTTCTTTTCCCACAGTTATCCTGAGCTATCCCGGGGTGGTTAGTAATGGCACCTCCTTTTCTCTCAAGTGTCCTGGTCCGGATAGCCGATGATGGGGTCCCCCTCACTTTCACTCTCGGGCCACAGTGTCTAGTGGGGCAGGCGGAGAGTCGAGCAGTCACCGAGGCTTGAGAGAGCAGTCCATATGGGCTGTCTCTGCCCTGCCCTCACCACTCGGGGACACTGCACTTACAGGGGGCACTCAGACTTCTCTGTTTAGCAGCGGGGTCTAGAGCCTGGGTGGGGGACTGAGAGCCTGGGGGGGTGCTGCTGAGAAGGCACCTCCTCGGCAGACAGGGCTTCAAGTATCACGCATCATGCCAGAGTTGAGGCTGTTCCCCCAGATGCAGCCCAAGGTCAAAGCTTGTGTAGAATGTCAAGACCACATTCCTGGGGCGTTTGAATGTCTGGGGTGGAGATGCAGAAGGCAGGGGGAGAGAGGGCCAGAACTGTGACTTGGGGTGTGGACATGTCAAGGGGGTCTTCCAGCTCTGTCTTGGAGGGCTCCAGCTTGTTCTCCTCATTCCCACCCAGACACGGGCCGGCATCCCTGCCCCCCTTCCTCCTACCATCATCCTGCGGGGTGAGGGCCCACCCGCTGTCTCAGGGGGCTTATGAATGTCCAAGGCCATCAGAATGGGGTTAGCGCATGTGAAGAGAGACGTGGGAGCAAGCCCTAGGAGGACGTCACTCTTTCTGAGCGACCTTGAAGACGCACTGGCTGTGTCTTTGCGCACATGGCCAGACTGTCGGGGTGTCCGCTGCTGTCTACTGCCCACGCAGATCGGGCGGGAACCCTTTGTGGGGGCTGCTCCACAGCCCGAGTGCTCCTTGGGCGGTCCTGGAAGGGGCTCCTCTGTTCGTGTCTGCTTAGCTGGCTTCACTCTATCCTGGGACCCGCTGTCCTCTCTTCCTCCCTCTCCTCCCCAGCCAGGCGACTTGACCTGGTCTCCAGGTGGAGGGGAGAGAAGCCACCTCCGCTTCATCCCACATTCTTCCACACCTTTTCAGCGAGTATCTGCGTGTAGGCTTTGGAAATCGGCAAAGCTGGGACGTGAACCCTTGTTTTCCCAGTCCTTTGTGACAACTGTGCCCCAAAGTCACTGAGATCGTCTCTCCAGTTACCCCAATGAAGGAGGGTTACAGGGAATGCCAGGGCCAGGTGGGGGGAGGGGGGGACAAATCCATGATTTTAATATAAAAAATCATCCCACCACCAAATTGCCCTGCGCTGCCCCAGGACTCACTGGGAACGGGGGTCATGGCCTCAGGGACTCCTTCTAGGCCCCCACCTACTGGGAAGGGTCTGAGTCTGTTCATTGCCTTGGGGCTCAATGGAGGCGGTTGGGGCAGACGAGGCTGGTGGTGGTTCAGTAAACCCCGTTCTTGAAATGGGATGGTCCCCTATTAAAGCTGCCTCTGATTTGGGCCACTTCACTGTAAAAGGCAAATAGAGAAATGAGCAGAATCCAAACAAGCATGATGCTAATGACTCAAGTGGTCTGAAAGGGAGGCCCTTGCGGGAAGGGCAGAATAATGCAAATGATCTAGCACGGGGCAGACAAGGTTGAGGGGTGACTTGGTAATTGCCAAGCTCCCACAGGATCCCCACAAGAAGAAGTCAACCGGCTCACCCCCTTGTCCTCGGAGGGCAGAGCAAGAAATTAGCTTAAATTGGAGCTGGAAAGATTTAGGTTATGTGTAAGGAGGAACTTTTTAAACCCTGAAATATGCTACTCAGAGAGGCTTCGGGTTCTCGAGAGAGTGTCTATAAATAGCCTGGTCTTTAAAAATAGTTCTGGGCAGGCTTTAAACATAGCCTCCGCTCGGCTCCTTGGTCACGGTTTTCAGAGCAAGCGGACCCCGCCGTATGGGGTGCTCCCCAGGTCAAAAGGCTCGAGGGACAGTCAGAGCCAGCCTCCAGTCTCCATCCGGACAAACATTTGAATGTTTTAGATACTTATAGATAAGGGATTTATTTTTCTGTCTTCCTCCCCGCTGATGGGTGTCATGAAGTTACAACCTTTAGAAGCTCAAAGTTTTCGGCTGATGTTAAGTGGGTCAAACCCATCAGTTACCCCCAGTCCCTCCCCACTCCCGAAGCAGGGCTCTCCAGCGTCTGCAGGTTGGCGGGGAATTCATCCATCTCTCAGCAAAGCTCACACCCCTCTGGCGACCTGCTCACCTGCCCCCTGACCTCAGCAGCCTTGGCCTGGCTATGTCCTTGTCGCTGGGGGACCTATAGCCACCTCTCCCCAACCCCCTGCTTCCCACCTTCTCATCCTCCACATGCAAGCCAGAGAGATCTTACAGATGAGACACACCTGATTCTCACCTTCTTGCTTACAGTTTCGTGATTCCTGCCCATTTGCCCTCAGGACAAAGCCCAAACTCCCTAGAGATCCAGAACTTTTCAGTGCCCCATTTATCTCTCTAGCAGCGGCTCCACCACCCACGTGCCCTGCCTCACAGTGCTAACAGCCCACCAGGCCACTTTGCCTCCGGGCTCTCCCAGAGCGGGTCCACGGCCAGGCCCACCCTCTTGGTCCCTCTGAGCCTGTAGCTCTCAGCTTGGAGGTCACCTTCCCTGGGTGACATTTTTTCCTAACCTTCCCACCCAAGCCTGGTCAAGGAGCCCAGCTGGGCTTCCCATGGGTCTCTTGGCTGCCCTGACCCATGCCAGTCCCCAGGTGTCTGTGTCCCACCGCCCCCCCTCCCCCGCCCATAGAGCATTAGGAGACCAGTTGGCTTGCTCCCAGGGGCTTCCCCCCAGCTGGAAGAGAGTCCTGCCCACCGCAGGTACTCAGTATATGCTCAGGGACTCATCAACTCACTGTCAGGCCGCCCCAGCTTCCCCCTTTGCGGCCCTCCTGCCCTATCTCATCAGGTTTCAGCCTCCTCCAGGTCCCCACCAGCTCTGTGATGTCCCAACATGACATGCATGGGATTGTTGGCAAATCCAGATCAGTGCCCACATACACAAGATTATTTATGTAGACATGAATGCTCTCCGAGTGTTTCGAGTAGTGACTTAGCATCTTTAATAATAAACTCTTTAATATATAATAAGCATCTTTAATAATAAATAGTAATAAATTAATTAATCAACTCCTTCTCTGATATCTCCATTAAACGGAGGCTGCCTTCAGCAGAGTATGTCCAAACCCTGCAAGACAGAGGCAGGACAAGTCCCAGAAGCTGGGTGGGTGTCATTGCTCCGTGTCCTGCCCCAGGCTGCAACTCCAGGCTGCTGTGTTCCTGTGGCAGGGACCCCCTGGGCTGGGGTCCACCACACCCCCTCCCCACAGGGTGGCGTCATGGCTTGGCACTCCGGCCCGTCCCTGTCATGTCGCCTGATCTCACCTTACACTCGTGAGCATGGAGCCCACATACAGTGTGTCCCCACTCCCCGAAAGGACTATTTCAGCCCTTCTCTCGCTCCCTAAACTGCGCAGGTCCACACCCATGGACTCACTCTCAAGTGCTCGGTGGAGAGGAAGCAGTCCTGCTTGTGTAGAAGCTTCCCTGCCTTTCTTGCTTCCTCTCTGCTCTGCTTCTGCAGTTACCCTGGGGCCCCTCTAACCGGCAGTCTCCCCCCACCACCCCCGTCTACTTGATAGCTTGGTCGGGGGAGCACAGGAACATGCTCTGTCTCCCCTCTTCAGTATCCATCCCTGAACCCTGCTGTCACCCCTTTCTCCTGCTTCTCCATGGGTTTTGACGCCTTCTCTGGGATGACTTGGCTACTTTCTGTCTTCGTTTCAGTCCTATCGTAGCCTAGTGTTTGTCCCCAATTGCCCACGTGTTGGCAAATCCAGCAGTCCCTTCTCTGTCTTCACCTCTGACCTCATGGCTGCTGCCTCGGTCTCGGCACACGTATTTGGCCCGGCCCTGGCCATGCCACACTCGCTTCCTCCCGCTGCCTGGGCCCCTCCTTGGCCGCTCCGCCCGCCCCTCCTACTCCGCTCGGCCCCAACATTGGCTCGGCTCCATCCGGGCTTTCTCTTCCTACAATCTCTCTCTGGGTGGTCTCTCCCGGGCCCTTGTCCCTGTGCCAGTGACTCATGCATTTAATCCCCAGCTCGGACTGCACCCTGAACCCCAAACTTGTATACCCAACTGCTTGCTTGATGTCTCTGCTTGGGTAGGAGATAGACATTTCCAACTAATATGGCCCAGATGGGACTCTAGCCACCCGATGTTTTCCTTCCTTCACCGTCTTCATCTTAGTAGATGGCACCACCATCTGCCCACTTAGTCGCCCAACCTGAAACTCTGGAGGGCACCCTAGATTCCAGGCACCCTCGCCCCCGCGTCCCGTCGGCTCCACCTTCACACCTGCCCAGGGGCTGCCAGCAGCTCTCAGCTGGGCTCCCTCCTCCACACCCCCTCCCCCATCCTCCCTCTTCACCCAGTAACCAGGATGAGCGGTAAACATAACTGAGGCTCCTGTTTCTGCCCTCTGCTGGCTTCTGTCATGCTTACAATAAAAGCCAGACTCATCACTGTGCCCCGTAATGTGCTGGCTGCTGCCTGCCCTCCTGACCCATCTCTAGTCACCTCCCTCCCGGCCCTCTGCGGGAGCCTCCTCTCCCTGCCACCCCCAACTAAGGCCCCTGCCAGGCCTCTCCCCTTCCTACTGGAGTGCTCTGCCCCAGACCTCCCTGTGGCTGCCTCCAGCTCCCATCAAATCTTTGCTTAAACATCTCCTCCCGAGGTGGCTCAGTGGGTTGGGCGTCTGCCTTCAGCTCAGGTCTTGATCCCGGAGTCCTGGCATCCAGCCCCATCTCAGTAGGGAGTCTGCTTCTCCCTCTGCCCTTCCCCCTGCTTGTGCTCTGTCTCACTCTCTCTCAAATAAATAAATAAATACAATCTTTAAAAAAAACAAAATCACCTCCCCAGAGAGGCCCTTCCTGACCATCCAGTCTGAGCGGCCCCCAGGATCTCTCTGTCACGTTATTTTATTTTCATTGCGGCACCTCTCTCTACAGGATGTTTTCCTGTTAACTCACGTGCTTGTTGTCTGGGTCTCTCCATCAGACCCTGGGGGCCTTGAGGGCAGGGCCTGGGTCTGTCTGTGTTAGTGGGCCCCGAGCACTAGACCTGTGAAAAGCATTTGATAAATATTCACTGACAGATTGAATTAACAAATGATAAATAAATGAACGATGAGTTGGATATTGGCTCATGTAGACTACTGGCTCTCCCGAGTTAGCAGATCCGGTCCGACCCATGCTCATTCCCATACCCGGGACCCAGGAGTTTCCACCAGCGGGCTAACGCCCCGCCCCCACATACCTTGACATCTGTGGTAGTCTGTTCATTTGACTCGTCCCGAACACTTACTGTGTGCTGGGACTCTGGACCTGGTGCCTGGATGTGTGTGCCATCTGGAGGACCTATACAGTGAGTCTTAGGCATTCATTCATTCATGCATTCATTCATTCAAGAAGCACTGATATAGGGCCTCCTTCCTGCCAAGCACTACTCTAGATGCTTCACAAATATAAGCCACCTGATACTCATACCAATCTATGACAAGTGCCGTTATTACTCCTACGTTACACTTGGGGAAACTGAGGCACAGAAATGGAATGTCACCCCCTCAAGGTCATGAAGCTGGTGAGTGACAGAGCTGGAAACTACAGACTCTCTGTCACTTTGTTTTCCCCCTGCTTTACCCTGGGCTTACCTTCTGACCCTCCCCACACTGTCTCTCAATTTTGGGCCCACGCCAGAACCTTCGGACTTGACAGCCGACTTCCCTTCGTTGGTCTGACTAGGGCTGAGAGTTGTGGCAGCCCTTCCCGCTCTGGGAAGGGATCACACCCAGCCTCGGTCAGCGTCACACACCAGTGCTCTCCAGCGTCCCCCAGAGGCTTGGATGAGCCATGGCCACCTCACTGCGTGCAGTTGTGGGTCGGGACTCCCATTTATGGTGGCAGGATTTGGAAAATGAGGTTTACAACCATGAATTTCCTTCCCGCCAGGAAGCAGCAGTCACGGAGCAGGAAAGCCCCATTCATTTAGTTGATGCTAATTTAGGAGGTGCAGGAACTCCGCAGAAAGTCACTTTTTCACCCAGAGGAGTTGGAAACAATTCCTTCTGCAGAGGGTTCCTATGACAGATGCTACCGTGGACCTCCCTTTGCAGAGCAGACCTGCTTCCAGAAACATGGGTGAGGGTCAGGTTTTTAAAGGAGCATCTTCAAAATGCAATCAGAGACTCTCACCAGCCTATCTTGGAGTGAATTGTCATTTTCTTAAAGTACGGCCTTTCGTATTTAGGAGTAAATGGAATTCGATTGAGAAATCAATGTTTTTTCAGACTAACAATTTGGAAAATTAATTATTCTGCAGACAGACTGGGTCTGGCTTCTGGGTCTAGCTGGGAGTTTTTGTTATGTCCCCACTGCCCTAATCCAAGGAATGGTTGTTCTCATGAAAGTTCTCTTTCTTTAGTAGATGCTCACTAGAATTACCTGTGCCTACTAATATCCCCATTTTATAGATGAGAAAACCAAGGCATCCAGAGGTCACATAACTCAGGGAGCATCTGGACTGGCAGGGTACCAAAGGACCTGAAGAAGTTAGAACAGTGGGGTGTTTGGAGAGAAAGCTCCTCCCCGAGAAAGGGACTGGGGTGGCTAGGGAAGGGGTCGGGACCCCACCAAAGGCACAAGGCTCCTGGGTAGGGCAGCAGTTCCAGGGGGAATGAGCACTGGGCAGCGAGGAGAGGGGGCTTGTCCTCCCAGCTAACAGACTCTCTTGTGAGTTATAAGGACTAAAACACTGTGGCATTGACACAGGGACAGAGGAAGATCAGTGGAACAGAGTGACATTAGGACTCAGGCTCATATACTTGTGGGACTTGGAATATAAGTGTCATTTAAAATCACTGCAGAAAGAAGAGATCATTCTACAAGGATTCAAAACAATTAGTGACTCATTAAAGACAGTTACCTCACACCATTCACCAAGATAAATTCTGGGTGAATTAATATAAAAATATAGGACTGTGTCTTGATGGTGCTACTTTTCTAAGCCTTTTTTTTTTTTTAAGATTTTTATTTTAGAGAGAGAGAGAAAGTGAGCAGGGGAAGGGGCAGAGGGAGAGAGAGAAAATCAGATTCCCTGCTGAGCAGGGAGCCTGAGGACATGGGGCTTATTCCCAAGACCTGGAGATCATGACCTGAGCCAAAGGCAGATGTTTAACCGATTGAGCCTCCCAGGTCCCTTACGATGCTGCTTTTCTAAAAGTAGACATAGGAAGCAAAAACCAAAAAGGAAAAGACTGGTAAGTTTGATGATATCAGATACCAAAATGTAGGACAAAAGAGGCTTTATCCATAATTGCCATCATTCAGCACTGGAAAGCCATGAGGAGACGTGGAGGAAACGTACATGCATATTGCTAACTGACAGACGTCGATCTGAGAAGGCTACACACCATATGATTCCAACTATATGACATTCTGGAAAAGGCAAAATGATGAAGACGGTAAAAAGATCGGTGGCTGCCAGGGCTTCAGGGAGGTGGGAGGGAGGGAGGGATGAGCAGGGGGAGAACAGGGGATTTTTAAGGCCGTGAAATGAGTTGATACAGTAATGGTGGACACATGTCACCAAAGATTGATCAAAATCCAAAAAAAAAAAAGATTGATCAAAATTCATAGAATGTACAACACAGAGAAAGCCCTAACGTACACTAAGTTAGTAGTTTAATTTAGTTAATACTGGATCAGTGTTGGTTTGTCAATGGTAGCAAATATACTACACTAATGCCAGATATTAATCATATGGGAAACTGTGGGAGTGGTGACCACGGGCACAGGGGAGCTCTCTGTAAGTTCCCCTCACTTTTTCTTTAAAATGGCTCTAAAAACCAAAGTCTGTTTATTCATTAAAAAACAAAAAGATGTGCAGCACATGGGAAAAGGCAAGCAGTAAACTCTCGGTCTTCTATGCAACAGACAGGATTAGTATGCAGAATACATAAAGAATTCCTACCAATTGATAAGGGAAAATGTATATATACATTTTTTTTAATTGACAAAGGATACAGATAGGCACTGTAAAGACAGAGGTAGGAATGGTCAATGAACATGTGAAGAACGCCCAAGCTCACTAGGAACGAGGGAAACACAAAACTTTAAACGATGTTGAAGAATCACTTTGCGTCATGCAAGGGGCACAGTATTTAACGTTTTGGAATCTGCAGCGTCGGTGAAGGTTGGGGTAAGGACTCCCAGACAGATGGCAGAAGCACAAGATGGGGCTACCACGCAAGAGAGCAATTCCCTGACATTGACTCAAATTTAAAATGCATAGGCTTCATAACCCAGCAATTCTTATTCCCTCTGCAGATATCCTTGCTTGTAAGCACAAAGACACTTACAGAAAAGCGTTCATTGCAGCACTGCTCATAGAGCAAAACCCTGGAAATAATATAACCGTCAATTGATTGGCTAAGTAAAACACGCTACTTCATTATTAAGGAATTGTATGCAGCAGTTCCAAAGAATAAGATAGATCTGTTACGTACCTCTTGGCAAGTTCACCCAGGACTGTGTCAAGTAAAGAAAAATAAGACCGCCATATGGCTCACCGTTCTCCTCCTCCTAAGAGACTGAGCCAGGGCAGAGAGGACCAAAGAGGGTGCTGTGTTGGCTGTGACAGCCCGGGACAGTTCTGTGACACCTGCCAGGGCACAACTAAAAAATGCAGTCTAGAATGTACTGGATTTTCTGACTTGAGGGCTCCCCGCCAGGCCACACCTGTGGTCCAATAACAGTGACAAGTGTCCACGAGGGGCTGACCCAGGCTCAGAGAAGCAGGCAGCCACATCTGCGTCTTTGGTCTCCGTTGGATCCGGGGTCCAGGGGCTAGAGCGTGATCCAGAGGTGTGCTGGAGCCTGTGGGCACCAGGTCGGGAGCGCCAATGGCACAACCTCTGCTCTGCTCTGCTTTCGGTGACGTCACATCGGTAGCTTGAGATTGGCCATAGTGGGAGTCACTGCACCATGGAACTCGGCAAATGCTACAAATCAGGGCTTTTATTTTCCCTCTGGAGAACCAGTTGCTCAGCATTTATCTTCACTATGGGAACGCAGGGTGGCCGTCTCCCTCCACTCTCCACTCTGAGTTCCAGGATGCAGAGCCCTGCTCCCTCTTTACTTCTGTCTCTGCTAAACCTCCCCCTCTCCTCCCTTTATCTCCATCTTTCCTCTTGCCTCCTCTTCAAGAAGAGGGAAGAGGGTGATCGGGCAACCAGGGGAGGACAGATGCACGCTGGGCAGCACGGGAGGAGCCCTGGAGTTGAGGGCATTTGAATCTGGGCACCAGCCCCAACAATGCCATTGACCCCCTTTGTAACCACAGACAGACTTTACTACTCCAGGCTTCTGTTTTCTCGCCTGTAAAATGGGAATAATCATACTCGGGGTTGCCATATACAGCCTTACAGGCATGGTTCTGCTTCATCTCCAGGGAGGGACACGCACGTAGACTGCATCGTGAATGGACCCTATGGAGATGTACAGTGGGCAATCTGAACAATGGTACATAGTCCCGATCATGATACTTCCTGATATTTAGAAGGTTGTTTCAAAAAGGAAGAGATAATAACACAGAGTGCTTGGCCCACAGCAGGTGCACAAGCGTGATCGCTTTCCTTTCTTGTTATCTACCCCTTCTCTTCTCGACACTGTATCACTCTATCTTAGGATTGGGTTCATGAGGGCTCCAGATGCCATGGTCCACACAGGGAAATGCCCCCAGGGTTGTAATAACCCTTCCAGCTGTAACAAGGCCATGCCCCCAGGCACCAACATTGAAGCTGTCTTGCCCCATTCACCCACCCTTTGCCTTACCCATCAGAGTCCTCATCTTAGGGTCCAAAGATTTGAACGAAGCTCAAAGAGTGAAGCTTTGCCCAGCTCTACATGGAGAAAATGTGGGGGAAGAGGATTCCCACTCAGATCCGTGGGAATCCAGGTTTTCCCAGCCAGTGGGCTTAAAGATTTTTGACCCGTGAGCCACAGAAAAACATCTCATGTTTTAGTCACCACACACATGGACATACGCATAGAACCAAAAAGATTCACAAAATAATATTCACTCTTGCTACGCTTGATGGTATCGGGTATGTCTATTCTATTCCATCCTTGTTGCCTTTCTTTCTTTCTTTCTTTCTTTTTTTTTTTACCGCTGACAATCAGTGAAGGTGATTTCATGATCCACCAGTCTAATGAGTCCAGACCTACAGTTTGAAAAATACCCTCTAGGCTGCTTCTCCCAAATGACCAAATGACCTTACAGTTTGCAGACAACAGCGAACTATAGCCCACGGGTGAAATCCGGCCCAGCCCTTGTTTTTGTAAATAAAGTTTTACTGGTACACAGCCATACTCATCCATGTATTTATTGTCTATGGCTCTTTTGTGCTACAGCAGTGGAGAAGTAGTTGCAACAGACATCGTGTGGATCCCAGAGCCTTAAATATCTATATTATCTGGTACTTAACAGAAAAAGTGCGTCCACCTATGCCCAGAGCTAACTCTGGGTCTCCCTTGTTTAATTTTCCCAGGCCTGCCTTTTGCCCTCTCACTCAAGCTCAAGCTCCTTGGCTGGCTGAGAAAACTACCCCCCTCTTGCTTCCAGCTCCAGTCCTGCCGACGGTTCTTCTTCTTCCAGGCTCTCCCCCAATACTAAGAGGTCCACAGGACAAAGGAGACAGAGCCCCACCTGGCCTCCTGACGCCTTGTTCTGCTCTCCCCACAGGCCTCCTGGGAATGGTAGCCCACATGATGTACACACAAGTATTCCAGGTCACTGTGAGTCTTGGCCCTGAAGACTGGAGACCCCACTCCTGGGACTACGGGTGGTCCTTCTGGTAAGTGGCTTTGACCTTCAGCCTTGCTGGGACTTCAGCAGCTTGGCCCAGCTCGGGGCAGAAGAGCAGAAGAGGGCAAGGGTATCTAGCTGGGAGTCCAAAGGCCCTTTGAGACCCTACAGCTGGGGTTGCAAACTATGGCCCATGGGCCTAATCAGGCCCACAACCTGTTTTTACACCGCCTTTGACTTAAGGATGGTTTTCACATGCAAGATGCTAGAAAATAAATCAAAAGAATAACATCTTGTGGCCTGTGAAAATTACACGAAATTCAAATTTCAGTGTCCGTCAATCAAGTTTTACTGGGACAGAGCCACACTTAACATTTATGTGTTGTCTGGCTGCTTTCCCGCTACAACAACGGGGTTGTGGTTGCCACCGACACTCAGTGGCCCGCAAGGCCTGAAATATTTACTACCTGGCCCTCTACAGAGAAAGTTTGCCGACCCTGCCACACAGGCCGCCCTGGGAAGGTGGAGATGGAAGCTGGCAAGTGGCGGGGGCCCTGGGAGGTCTGATAGGCTAGGTGTGCCGAAGAAAGGCAGGATCAGCGATAGACTCCTGCGTATACGTAAACACAGAATGTGTATTTGAGAAAAGTCTGGGAGGGACAGTTAAGGTGCCTTGTGTTGTAACAGAAAAATCTACTCCAAGTAATATGGAAATACGTTGGTTCCTATAAGTGGAAGGTGCAGCTGTGTTATGGACTTCAGGGTGCGTTTGATCCAGAGTCTCTGACATCATCAGGACTGACCGCTCTTCCTCTGTGATCATCTGCACATGTTAACCCTGTCCCTGGGTGGGCTTCCCTTCTGGTGCTGAGAAAGCCGTTCCTGATGCTGGTGCTTCTTCCTCCACATACATCCCCCAACATTGATTAAAGTCCCAAGCCTTTCCCCAACATTGACTAAAGTCCCAAGCCTCCCTCTGATGGGCCCAATTTAGGTCGTTTCCTCTCTCTTGAATCATCACCGCAGCTGAGGGAATGTCATGACCTTATTGGCTCAGCTTGCCCGCACTCACCTCTGGAGTGAGGAATGAACTGAAAACTTGCAAATGGTGAGTGGACGGAATGGACGCTGGGTGAGCTACCAGACTCTACCAGAAGTGTCTGCTTCAGGCACAGCTGGATCCAGGTGATCAGGTGATTCATCAGGAGCTTAGGCAGTCTCCCCTCCCCATTTTCCTATCTCTGTTCCCTTTGTGTTGGTTGGCTTCATTCACAAGCAGCTTTTCCCTAAGCAAACTTTTCCCTAAGCAAACTCATCAAACCCAGCTCTAGGCTTACATTTTACAAATGTGGGCACACCAGCAGAGAGATGGGACTTCTTTTCAGGATTTCCAGCCAACATCCTGGTGATGGCTTTCACTGAATTAGCTTAAGTCATGTGTCCATCCCAGGACCAATGATTAGACCCCAAGGAGACTGGACTGCTCCAATTGGTCTGGCCCGAGTCACAAGGTCACGGAGGAGGGATTGACTCCACCCAAATCATTGGTCAAAGATAGGAGGAAGAGCGTCCCCTAAGGGAAGGTTGGGGGTGGGGTGTGGTGGGGTTATCAGAAGGGGTGCATGCTGGAAAGACAGCGACCACACATGTCCAGGGTCTGCAGATCTGGACTGTTCCAGTGGTTGGGGACCATTTATCTACTTAGTCATTTTACAGGCGCTTACCTCATGCTTACTTGGGGGCAGCCACTCTCCTAGGTACTGGGGGCACAGCAGTGGTCAAGACACTGTTGTAACAGGCAATGGAGACAAGTAAACAAGCTATCCTGTGGATGGCGGGGTGTGGGGGGTGGTGGTTCACAGACCACTGTGGGATCACGGAGGAGGCAGGGAGGATCCTCTGGGGACAATGTGGTCAGGCAGGCTAGTGGAGGAGGGGATAAGCTAGTGTGCTGGGCAGGGGGTACAGCAGGTACAGAGACTTTGGAGGAAGGTGGTCAGAGTGGAGCAGGAAGAGCTCCAAGTCGGAAAGAACCCCTTTCAGACCTTCGGGGATTGCTGCTGATTTGTGCCCCTCCCACTCTGCTGGGCTCCGCCCCCTGCAAAGATATGTGCCTTAAAGGGACCTGGACCGTCCACCACCATCCCTGATCCCTTGAAGTGGAAGGACCACAGGGAAACCAGCTAAGGCTCTGGCTCTCTTTCACCCAGTGTTTCCCTCCCTCTGGTCATTCTTGCCCAGGCTCTTGACCTTGGAAGCTGGTCATCTGAACTAGAGAGAGGGACAAAGGAAAGGGACGAATGTTTTTGAGTGTTGAGCACGTGTGTAATAGTTTCTGCCGTGTACTGGGCCCTGGTGTGTCATCATCGTAACAAAACTCTGGGGTGTGTACTTTGTGGAGAGGAAACCGAGGCACAGGGAACTTAAGTCACCTCTCCAGGCCAGCTGGCTGCTGAGTGGCAGAGCTGGGATCTGAACACGGGCGGCCTGGCTTTGGAGCCCACACCTTCAGCCTCTGTATTCTGCCTCTCTGAGAAAGGATGATACAAAGATGGTTTATAGACGGGCTTAGCACTCTGTTGGGCAACTCTGATGGGCAAGTCCTCTTCTTTAAAAGTGTTTACCAACCCTTTTTTTTTTTTTTTTAAGATTTTATTTATTTATTTAGAAAGCACACAAGTAGGGGGAAGAGCAGAGAAAGAGGGAGAGAGAGAATCTCAAGCAGACTCATTCTGAGCACGAGTGTGGAGCCCAGTGTGGGGCTTGATCTCATGAACCTGAGATCATGACCTGAGCCGCAATCAAGAGTCCGGTCCTTAACAGACGGAGCCACCCAGACGCCCCAGACACCAGCCCTTCTAATATTACTGTTATTGATATGAAATTAACATATGCAAAATCTGCCTGTTGTGTGTATAGAAACCAGGGCTCAGAAAGGTTGGGTCACTCACCCAGAGTCCCACGGCCTTCAGTGGTAATAGGATTCTGAGCCCCCTCCTCCCACAGGCTTCTCTAGAAGCCTCTAGCTCTCCCTCCTGGCACTTAGCATCTAAAACCCAGCCTGCTGTGTCAGCCACGGGAACCTTTCTTTCCCTGAAAGCCGGGCCTCCTGCCCTGCTCCTCTTCTCCCTCGGGGCTGGCCTCATTCTCATTTGACTTATTTAAGGCTGGGGCCCAACGTGCGGCCCCTATTAGGGCTGATCCATTTCTTCTTGTCACCGAGGCCTGCAAGATGGATCCGCCCCATTTTTCATCCCTTACTTTTGGGGCCTCGCCAGGGCTGTGCAGTGTCATTTCTCTTGTTTAATATGTGTGAGGCCATTTGTCAAAATTCTGGTCCCTGCCCCCCCACCCCGCCCCCACCCCAGGCACCAGAGAGGAGACCATCTCGGAGGCCAGACAGCGCCGGCCTCTGTCTCCCCACCCAGCAGAGCAAGATAGGCTTTGGGGGCTTGGCAGGCGGGGGATGGGAGATGCTCAGCTGATGTTGGGCACCAGCTTCTGGGAGAGACACCTGCACAGGGAGGGGAAGGCTCCTTGCTTGGGAATCAGACAGCCTGGTTCAAACCTTACGCTGACACGCAGGGCCGGACAGGGTGGGCTGACAGGGTGGAGGCGTGGTCGAGGCCAGAGGAATCAGAGAGCACGGGAGCAGACCCCCACTCTGACCCTCACCTGCTGTGGACTTGCACCAGGTCACTCAGCCTCCCCGTGCCTCAGTATCCTCATCTGTAAAATGGGGCTGGCCTGAGTTGCTCCTTGTGGGGCCCTTGCAAGTAATGTGTCCCTTATCTCTTCATTTAGACGCATCACCCTAAAATAAAAATGGGTTCTTGTTTCTTACGGTTTCGTGGGTTGACCGGGCTTAGCTAGATCATCCTTGCTCAGGGTCTCGCATGACGCTCCGGTGGGTCGCTGGCCACGATGACATCATCTGGGGCATGGCCAGGCAGGGCGTCCAAGCTGGCCCCTCCCAGCACCGGCTGTGGGTGTCAGCTGGGGGTTGGGGGCTCAGCTAGGCTGTCAGCAGGCGCGGCTTCTTGTGGGGAGCAAGCATTCCAAGAGATCTGAGCAGACACTACAAGTTTATGACCTTGCCTTGGAAGTCACACTGTCACTTCTGGTGCATTCTCTTGGTCAAGAGCTAGTGATGGGGCCAGATTCAAGGCGAAGCGGCCTTGAAAAGCACAAATGTTAGGAGGTGAGGCTCCAGGCAGGGGCATCTCAGGAGGAGCTATGATGGGGACCGGGTGGAATAGGGCAGTGCGGTGCTTAGCACAGAGGTTGTGCTCCACGAATGCTGCTGTTAGAGGGAAGCAGCCCGCCTCTCAGTGTATCCGCCTCTGGAGTGGATAATAGTAATGTGTGTTGCATAGGGTTGTTGGAGGGACTATGTGGGACCCAGCTCTTAAAGCGCTTGGTACACAGTGAGTGCTCCTAATTGGCGGTGATTCTAAGTGGTGACAATGACATTGAGCCTTTGCTAATGCTGCTATCACTTGCTGGGAGGCACGTGCCCCGAATGTCCATGAAGTGACACCCTGTGGGAGTGCAGGCAGCCCCTTGCCGTCTGTGCCCTGGGCTCCACCTGCCCTGGGGGCACCCTCCCGTCCCTTTGGCCCTAAGCCCTGGAACTCCATCCTCGCCTGAGCCCGAGGCCCCTCCCACCCTCCTGCCTGGCTTTTTTCTTTTTTTTTTTTTTTTTCCTTCCCCAGCTCTGTGTCTCAGGTCCCCAAGCTGTCTGGTCCTGCTGTGCTGACTCCCACAGACGGGTTACCAGGCCCAGTTCAGGGACCAGGATGCAGCCTCAGAGAGAGCAAAGGCCCAGATCGCCCAGTGAGCCCAGGGCCTGCAAACCCTGCGCAGCCCCAGGCTGAGCCCAGCCCCTAGATGTTTTGTGTCGCCTGCCACTGTGTTAGATGAAAGATGGATTCGGGCGACTCGGTGGCTCAGTCAATTAAGCATCTGCCTTTGGCTCCAATCACAGTCCCAGGGTCCTGGAATCGAGGCCCACATCAGGCTCCCTGCTCAGTGGGGAGTCTGCTTCTCCCTCCCTCTCCGTCCCTCCCGCCGCTCATGCTCGCTTTCTCTCTCTCACACACACATACACACACATCTAAGAAAAAATACCTATTAAAAATTACAGTGTTTAAAAAAAATAACAGATGTATTTGTTTTTAACATCTAAAAAGGTGAATATTTTATGTAAAAATCCAAGTTTGGGGCTGCTGTTAGAAGCTCTGTCCTCACCAAACTGGCCTTGCCACGTGGCTATCCCTTTTGATGGGGCATAAGCTCCCCGGGTCACCCCCGTCCCTGCCACTCCCTGTCGCCTTTCGCTTTCCCAGCATCATCATCCACCAGACCCCGAAGGAATCTGCGCAGTGGCCCCCGCGTGGAAGGGCAGCCTGGCAATTTTCCCAGCGATGATTGGAACGTGGAAAACTAGTCGCTTTGTCCTTCTGTTTCGAATTTGATCAAAATGGAGCAAGATTTTAAAAAGCGCCCCTCCTACCACAATACACACAGCGAAACCCCAGTCCTGAGTATTCTGCCTGCAGACTGGGGGTAGGAGAGCATCAGAGTTGTAGCTTCACAAGAGCTAGAAGCCCAGAGAGGTTAAGTAGTTTGGCACAGGTCACACAGCAGAATAGCAGGTTGGGCCAGTACCGGGGTGAGGGAGGGATGCCTCTCTGTTTGCCTCTGAGACCCAGTCTGTGTGAAGTTGATGGCCTTGCTGCTACCCCCCTTTCTTCCCCTTGCCCCCTCCAATCTCCACAAGCCCGTGGAAACAGAAGGCTAGCCTCTTCCCTCTCTCGGGGCCCTAGGGCTGGCCTGCCCTCTCTGCAGGCCTTAGCTGGCCTTTCTGCTGCCGTGACCATCGAAGGACCTTGGCCCCACAGAGCCCTGGAGAGGGTGTGTTTGCTGTCACCACTGTCACCACTGGGAGACTGAGTGCTCAGCAGGAAGCTGGAAACTCTCACTCTTTCTCATGTCCCCCAAAGCAGGGGGCTCTGGCCTCCCTTCCTTTAAGACCAGGGAGGGGACGCCTGCTGGCCGTGGCTGAACTGGCTGGGCCCCAGAGCCTGCCGCTGTCAGCCCCTGGTGCCATCAGCTCTGGGGCGCTGAGCGTGGCCTAGACCAAGCATTTGTGTCCTGTCCTGCACTGTGATTCTCTGTCTGTCTGTCCTGAATGAGGACTAGGGCTGCCTCCCTTGGGGGTCAGTTAACAGTTTTCCCACAGAGCAGGGCCTCTATTCATCCCCGGATCTGGCCCCAGCATCCGTCCTGGCCTGCCCTGCAGCTCCCAGAGGACCAAGAGGTTGACAGCCACTCTGTCCAGCCCATCACCCTCCCCTTTCCTCCCCCACAGTGTCCACTCTGCTCTCAGCTCCCAAAACCAGGCCAACCACCCACGTACCTCACTGCACCCACTCAGAAGTGCGAGCTGCAAACTTGTTCCGAGGTTTTCAAACGGTGTCATGCGTGGGGACCCAGAGGGCTGCGGGGATGAGGCCCAGCGAGGAGGATGGAGACTCATGGATGCAACCCATGCCCCCCACCCACGTGAAAACCAGTACAGTGGTTTTATATCTGTTCGTTCAATCTGTTTGGGTCGTATCTGTATCTCTTCGTTCTACAAATATTTACTGAGCACCTCCTATGTGCCAGGCACAGTTCTAGGTGCTAAGGATAGAGCAGTGAACAAAACAAAGCTTCTCTTTCCGCGAAGCTGAAGTTTTGGTGTGGGTGGAAAGGCGATCAAAGCCCAAATAAGCGGGCCTGCCCCTTCTGGAAAGATGTAGACCTACATCTCCCTATTCCTCCTGCTAAATCCTAAAACCTAAAATCCTGGAACGTTAGACATAAGGCAAGCGTAATAAGGTGCTTGTAGACAGAAGACAGTAGGCTGACCTGGGACCAAGAGATAGGACACTGGTGAGTACTTTTTGTCCAGCGCATCCCAGGTTGGAAATGAAGAAGTCAGCAACCAGCAGTGCCAAAAACGCATGTGCGGGTGCAGGTGCATATGCACACATACATACATGCAAACCGCACCAAAAGTCTGCTTTCTGTAGTCAAAAGACCAGGAAAGGGGCAGCCTACCAAGACAGAAAACTAAGCAACAACTGCTCTTGACAGTCACACATCCCAGAAAACAAACCACGAACAAACCAACGGTTGTGGGTGGACCCCCCCACTCGCACCAAGCTTAGATTCCCTTCATCAGGCTGTCATGAGGCACATCACCGGCTGCAGTGATAGCAGAGCAGGGAGCCAGGACTGTCACTTTGCTGGAATAGAAACAAGCCCCACCCATCCCCGAGCGGCAGTGGAGGTCACACAGGGAGCCAGGACCCCTGCCCCCAGGGACAGTCAGTTCTCCTCATGCAATTCCTATTAAAATCTCAGCAAGATTTCTTGTAAGTATAGACAAGATTTTTCTGGAATTTATTAGGAAAGGCAAAGGAACTGAAATAGCTAAAACAAGACTCAAGAAAAAAGACTCAAAGTGGGAGGAATCAGTCTATCCAATTTCAAGATTTAATATATAGTTACAGTAGTCTAGGCTGTGTGGTATGGGGGGAGGGATACACAGAGATCAATGGGACAGAAGAAGGGACCCAGAAATAGACCCACACAAATGGGCCTAACTGATAATTTGACAAAGATGCAAATCCATTCCGTGGAGAGGGGAGTAGCCTTTTCAACAAATGGTGGCTGGAACTATTGGACATACAGAGACAAAAGGAAAAAAAATCAATCTTGATCTAAACTCCATACCTGGTATCAAAATTAACTCAAAATGGTTTGGGGACCTAAATACAAATTATAAGACTCTAAAATTTTTAGGAAAAAAAAAAAGAAAATCTTTGGGATCTAGACATAGGCAAAGAGGTCTTAGATTTTATATCAAATGGATCAAAAACATAAATGGAAAATTTGATACATTGGATGTCAGCAAAATGAAACACTTGCTCTGTGACAGACCTGTGGTTGGAAAGACAAGTGACAGAGGAAAACATCTGTAAGCCACCTCTCACACAAAGGCCCAGTATTTAGGATCCATACAAACACTCCAAACTCAACAGTAAACAACAACAGCTTCCAAACAATCTGATTAGAAAGTGGGCAGAAGAACATGAACAGATATTTTGCCAAAGAGGATAAACAGATGGCAAGTAAGCAACTGAAAAGATGTTCAACACCATTAGCCATTAGGAAAATGCAAATGAAAACCACAATGAGGTGTTACTACACATCTATCAGAATCGCTCAAAGAAAAAAAAAGTGACAACATGACATGCTGGTGCAGATGTGGAGAAACTCCCTGATATAAGGACACAAATGGTTGATAAAGAAATTGGGATGACTCTCCAGAGAATTATACCGAGTGTTAAAAGCCAATCCCCAAAATACGGGCTGTGTGATTCCATTTATGCAACATTCTTAAAATGACAAAATAAGAGAAATGAAGAGCTGATTACTGGTTGCTAGAGGTTGGGAGGGGAGGGAGGTGTGGCTGTAAAATGGCAATAGGAGTGTAATGAATGGAGACGGTCTGTATCTTGACTATTGGTGTCGATATGTTGGCTGGGGACTGACTGTATCTGCAAGACATTACCATTGAGGAAAACTGGGTACAGGGTACGTGGAACTCTCTGTATTATTTCTTACAACTGCCTGTGAATCTATAATTATCCCAAAATAGAAAGTTTCATTTAAGAACAAAGAATAATAAATAATAGGAAGAAAAGCTACAGGAGAATTACAGGGTGTGGCGAGGGCTGAGATGAAATTGAACAGGGGTGTGTGACAGGGAGAGAAGCTCCTCCCCTTGTTGGGTCACCAGACTTGGGAGTTGGACCTGTTCCTAGATAAGATCCTTGATCCTAAAGACTCGAAATTCACTTTAAAACTAAGCCATGTAAAATAGGGAATTTATAGAAAGCAATTGTACAGGAACTTGGGTTGCTGATGACAGACACCCAATTCAGACTGGCTTAGAGAAAGAAAAAATCCGATAAGGGAATTTGGGCTCCCATAACTGAAAAGTCCAGGGATAATGGCTTCAGCGCAGGGACCTGGATCCTTTTTCAAGGCTCTGCTAAGAGTCAGCCTCCTTAGCAGGTTGCGTGGTGGCAAGACAGTTCCCAGCAGCTCCAGGCTCAAATCCCACCAGCTTGGCACCCTGGGAGAGATACGGCCGAGAGTCCTGGGATGGAGTCTCATTAGCCTGACTTGGGTGTCACACGCCCATCCTTGAACTAATTACTGTGGCCAGAGGGAAGTGATGCTCTCATTGGCCAGATGTTGGCCATGTGATCACCCTAAAGTTTGGGGATGAGGCCAGCTCCACGCAAACCATGCGGCCTGAGAGGAGGGGAGCACTGGTCCCTTAACAGAATGGATGCTGGTCAGGCCAAACCAACCTGTGTGTCGTAGAATCCCAGGAAAGGCCCGCTTCTTTATTCTCCAGCCTCACGTTCTGAATCTCCACCTCTGTAGTTCAAACACCCATCCCACTTTGAGCTGGTCTTGAGTTTTGTTGCTGAGAGGAGAGAGTATCTGATTGGACCAGTTTTGGTCAGATGCTCAGCCCTTATCCAATCATCTGTGAACAGGGGGGGCGGGGTGACCTACCAGACTCTCTGATGGACAGGGCCGCTCTAAGACGGACCAGGTGGAGCCCATCGCTGTCTGTCATAGATACTGGAGAGCTTCTTGGAGGTCTAAATTAGCTCCTTATCATGAAAGAACGAGGAATCCATTAATAGTTTTGGCGATAAGGGTGATCGGGCATCCCTGTGAGATAGGCTGAGTCCTCACACTTCCCCTTGCTTTCCTTCTGGGTGGCCTGGAGCTGGTAAAAAGCAGAGCAGTGCCTGTGGCAGGTGGGCTGCCCTGACCTTGAGGAATGCATTGGCGGTGATGTTGAGAGACCCAACGGATGGCTGGCAGAAGAGGAGGCTGGATGCTCTGAGACAGGCCAGCAGCACTGAGCCCTTGATTGGGAGGAAACCCATCCGTCATCAGGGCAGGGACTGGGAAGCATGGACACGGGGACCCGGCTGGGTGTAACTAATTGGAGTCAGGCAGGTCCCCACTCCTGATTCTAAATGTTACTGCCCAGTCTTGGCAGTAGGAAAAACTCCCTTCTGTGAAGGGGAAGCGGGAGGCCACTTCTAGAACGGACACCGGGTCAGAGAAGACCAGCGCCTAGCCCCTGATCTGCTAGCCCCACACCTCCTTCCCTTCTTTCCAGTTGTCAGCTCTGGCTGGCTCCACATCCACGTCAGGTGAGTGTGGCCAAGAATTGCCAGCAGAGCTTGGAGGAAGGGTGGAGAAGAGTGCCACACTGGTCATAACTTAATCTTGCAGAGGGAGAGTTTGGAAATGAAGCCAGACAGGGGTAGGAAGAATGTTGAAACTGCTGATGGTAGTAATGACAGTGAATTTTTTTGAGTGCCTGCTCTATGCACCCAGCACTGTCTGAGATATTTTGAATGGTCCATCTCCTTCGATCCTTACAACAACTTTGTGAGTTGGTGCTGTTGTTACATCCATTAAAATGATGTGAGGAGTAAGGGGCGGGGAGGTTAATCATCTTGCCCAAGGTCAAACATGAGCAGAGGTAATTTAACCCACCATGGACACCAGCTTTTAGGGTCCCCCCCACCCCGCTTCTTCTTTATCATCAACTCCAACTAATTGCACTCGCCCTGGCTCCAGCATCTCAGACCTCCGGCAGTCTGTGGGCGATTCCTTACTGCCTCATGCCTCCGTGCCTTTGCACATGCCCTTCCCTCTTCGTGGAATGCCCTTCCCCCTGGTAAACTCTCGCTCATCCTCCAAGACCCCTTGGAGCCTACCTGTGTTCTGGTGACCTTCCCTGAGTCTCGCCCCTGTGGATGGAAGGTCTCGCTCTTTTCCTGTGTCCCAGTAATGAAGGCTGTCATGTCTGCATCACAGTGTACAGACTGAGTGGGGCGGGGACCTCATCTTAGTCTTCTCTGCAGCAGCACCTGCTCCAGAGTGGCCCAGAGGAGGCAGCTGTGCAGGGTGAATGCATGTCTGGCGGGTGGGGTTTCCTGTCCCCTGCCCACCCTCACTGTGGCACCTCTCTCCTCATCTCTTGGCAGCCTGGCGTGGGGCTCCTTTACCTGCTGCATGGCAGCCTCTGTCACCACACTCAACTCCTACACCAAGACGGTCATTGAGTTCCGGCACAAGCGCAAGGTCTTTGAGCAGGGCTACCGGGAGGAGCCGACCTTCATAGACCCTGAGGCCATCAAGTACTTCCGGGAGAGGTCAGTGCACATGGGGTCACCTCCAGCCATCACTGGGAATCCAAAGCCCAGGGTTTAGCCTCACTAGCTACAGGGCTCCAGTCAAAAGCTAGATTGGACAGAAGCATCCTGGGGGTGTAGTGGGGTAGAAGGGAGAGGCTGGGTAAGGCAGAGTTTGGATGCCACTGTGTTGGCATTTCTGGGATATTTTGATGTTTTATGGGATATGAGGTTGCCTTGTGATCAGAGCCTAAGAAACCAAGAAGAAAGAAATGAGTCTCAGTGTTTGCTCGTTAGCCCCATGCTTCTGAGAACCATGTCTTCTTAGGGGCATACAGAGAACAAAGCAAGGTCCTTTTCTTGGGCTCTGTTACAGCAATGAGTGGAAAGAGGACCCAGCAGTGGGATTGTTGATGACTGCTGGAGGACGAGGTCTCTTCAAGGCCAGGGACTACATCTGATCACTTGAGTCCTCAGAGTCCAGTTGGGAATAGAAGAAGTGACAATAAATTGTGTATATATGAATGGATGGATGAATGGTTGGGTGTATGTATGTATGTATGTATGGTTAGGTGGGTGGGTGGCTGGTTGTTTGGATGGTTGGTTGGGTGTGTGTATGTATGTATGGTTGGGTGGGTGGATGGGTGGATGAAAGGATGGTTGGTTGGGTGTATGTATGTATGTATGGTTGGGTGGGTGTTTGTATGTATGCATGGTTGGGTAGGTAGGTGGATGGATGGATGGTTGGGTGGGCGTACGTATGTATGGTTGGGTGGATGGATGGATGGATGGGTGGGTGGGTGGATGGATGGATGGATGGGCATAGGTATGCGTGTATGGTTAGGTGGGCATAGGTATGTATGGTTGGGTGGGTGGATGGATGGATGGTTGGTGGAGTGGGAGGATAGATAGATGAATGAATGAATTCACACATGTGTGGATGAGTGCACGCATACATGGATGGATGGGTACCTGGATGCATTCGTGGATGGTGGAGAATGGATGAAGGACAGACAGGCAGATGGTCAGCATATTTCCTGGGACCATCTCTTAAATAAACTACGCATACCCAAATCCTTGTCACTGGGTCTGCTTCTAGGGGAGCTGACTGGATATGCAATAATGCCTTTCAAGGGTAGGGGACTGAAAGGTTGTCAGGACTGATGAACAGAGTCTGAGGAGGAAAAGAGGGAAGGAGGTTGCAGAGCTGGGCAGCACCGAGGAACTGGACTCTCTTTGGGGCAGTGAAAGGGTTTCAAGCCAAGGAGTCACACGACGGAGGCTACACGGGCACCTCTCTCTGACTGCTGCAGACCCCATCATCTCTCCTGTGCCGCATGGGCCTCCTTTCTGTCTTTAGAACACTGTAAGCTCACCCCCTCTTGAGGCCTTTTGCACTTGCTATGCCCAGGAGTATGCACCTGGCTGGCTGACTCGGGTCCCAGCTTGAACTTCACCTGCTCAGTGAGGCCTTCCTTAATCAGTCGGTCTAAATTCGCCCCGTGCACTCCAGCCCCTTTTTCAAAGCACCCACACAACCGGACTGTATCCTGTTCATGTCCGAGTTTGTAGGCTGTGAGCTCCAGGATGGACGAGCTTCGTGGTCTTGTTCCCTGCTCTATTCCGAGCTCCTACAGCTGGGCCAGGCACCTAGCAGGTGTTTTTTCATTTTTCTTTGGGTAACCGACTGAATTCTTCTCCCTGGAGACCTCAGGCCTCGCTGCCCCACAAGCTTTCAGCTCAAACTTCACCATCACCGGGCAGATGCAGCTTCCTGGCCCACCGACGCCAGGGTCCCAGATCAGGTGTCCAGTCTGGGGCCAGACAGCCGTGGCCGGGAAGCTTGGACTCCCTGGGCATACGGGGCCACCTTGCCCACGGCTGGGGACAGTGTGCTCACCAGGAAGGTGGCAACGGCTGGCATAGGACGGGACCAGCAGGAGGTGCTCAGGAACCGTATTTAGCAGCCGTATACACAGCACGATGTCTAAAGCCATCCCTTATCAGTGCATCCTCAGCTGTCCCCTCGGCTAGGGGAGAGCCTGGGGCATCTGCGGGCAGCCTTGTTCTACCGAGGCAGAAGACAGGACCTCTCGGAACCCCATCAGCAAGAAGCTGCCGTTTGCCAGTGCACTGGTTGGAACGGTCCCTAACAGCTCAGGCCCCGGCCGTGTGG